>NC_133325.1:675383301-675727884 GCF_042186555.1 Aquarana catesbeiana | reverse complement strand
GTGGGCCGTGAACAGGAACGCCAGCGCCAGTGAGCCCCGTTATCTATTTATATTTGTATATTTTATACACATACAGAGTTATATGTTTTGACTTCACTTGCTGCATGCTTGTTCTAGGGCAGTGACTGAGTATTGAAGCCAGAAGCAGCCAGGGAACTTGTATTTTTACCAATGGTGGCCCCTGTGTGTCTCTTTGCAGGCAAAAAAATCCGACCCTTGAGATCTCTATCCTATTAGTAACATGGCCAACAGGTCCCATATATACCAGCCAGACCAGTACAGTACCAGCTAGGTGGCTGCCATGATCACAGTACAGGTCCTCTTTACCCTCTCTGGGGGAGCAGACAGCTGCGGGGGGCCCTTACCAGGTTGGTGTTGTAGGTGTCACACTCACTACCATTCACTTCTAAAAACTGAGACAGAGTGTCAATAGTATCCATAGCAACATGTGTTATGGCCTCACGTTTTATGGAGATGAAAGTTGCCTGGTAGCTGTCAGTGACAACATCACTTCCTGTTCTGATACCATGGTGATGCGGGGTCACCCATAGCAACCAGATTACTCAATACCAGAGTCAGGGGAGGGGAAGATGGTTCCTGATTGGTTGTTATGGAATAATGCTCTCTACATATTATTGTTTGCCTGTCAGAGCACTGCACAGGGCACCGTAACCTGTAGCAACCCGATTTTAGTTTTGTGCAGGGGAATTGTAATTTAGACAGACAGATGTCTTCTGGACAGGGAGCCACCAGCCGATGGACACACGTGGGTAGCCGCCCGACTGAGTGCCTGAGGGGGACCCCCCAAGCAAACTTCCAGGTTTGTACTCACTATTCTATGAGAACATGCATGCTTCCAATTACAATGCAATCATGTATTGCTTTTAACAATGTTCCTTCTAGATACTGTATGTTCGTAACAATGAAATTTCCTTTTTTCTTTTTTTTTTTTTTTTTTTACATATGTATTTCTGTGTGGCACCTTTAAAGTCTGGCTATCTATTCCAAATCAAGTTCTATTGAGCTGAAATGCTCCAATATATACACCACACAACAATGTTTGTTATCCTTGGTATTTTTATGGAAAGAAAACTCTTCAAGGTACAATTCTTCAGTGTGATGAGATGTCTGATATAAAGCATCTTATCCCACTAAAGGACTGTACCTTGAAGAGTTTGATTACATACTATTCAGGACCGTCTTTAATATTGATTGGACCCTGGGCAAAAATTTTCTTGGGCCCGCCCCCATGCAATTTCACTCTCCACCTGCTCTGAGACATACAATAAATAGCAGCTAGACTCAAAATCAGTTTACTGTATCAGATCAGGCAGCAATTGTGACTGGTTGCCAGCTGTTACAGCATATCATTACTGCTTACTGACTGGTTGCTAGAGGTTGCAGTACACATTACAGCTCACTGATTAGTTGCTAGAGGTTACAGCAAATGATTTCTGCTTGTTAATTGGTTGCTACAGATTACTGTACAGTAATACTGCTCAGTGATTGGTTGCTAGAGGTTACAGCACATCATCTGCTCACTGCAGGGGGACATGATATACATATGAATGCCTCCTTTATTTACATATCAATGCCGCCGGCCGCAGCTCTTTACTTAGTAATACCGCCTCTATTTACATATGAATGCCGGTTATTTACATGTAAACACAGGGTCTGCTGGTGAGTCATCTGTACACAACAATAGGGCAGAGCTGGGCAGCATTAGTACCAGCACTTCACACTGAGATATCGGGACACAGCACATGACTAAAATTTCAAGGGACAAGGGAATTTAAACTAGGACAGTTGGCAAGTATGAGGCAGCTGCTTTGGGCCCCACAAGAATGACAGGCCCTGATACTATTACATAATAACAAGAATTACAAAAATCGTTGTGTTGTGTATATATAAGAGCCCTTTCACACTGGGGCGGTGCGGGCGCCGGCGGTAAAACGGCGCTATTTTTATCGCCGCTTTACCGTCATTCTAGCGGTGCTATTCGGCCGCTAGCGGGGTGGTTTTAACCCCCGTTAGCGGCCAAAAAAGGGTTAAAACGACCTGCAAAGCGGCGCTTTGCCGGCGGTTCCCATTCAGATCAATGGGCAGGAGCGGTTTAGGAGCGGTGTATACACCCGCTCCTTCACCGCTGGAAAGATGCGGCTTGCAGGAGTGGTTACCACTGTTTGCTTTTTTTTTCCAAAAATTGGCAAAAAAAAGAATAAAAAAACATGTTTTTTTGGGCAGGCGTGGGTGTGGGGGGTGTCCCTGATTGGCAGTTTGGAAATGTGGTCACCCTAGTGCAGCTCTGCACATAAACCAGAAGATCAGCTTCCACGTTTTATTGCCAAAGCTTAATTGAACAAGCTGAAGGTAGAAGCTGAATCCTCACCATGCAGTTTCTGAGTGCAGCAGTTTTAGTAAATCTCCCCCATGGTGAACTATTCTAATAAAATCTGCAGATTTGAAAATAATAGAAATATTTTTTGAGCGGACAGCAACATTTTAAAGATTATATGAAATGAATTGTGTTTGAATCTACTTTAACCACTTAAGGGGCGGCTCCAGACAAATTATTTTTGAGGTACTGTGAGGGTGCTAAAAGTATATGTGGGGGTTGTGATCTTGTGGGCGTGACCAAATGTAGGTGTGGTCAACAGTGCGCTTGGCAAAAGTGGGTGATTTTTTTATGGTCTATTCCATTGTATAGACAAAATAGGACCTTGGAGCACACTAAAAAGGTTCTGGGAGTAAAATAAGCCCAAATGGGACCAGCAATGACAAGTGTCACAAGTGTCAGCAATAACCCCATAAAAAACCCAGCCTTGCACAATAATTAGCTCCAAAGCACAGAACAATAATTAACCTCTAGCACTGAACAACAATTATCTGCATTCTAAACATATTGGTCCAATGGGAGATTTTGTTTCTGACCCATTTAGTAGTGCAAAAATGTCAATATGTACCAATGGGTTGGTATTTGGGGCTCTGTATCTTTAAAAGTCCACAGTAAAATCATACAGTATTGTAACATATCATAGGGGGGGGGGTGTATGACACATCTGCGTTGTAAATGTATTGGTCCAATGGGAGATTTTGTTTCTGATCCATTTAGAAGTACAAAAATGTCAGTTTTTAGCCAATGGGTTTTTGTAGGAGGAACCCTCAAAATTAGAAGAGGGAACACTTGTACCCCCCGGTACCAGGGACTTTAAAGGCGAACAGTCAAAATTTATAAAACCATATTATTTATTTAGAAAAATTGTTTAAAAGAAGCATAATCAATAAAATGTGGTGACAATCTGTACATAACAGTAGTATATATCACAGTTTGCATATGATCAATTTTTATATGTAAATTCCAAACTGAATCCAAATTTCTCCATAAGCCTAACATGTTTCAGGATGGTGTCCCTTCTTCAGAGGCGTTTTTTATAGGAGAGAAAGATGGATATATTCTGAAAAACAATCGGAAACAGATTTAACATGGACGTTTCATTCAAAATGACCATCACAGCATCCAAGAATGTCCAATATACATACCAGTATTAATGTGGAAAGATATATGTATATATAAGAATTTATGCAAAAAATATTTTCTTTAAAGATTTTCAATAGACCTCTGCTCCTAACTGTCCATCAAAAAGATGATGGTCCCCGTCCGTGCCCAGAAGAGCCCACACAAAGGTCCCGCTGAAGGACCCTAAGAAGATGGTAAAATGACATTAGTTGTAGGCAGATAAAATAAAAGATTATATACAAACGGAGAGCTGCCTACAAGTGAGCAAACCTCTCCTAACCTAAAATCCCATTTGCCTCTGAATATAAAGCACCTTTAAAAGTAATAAGAACCTGTGATCTTATACTTGTTATTATGAAGGGGAATGTTTTTTCCAAAAGTAAGGAGAGATGAAAAACGAGTTGCTCATCCTCTCCTTAGATGCAATATCGAGGGATTCAAAACAAGGGTAAGAAGAGAAAAATATATGCATCAACTAAGTAGAATAATTGCTTACTTTTTAAAGAAAAATAAGTGCGAATAGTCAGGGCTTGTTCCTCCAGCTAAGCCTCAGTCTGCACTTAGCAGAGCGTCTGCAGCGGGCTTTAAAGACCGCTTGGCGCCTGCGCAGTGCCTACAGTCCCACAGTGTCAGCAATGTGTGTATTGAACGAAAGGGCCGCATCGTCACGCGTAATGCGCGATGACGTCACTGCTCCGCGACTAAGAACTGGAGCAGCGACGGAGCCGACCGCAACACCGCAAAGAAGGAAAGGGGAGGGGAGAGAAGGAAAGAATGAGGGCCGCATACACCACGCCGGACCATGCATAGCACAAAATGATACTCCCCCAAACGTCCCCATGGTAATGATTGGTGACAAAACAGGGGGAACAAACCCGTGTTCTATAGGGATGAGCCATGGACAGACGCCCAATGGGACCTCCAGGGCAGGATCTGCACGGCGCCCACCCAGTGCAAATCACACTGGGGGGGGGCATAATGCAGAGGAAGCCCACCGACGCAGCAACACCGCAACCGCCCAGGATACCCAGGAAAAACGAGGGCAACCGAGCACGCAATGCAAATAGGAGGCCCACCCCCCCATCCAACAGAGGTGGGGAGAGAGGGCCCCCGTGCACCGGGCGGGGATCAACCGGGCACAGAGCGGGATAACAAGACGCAAAGGCATAAAAACAGCCAATCCAAACATATATTGTAACAATAACAGTGCATGTCAACAGGGTATATGGACATAATTTGATATCTGCGATAATCATATTGGAAATAAATGGGTAATCGACAAATACATTTTGACCTATGTCAGGGTGTACAGCATCAAATATATCAGAATCCACAAACAAAAATGTTTTACAAATCAAGGAGCTTAACAGAAAAAACCATTAGGACAACAACAGTGGCATGTGTCATTAAAGATACGGTAATACATAAGTAAAACTTTGATGAATGTTTATTCCTTTTCACAACCTCCTGACACAAAACCATCCAAAAATGGACGAAAACTGAATTGGGTGTTGAGTCCTGGAAATTGAGTTGCCTTGAGATTAGCAATTTAACGGACCTCCCTCTGGAGCAGAATTTTGTTCCAATCACCCCCTCGGCTGTCCGGATGGACCCAATCGAGGATGGTGAAACAAATGGAGGGAGATATACCTGCATGATGGTCTCGTACATGTCGCCCCAGAGGGAGGTCCGGGTTCGCCTGTCTCATAGTAGTAATGTGTCGTGCTGCTCTTTTGTGAAACTCTAATTTTGTTTTTCCAACATAAAAGCATTTGCATTGGCAAGTTAGAAGATAAATGACACCAGACGTTTTACAGTTCGCATAGTGTCTGGGCCTATATATTCTACCATTTGGTAATGTAAATTTTGACTGTGTGTTCATATATCGGCAAAGGGGACAACCTCCGCAAGTGAAAGTCCCAAATCTTTTGCATTTATCAGAACGGAAGATGCCAGTATATTCACTTTTGACCAAATGGTCTCTTAGTGAACGTGCTCATCTGAACGTAATAGTAGGTGTTGTTGGTATGTGTGATTTTAGATTGGGGTCAATTTGTAATAGGTGCCAATGCTTCTGTAGAATATTTCTGATGCTTTTATGTTGTTTATTGTAGGTGGTTATTAGTCTTGTACTTGGCTTTGAATCAATGGGTATTTTTTTAGAAAACAATATGTTCCGCCTCAGGTGTCCTCGCGTGCACGCTTGAAAGCCTTTTTAAGACATGTAAGTGAATAACCTAGATCCAGTAATCTCGTCCTTAATAAATTGGCTTCACAGATGAATTCAGTATCGGTGGAGCAGTTGCGTCTAAGTCTCAAATACAGCCCATATGGAATGGACAGTACGAAGGACTTTGGATGTGAACTGGATGCATGTAAAATGATATTACCAGCAGTCTCCTTACGATAGAGACTGCTGGACAAGAAACCATCTTTAGATTTTGTGATGTTTAGGTCGAGAAAGGTGATAGAGGTATCACTAAACGTCATTGTAAAGTATAGATTGGATATATTTTTATTCATAATGTTCATAAAGGCTTGTAGGTCTTCTGGCGTGCCATTCCATATCATCAATATGTTGTCTATATACCTAAACCATGCCACCACATGGGTGGTATAAGACGACAGACTGGGATCAGACAACAAAGATTGCTCCCACTTCCCCAGGTACAGGTTGGCATACGATGGGGCACAACAAGTCCCCATCGTAACCCCCTGCACCTGGAGGTAGAGGGATCCATCGAAAGAAAAGGTGTTATGTGTTAAGATAAACTCCAACGCGTCCAAAAGAAAAGGGTTTAATTTGCGGTCATCTTTATGTGATTGTGACAAAGTATGTTTGATTGCGGAGAGACCTAAATTGTGAGGGATAGAGCTATATAACGCTTCAACGTCAATAGCAACTAAAAAGAAAATATTTTTTGCATATATTCTCATATATACATATATCTTTCCACATTAATACTGGTATGTATATTGGACATTCTTGGATGCTGTGATGGTCATTTTGAATGAAACGTCCATGTTAAATCTGTTTCCGATTGTTTTTCAGAATATACCCATCTTTCTCTCCTATAAAAAATGCCTCTGAAGAAGGGACAACATGTTAGGCTTATGGAGAAATTTGGATTCAGTTTGGAATTTACATATAAAAAATTGATCATATGCAAACTGTGATACAGTATATACTACTGTTATGTACAGATTGTCACAAAATTTTATTGATTATGCTTCTTTTAAACAATTTTTCTAAATAAATAATATGGTTTTATAACTTTTGACTGTTCGCCTTTCCTTGGTACCGGGGGTACAAGTGTTCCCTCTTCTAATTTTGAGGATTCCTCCTACAAATATATTTTGGGATGTTGGCAACAACCTTGAGAAGTTAATTCTCTTTGTGGTTCACTACTTTATTTAGCAAATGGGTTGGTATTTGGGGCTCCGTATCTTTAAAATTCCACAGTAAAATGATACCATATTGTATGATATCATAGAGGCGGGTGTGTATGATTGATCTGCATTGTAAATGTATAGGTCCAATGGGAGATTTTGTTTAAAACCCATTTAGAAATAGTGCAAAAATGTCACTGTGTAACCAATGGGTTGATATTTGGGGCTCTGTAGCTTTAAATTTCCACAGTAAAATGATACCGTATTGTAAGATATTATAGAGGGGGGTGTGTATGACACATCTGCATTGTAATCATATTGGTCCAACGGGAGATTTTGTTTCTAACCCAATTTGAAGTATTGCGAAAAATGTCAGTTTGTAGCCAATGGGTTCATGTTTGGGCCCTGTATAATCCTCCACAGTAAAATCATACCGTATTGTATGATATCATAGAGGGGGGTGTGTATGACACATCTGCATTGTAAATGTATTGGCCAATTGGGAGATTTTGTTTTTGATCCATTTTGAAGTGTTACAAAAATGTCACTGTGTAGCCAATGGGTTGATATTTGGGGCTCTGTATATTTAAATTTGCACAGTAAAATCATACCATAATGTAAATGTTAGAGAGGGTGATGTATGTGTGACAACTCTGTGTAATCATTATTTTATATATATTACATTATGTTATATCTAGTTTTTCTCTGTTGAAAATCCAACCAAAAACACTTGTCTGATAGGAAGACCACTGATTTGAACTGTCTGATGTCTTGACTCCATTATGGAGTGGAGGGCTGCCTATTGGTGGTGGTAATTTTTTTATTTTTTTTTTTGGGGGGGGGGGGGGGGTAGGGGCCATAGCACCCACCTGTCACCTCCCCTGCTTATTGGCAATCCCTTTTTACGCAGTATACCAACATTACTGTGCTGCTAGCAGTTTCTGATCACCTGTACCTTGCAGCATAGCACATCTAATAAATAATTCCAGGCAGTGAAGACCCTGATTCAAACTAGTATGTAAATAGATGTTGTTTTGTCCCACTCTAGTCTACAGTTACAATGCAGATGCACACCTGCTAAATGTAAATACAAATGCTACACTGGCTCATGGCTGTAATTACAGCTTTCAAAGCACGATGAAAGAAAAGTCAGAGATAATATGATACATTATATAATAATATGGTATATATGCAAAGTATGGTATTTCTAGATACAAATGTGTAAAACATGTTTTGAAAGTAATGTTATTTGACTGTTGAGAAGCTTGGTCTTGTCTTACCCCCCACTTATTTAAGCCACAACAAAAACCCTTGCCCCCCAAAAAGACACATAGGCCACTTTATGTTGGAAGTGGGGCAAGGCCACAGCTTTATTGAACATCTTAGTATAACAACCTTCAGAATACAAATACCATGCCGGTCACGGTTACACCGTGAGTATCTACAACCAAACCATATATTCTAAGCGGCCTGTCTCCATCATCAGTGCGAGACAGGCATTAAACTGACCCCGTAATTAACTTGAGGGCATAGCCCATGACGTAATACCAATTGCTGGCAAGGTAAAACCGCGAAGGAAGCTGTGACGAACACACAACGGACAGGTGGGTGGTCAACTCTTGTGACGTCAACTTCTCTTGAAAGTAGTGGGATGTGCCTCTGCGTAGCCTTTTTTAGAGTTCCGTCTCCACTCAGTCACCTCGTGCCATTGTAGCCATTCCAAACGGAGCCACTCTGACTTCCTGATTAGGTTGACGCCCCGCTTGGTTGCCAAGCATCCAGCATTTAAGGCTCCCTTTCCTTAGGGCGGGGTGGGTCAAGGGGCCTTCATTTAGTACTGACGTGTCTTTTGACATGGGTTACATCATATATACTGTACGTTGGAGTGCTTTTTTGTAGTCTTTGTACACAGTTCTGTAGACCTTTCTTAAGGAGAGAAGTAAGAAGGAAGGTATTTTCTGCAAACTATGTGCCCCTCTTCTTGTTAATATGAACTCTGTGTGCATTTTACATATCCCACCACTCATATCAGCACATCTAAATTTCAGCATTACCAGAAGACACAGGAATGGACAATACCACTGATATTGTACATTTGTTTACGTGCAGAAAAGAGAAGTGTACCTATCTGTGAAAACTCCAAGTAGCTATACCTTATTAAATATGGGTTGTAGTGCATCCTCTTCTGACTGTGGTTATGCAGAGTGCAATGGCTAATGTTGCCTTAAACACACACTTGCAAAACCCAGACACCAGAAATTAGTTGTTTTACTCATTACTGTGTTTTAAAAAATAAATAAAGGATTAAAGTGATTGTAAAGTCTTATTGTTTTAAGTTAAAAATAACAAACACGTCATACTTACCTGTCCTGTGAAATGGCTTTGGACAGAGCAGCCCAGATCCTCCTTTTCTCTGGTCCCTTTTTAGCGCTCCTGGCCCCTCCCTCCTGTTGAGTGCCCCAACAGCAAGCAGCTTGCTATGGGGGCACCCGAGCCGAGCCACAGCTCCCTATGTCCATTCAGACACGGAGCCGCAGCCCATCTCCGCCCCCTTTCTCTCCTCATTGGCTGACTGACTTTGATTAACAGCAGCGGGAGAGGAGGGGAGTCCTGGGCAGCCGAGACACTCCTGCAACACCGCTGAATCTAGAGGGACCTCAGGTAAGTATTAGGGGGGCTGCAACAGATGCTTTACCTCCACCATGCCTTGCTTAAACTGACAATAATAAGGATGGGTAAATGCACAGAAAGCCACCTCATTTGCATTGTCTGTAATGACATGGCCCCAGACACCAGCTATATACTACTCTAGTGCATCTTCTTATTTGATGGGACAAGCAGATGCACAGCTTTTGCCAGTTGCGCTATCCCCCTGATTTACTGCAGGAGAATGAAGGCTATAGCTGGGCCCCTTGGACATCAACAGGGCCCTAGGCTCCTGCTGAGGTGGCCTTGTGGATGATTCAGCTCTAAGAAGAATATCTGTTTTTGGGGTTTAGCACAATTACATATGAAAGTTGGGTGCCTGAATCTCCCTTCAGGTGAAAGATTGTATCCAGTTAACTAGTTGCCGATCTCAGTAATTGGATTTGTTTCAGAACCAATCAGTCATCAGGTCCAGGCCAATGATTTATGGCCTGGACCTGCTGATCGGTTCTCACGAATCCCAGAATGTCCTGTGTCTGTGTAATGTAAACACAGGCACAGGAAATTACCTGATCGGCTCTCCTGGAGATCACATCTAACAGTGTGTACACAAGCACTACACTGACACCAGGACATGTAGGCACATATTTCACCCCCTGATCGCCCCCCCCCCCAGTTAACCCTTTCACTCCCGTCACCGTTTCACCAAGTACAGTGTACAGATTTTTTACTGATCACTGTTTTGGTGTCACTTGTGATGGTAAAAAGCATTACGGGCAGTTAGCGGTAGTTAACGTCAGTCTCAGATAGGTTCAGGGTCCTGCCACATATTCCCTAATAAAGTTTTAACCCCCTAATCGCCCCCAGTTAACCCTTTCACTCCCTGTCACAGTGCAATTAGTACAGTGTACTGATCACTGTAGTAGTGTCACGGGTCACCCCAGTTAGCGCCAGCAGAGTTAGCTTTAATCCCAGACAGCGTCAGATTTTAACCCTTTGATTGTTAGTAACACTGACACACACACACTATATACCTCCATTACTAATATACTGTCTGAACAGATCAATATCTTTGATCTGATCAAAACTATACTAGCGTCCCCAATAGTATAGTGTTCCCAAAAACGCAGCGTTAGCAGGATCAGCCCTGACACCTGCCAGAACCTGCGTTTAGCCCCTCTGCCCAGCCCACCCAAACAAGTGCAGTATCAATAGATCACTGTCACTTTCTATACACAGCACACAAAACCGCAGCAGAGTCAGGTCTGATCTCTGCTAGCACTAGCAGTTACATTTGTAGCGGTTCAAGCAGTCCCTGGCAACCAGGTGCTTTTTTACCTGTGAGTTTCACTAGGTACCTATAAATTTATTGGCCAAAATGTCCAAACAGAGGTACACTAGTGAAGAGGCCTACACGATGCTGAACATGATAGATGAGAGCGAAGGGGAAGCCTCACTGTCAGAATCAGACTTAGTATTTGAACCTGTAGAGAGCAGCGGCACCCTGAAAGATAGCTCTGACGACGGAGTAGTGGTCCCTGCTAAGGTCAGGTGTACCCGACCCCGTTCTTCTGTTGCTGAGGTGCAACAATCGCATTGTTCTCGTATGCAGCAGAGTGACGGTACTAGTGCCGCTCAACCTTCTGGTGAACTGACAAGCACCAATGGTCTAGTCTATCCTGGTCGTAGACAAACCAGCACTGCAGTAACACTTGGTAACATGCCGAATCCCATAAGTGCAGTTCAACCTGGTGCTGTGGCTAACACAAGTAGAGTCATGCAGTCACCAAGAATTCAGAGACAGGCCTGTAGAGCCCATAGTGTCCTTCCTGATGCACTTGCAAATCCTGATTGGGAGCCCACCACTTCTGCAGCGCCCATACCTCTACCATTCACTGGCCAACCGGAATTCAGGTGGAAACAGCACATTTAACTGCCCTTGACTTTTATGAGCTGTTTTTCACGATAGATCTGTACAGATCTATTGTGGGCCAGAGCTATTTATATGCCGATCAATTTATCGCCGCAAACCCAAATTTGACCCTTGCCAGAGAATTTGCAGGGAAACATATCACTGTTTCTGAATTTAGAACCTTTCTGGGCCTATCCATCATCATAGGCATTACTAAAAAGAGTGAGTTGCAATCATATTGGTCCACTGACCCAATTCACCATATATCTGTGTTTTGAAAATTTTCCTTTTCTTTCTTCATTTTCCAAAACAAATGGGAGCTGTAAAATACTCGCCATGCCTCTTAGCAATTACCTTGGGGTGTCTACTTTCCGAAAAGGGATCATTTGGGGTGGGTTTTGTGCTATCTTGGCATTTCATGGCCTCCGAAACCATGATAGGTAGTGAGTGAAATCAACAATTTACGCTCTTAGAAAGCCTGAAGGCGGTGATCGGTTTTCGGGGTCCTATACGCGGCTAGGCTGCCAAAAAGTCTCACATATGTGGTATCCCCATACTCAGGAGAAGCAGCAGAATGTATTTTTGGGTGTAATTTCACATATACCAATGGCATGTTTGAGCAATATATCATTTAAGTGACAACTTTGTGTAAAAAAAAAAAAAAAAAAAGTGGTAATTTTCCTGAAACTTGTGGCAAAACATATTTTATATGCAAACATATTCCATTTAGAGTACTAAGTAATGTGTTTGCGCCGAGCAGGTAGAATGTACCCTACCTAACCCTGGCATTAAATTACAAGAGATATAAATATTTATTTGCATAGTTACATAGAGGTCTCATTAATTACCTAGTAAATGGAATTGTTTGCAGTAAGTTACTACAACCAATTCAGCCTCTGCTTTTAGGGTCGGTTTATGCCACAATGTGAGCGAACATGGTCCCGCGCGCCACATTTTTGACACCACATTTATTTCATTGGGCTTCCAAATGTGTGAAAATGCGCAAAAAAGTGCAGTTGAAATGAACAGCTGTGCAAAACTACAAAAAGCTGTTAATGGCACCCCAAAGGCATCTAGGAAATGCGCACACGTGGACGCCACCAAAACGTACCATGCAGTTTGGTGAGGCGCAGTGTTAAAAATGTGTGATGCACATTTCAGCACATCACAGTTTCCTTTTTTCTTTTTTTTTGTCATCTTTATTCAAAGTGCTTAAAGTGACACTTCATTTATGTCACTGTAGTACAATAGTACTGCGGTGCATTTGCTGCTGTGCGGTGACATGCTGTGCCTTCCTGTGAGCTGCAATAAGATACAGCATAGCAAATAAGAAGGCACTTTCAAGTGCAGTAATAAAATACTTAAATGACAAAGAAGTGTTAAAAACACTTACAAGATGGAAGTGAAAAAAAGGCATATCAATGAATCTACAACGTCCAGCGGGATGCCTCCTGAGAGTAAAGACAGTTGCAGGTGGAAGTTCTAGCCGACTAGCAGTGGGAAACACTGTGTCTCTGATCCAGGATGAAGAGCCGTGCTGTCAGGTAATTTCTCCTTCATTGATGTACACTGATGAGGCTGCACTGATGGGCACTAATATGCGGCACTGATGGGTACTGATAAGGCGGCACTGATGGGCATTGATAAGGCGGCATTGATGGGCACTGATAGGTGGCACTGATGAGGCGGCACTGGTGAGCACTGAGAGGTGGCACTGGTGGGTGGCATGGATGGGTGGCACTAATGGGTGGCACTGAAGGGCATTGATAGGTGGCACTGAAGGTCACTGATGGGTGGCACTGATAGCTGGCACTGATGGGTGGCAGTAATGGGCACTGGTAGGTGACACTGATAGGCAGCACTGCTAGATGGCACCGATGAGACACTGATTGGCATCACTGGTGGGCATTGACAGGTGGCACTGATTGATGGCACTGATATTAACTAGTGGGCACCGATTGTTGGCACTGTGGGCACTGGCAGGTGGCACTGGCAGGCAGTACTGGTTGGCACAGATGAGGCGGCTATGCTTCTTCCTCTTCGGGACCGATGTCCCTTCAACAGAAGCCGGTGATCGGCATTTTTTTCCTCCTCACGCTGTCAGCTTGAGGAGAAAAAAAAAGATTACCGAGCTTCTGTTTATATCATGTGATCAGCTGTCATTGGCTGACAGCTGATCACGTGGTAAGGGGACTTCGATCTGTGATCACCCAAGTCTCATTGACTCGGTGATCACAGACCACGCCGCACGGGACCCGCAAGGGGCGCGCGGGGAGCGAGAAAAGGGAAGGATGTCTATGTAGGTCCGCGCTATAGCCGTCATTCAGCTATAGTGCGGATGGGAAGAAGTTAACGTTAATAAGTCGTTTTCAGCACGGTAGCAACTGTCACAGCGCTCAACTCTGGCTCTTGGCTCCAAGGTTTATCTTTAAACAAACTAAGGGATGTGTTGTACTAGTGATTCTGCTGCTGGCAAAAACTGCCACTGTGCTGTATGCCAGAGCTGTGCAAATCTCAGAAAGGAATGGAAAGAAGTACACACAGATCCCACATATGGATTTTATCTGTGTATTTAAATTTCTACTTGAAATTCAGCATTAGGGTTTAAGGATATTTTAGGCTACAGGCTAAGTTAAGCTTTAATCTTATGTTTTGGTGGTTAGAAAAAGGGTCATTTTAGAGGTACTGTATATTTAAAGTGGAATTGAATGGGGTGGCGAGCTTGGCCTCTATTTGCCATAAAGTGCATAAGGTATGCACAACACCACATAAATTGAGACCATATAAAATGTGTTGATAAAGTGACAAGAAATGGCGCCAAACTATCAATGTATAAATGAGTGAAGCTGCCCCTTTAAAAGTGAATAAACACTCAAGAGGATAAGGCTGTGTAAAAAGGGTGTGGTGCTACCTCAAAAAACCAAAAGATACATATAATACTCTACTCTACTCTACCAAAATCAAATTGGGAATCTAATACCTCTGATTACATATAGAATATAACTAAAACATAACAATCAGCTTCAAAAGAATATACAATCAAGAAAAAAAATCCAATAAAAAAAATCAAAACACAGTGATAAAACGTGAAAGAGTTCAAAAATATTGTGAGAGATGCAGTTCTAAAGGTGATAAGAGTGTCAAATCACCCTAAAACATACGTGGGGTGTTCACGCTCACCAGCACTTTTTTGTAAAAAAACTCAAGGTTGGTAGATATCTCTACACCAGCGACACAGGTAATGATAATTCCTTATTCTTTGTTGAACTTCAGGCAATCATGCTCAAAGAAAGACATAGGAGACACAACAAAGGAACAATCATAGCATAGCAAAGTCTAATAGCAGGAGCAGGATAGTGGTTCCTGAGGCTATGGCTGCAAGGATCAAGGATCTCTATATTGCAGTATATAGCTATCGCCACTGTCTTCTATTTAGGTGATATATAATGTATCTAAAATGACCGTGAATGAAAAACAAAACTTCCTTCAGTGGTGATATATATTAAATCTAAAAACTGCCGTGAATAAAAAACAGAACTTCCTGCAATGGTGATATATATTAAATCTAAAAATGCCATGAATAAAAACATAACCACCTGCAGTTAATTAATGATAAGTGATTTGTGCAACCGATGCTATAAATGTTACCATAAAGCAGCAAGCATAAATAAATGTGCAGTGATAGTCCACTATAGGGCTCAATTAAAATACAGATTATAGGAATGAAAAGTTCTTGGAGGAGATAAATGGGTAGCAGCATATAAACAGTCTGTATACAATTCTTCTATTCAATTCTGGCATGTAGAGTGTAATGGGTATGTATCCCTGCTGGTGGTGTCTCCTACTGTGGTCTCACAGAACCCTCACCTCCAATTTGTAGTAAACAGGCATTCAGTGATTGTAGCTTTTTGATGTAGCAGTTGTCACTGCGAACCTCAATTGCTTTGTTATTCCTCCATCGTTCCTTCTATGTGGCTCTGATCTAGTTTTCTCAACAGTGGAGGAAATAAACAAATAGGGGAGGGGGAGAAAAGAAGGCTCCACTAGCGTAATATAGTTTTAAAATGGGGGGGGGGGGGGTATTTATTTAAAGTAATGCTCTTACATTTAATAATTTAAAAACAGGCAGAGCAAATGAAAAAAAAAGTCTGGCGTTCTCAGCGCCCTCTCATTTGTGCTTCAAATTGTGTGTGCCGCTCCAGCCAATCCCCATATTTTATATATAATCAGCGGTATTAGATTCCCAATTTGATTTTAGTAGAGTATTATATGTATCTTTTGTTTTTTTGAGATAGCGCCACACCCTTTTTACACAGCCTTACAACACCACATACCTCTTGGAATTCAACTCTTGTGATGTGAGGTCAAAGCTCCCCATCTGTTGCTGCCATGTTTTTTCCTCTTCCTCTGGGCCTGGTTATCATCTTGCTTTGGCCATTAGGTGGCATTGATGATGTAACTCCTGCACATGGGTACTGGAGTTACATTATACTGGAGACCTGTTTCATTCCAGACATCTTTTAGTTTAGTTCCACTTTGCAGGAAGTCTTATGTTTTAAGGTGAAGTTAACATTAACAGTTAAGTTAGGGTTTAGGTTATAGTTTCCTGGTGGGTAAAGTAAAGCATTACACAGATAGATTGTGCTTATATAAAGAAACAAATGTGTTTGTTCATAATTGCTACATACATTTGTTTGATAGTTAACAAAAATATTCCTAAAGACCCTAAAAGGCTTTTTTTCAATCCTATCACCTAAAAAGTATAACAATGATTTCTGTTCCCTGACTATTAATAGACCAACTTAGGTAAGAGAACTATTCTGAATAAATTAAAAACTTTCCCCCCTATTTCTTAGGTTAAATCACATTTATTTGACTTTTTTTTTTAAATAAATTAATCTGTTCTCTAAATTAAAGTCCACTTTTAAGTTTGCTGTGAATTCTTCCTTTATTTTATTCCCGCAAAAAGCAATTGATATTTAAGCATAGCTTCCAACTGTCCCTGATTTGGAGGGATTGTCCCTCTTTAGAAAAAGCATCTCTGTCCCTTATTCTTCCTCATTTGTCCCTCATTTTTATCTGATGTATTTACCTGTATGAACATGCACTTTTATCTATCTATCAAATTGTGTTTTGCTTTGCTAAACCTTTCATCCATTTTTTTTACATTTTTGCATTTGTAAATTTCTTTGGGTATTAAAATGCCCTTCTGTTTGAGAGCATATTGGCAAACATTTCGGTGGGAAGACAGGGTTAAATAAGTGAAGAGAGAATTTAATAAATTTTGGATTTTTGCTGTACAATAGTAACGCTTGAAATGGTGCATTCGCTGGTTTGGTCGTATAGTAGAATTTAAAATCAATCACAAAAAAATCAATCAAAAAAAAAAAAAACAACCTGCAAGACAAAGGCATAATGAGCTACTGTGCATCGCATAGTAGCTCATTATGAAATACCTTGGAACGATGCTGTTGCAGCAGTCCCCGTACACCGCTGTGACGGTCGACATGTCTGCGCAATGTTACTTCAGGGTTCGCGTGCTCCGGCGCTGTGATTGGCCAGAGCCACGATGATGTCACCGGTCATGGCACAGCAGCTGCGCATGTGCCGAAGATGTCAGCACATGCGTATACAGTGAAGATCTCCTACACTGTGCAAGTTTAGGAGAAATTCACGGTACCTACAGGTAAGCCTTATTAAAGGCTTACCTGTAGGCAAAAGTGGTTGTAAAGGGTTTACAACACTTTAATTCTCTATGTAAGAGGGCTGTGACAGAGGTGTGTCATTTCCCTACAGACTTTTTGCTAATAGGTGTCCCTCTTTCTCATCTCAGAAAGTTGAGAGGTTAGCTTAAAGTGAAATTAAACTATATCTGAGCACCACAAACCAAAAATGCCATTTTATTTGTTTTTTAACCCCTAGCTGACCAGCCGCCGCAGTTATACTGCGGCAGGTTGGCACGGCTGCGCAAATCGTGCGCAAAGCTATTCGTCGCTCCTTTAAGACGTCACAGCAGGCGCAAGCACGCTGCCGGAGGCACGCACACGTGCCCGCCACGTGTCCCCGGAGCCAATGTGGGGGTGCTATGAGCGTCGGGCACCTGCGATCACTCGTGACAGAGCGAGAACCGGGGTCTGTGTGTGTAAATACACAAATACCGGTTCTCTCAGGGGAGAGGAGACAGATTGTGTGTTCATACTAAGTATGAACACCGATCGGTCTCCTTCCCTAGTCAGTCCCATCCCCTTCACAGTTAGAACACACCTGGGGAACACAGTTAACCCCTTGATCACCCCCTAGTGTTAACCACTTCCCTGCCAGTGACATTTATATAGTAATAGTTACATAGTTACATAGTAGGTGAGGTTGAAAAAAGACACAAGTCCATCAAGTCCAACCTATGTGTGTGATTATGTGTCAGTATTACATTGTATATCCCTGTATGTTGCGGTCATTCAGGTGATTATCTAATAGTTTCTTGAAGCTATCAATGCTCCCCGCTGAGACCACCCCCTGTGGATGGGAATTCCACATCCTTGCCGCTCTTACAGTAAAGAACCCACTACGTAGTTTAAGGTTAAACCTCTTTTCTTCTAATCTATGGCTATTTTTAGCTCTGATCGCTGTATACATGTCAATAGTCCCAAAATAGTGTCAAAAGTGTCCGATCTGTCTGCCACAATGTCGCAGTCCTGATAAATTTGTAGATCGCCGCCATCACAAGTAAAAAAAAAAATAATAATAATAAAAATGACATAAATCTATCCCCTATTTTGTAGATGCTATAACTTTTGTGCAAAGCAATCTATATATACACTTATATTTGTTACCAAACATATGTAGAATACATATCGGCCTAAACCGAGGAAAAAATTTGTTTGTTTTTTTTTAATTTGGGATATTTATTATGGAAAAAAGTACAAAATATTGTGTTTTTTTCAAAATTGTCGCTCTTTTTTTGTTTATAGCGCAAAAAATAAAAACCGCAGAAGTGATCAAATACCACCAAAAGAAAGCTCTATTTGTGCTGAAAAAAGGACATACATTTTGTTTTGGTACAACATCACATGACCACGCAATTGTCAGTTAAATTGACGCAGTGCCGTATCGCAAAAAATGGCCTGGTCAGGAAGGGGGCAAATCCTTCCAGGGCTGAAGTGGTCAATATTTAAAGCAAACCCCCCCATCCATCCATGTCTCCATGCTTTATTTTGTAGGGAAATCACTTTGAAAAACACCCCCTAGCATATATAGCTGTAGCCACCTTGAGTAAGGGCACGATTCATGTAGCATTTACTTCCTGAAATCCATCTGCCCTTAGCTCGGGCATGCAGGCAGGAGGACATGCTTAGCTGAGAATGCTCCTCCTCCAGATAAAAAAAAAATGCCCAAGAAGACTCACAAGATGTTTGGTGTCATTTTAGCCTAGACCAAAAACCAGGGTGCACCTGAAGAAATAAAAAAAAAAAATAAAAAGTTCAGTGTTCTTATATATTATGTGTTCCTACATTTTATTAGAATTATGAATTTATTTTCTGGCGCTCTAATCCTTCCTCATTTACTTCTTTTTTATTTTTCTTATAGGTTGTTTATATTTTTGATGTCAACAGAAAATGTACAAAAATACCTTAAGTACGCATTGAAATTCTGTGCTCAAGAACACACTGCTAAGTCATGCTACCGCTAACAAGTCTATAGATGCTTAAAGGTGGAGTAGAAAGAATCTAGAGGTCGACCGATATGGGTTTTTCTCTGGCCGATGCCGATGCCAATATTTAGAAATCGCGGCGGCCGATGGCCGATATATGATGCCGATTTTTTTTTTTGGGCCGATATGTTAAGCCGATTTTTTTTTCCCCTTCATCTCATAAAATCTAACAGTTAGACCCCTTTCACACTGGGGTGTTTTTCAGGCGCTTTTGGGCTAAAAATAGTGCCTGTAAAGTGCCTGCAAAATGGCTCCCCTGCAGTCTCAGTGTGAAAGCCGGTGCTTTCACACTGAGGCGATGCGCTGGCAGGATGTTAAAAAAGTCCTGCAAGCAGCATCTTTGCCCATTGAAATGAATGCGCACCGCTGCCGAAGCGCCTGCAAAGCGATTAAAAATAAAAAAAATAAAAAAAATTAAAATAGCATGCAAAAAAAAAAAAAAAAACATTTTTCTTGCACATGATTGGATGGTGGGTGGAGCTATGATGTCAGAATGCCTTGTTTTCAACTTTGTCAGTTCACACCACAGCATTGTTATGGTTTGCTCTGAAAAAGTACTGCATGCAGTACTTTCTTTCAATGCACTGAGTTGCAATGCAAAACACCACATTACCACACTGCCTCTATTGAAATGTCACTTGTGACATTTCTTTAATGTTCTATGAAAAACAAGTAAGCAGTGCAATGTGCTGGGATTGGCACATTACCACTATGTCTCACAATGGACAGTAGTGGTCATGTGTTCAGCAAGGCTCAGTAGTGTAAACAGGTCCAAGGAGAAAGCACAGCAGATACTACTTGCTTTGCAGCTGCCTTTGCCTGGTGTGATTATTTGTTGTTTGTGGCTTTTATGGCTTTTAGGCATGAGCAAAATTATTTCAGCATTTTACTGTAATACTACTAATTTCACGGTCAGGGAGATTTTGCCAAAGCAAAAACTGCCTTTTTTTTTGTTACTGAACTATTTAAGCCAAATTTGCATAAAAAAAATGTTTTTCCTCTATTTAGAGGGGTGTTTGGGATTTTTCAGGGTAATTCACTTTATTTCATTTTGTGTTCTTTGTAGGTGTGTTTGTCCCTTTTTTGTGTGTATTTTGATAATTTGGCACTGCAACTTTAAATGTAGTATTTTACTTTTTGTTCACTGTTTGTATTTTCTTTAAATAATTAAGCTAATGGAGGGGCCTTTTTGGCCCAAGAACAGGTCAAGGATAGTTGATAGCTTTAACCACTTTTAAGACCGGGCCTATTTTTCAAACTTGTTGCTTTTTTTTGCTAGAAAATTACTTAGAACCCCCAAACATTATATATATTTTTTCCTAACACCCTAGAGAATAAAATGGCAATAGTTGCAATACTTTTTTGTCACGCCGTATTTGCGCAGCGGTCTTACAAACGCACTTTATTTGGAAAAAAAAACAACAAAGTTAGCAATTTTTTTTTCACATTGTGAAAGATGATGTTACGCCGAGTAAATTGATACCCAACATGTCACGCTTCAAAGTTGCGCCCGCTCGTGGAATGGCGACAAACTTTTACCCTTAAAAATCTTCATGTGCGATGTTTAAAAAAATTCTACAGGTTGCATGTTTTGAGTTACAGAGGAGGTTATTGCTCTCGCTCCGACAATCGTGGTGATACCTCACATGTGTGGTTTGAACACCTTTTTCATATGTGGGTGCGACTCACGTATGCTGGTAAAAACTGGGACATTGTTGTGTCCAGGTTCTACAAGGAATTTGCACAGAATGAGCAGAAAGATACAGAACTCTCATCTTTATTTTTGAATCTTAACTACTTTAATACCCGGCTATTGTAATATGACGTCCACAGATGGGATCTCCCATCCTGGGTGGACGTCATATGACGGCCTCGGGTTCCCGGCCGCCTAGGGGGCGCGCGCCCGCCGCGTTGCTCGGGACCCGGTGCGTGTGCCTGGCGGCCGCGATGTCCGCCAGGCACCCGCAATTGCCCGTTAACCGGGCCGGACCGTGGATCTGTGTGTGTAAACACACAGATCCACAGCCTGTCAGCAGGGCTGGACTGGGACAAAAATTTGGCCCTGGACTTCATCCAGACCGGCCCACTTTAATTTTGCAAACACACACAAAAACAGTATACGCCCTGGCTCCCCCTCCTCCTACGTCCCCGGCCGCCTCCGCCCTCCGGCCGTGAGAGTGACGTCACGGCGCCGGGACAAAGAGGTCGCCAGGGGAGGGCTGGCAGCCTTAGGCCTGGGGGGCAAGTCCAGTCAAGTGGCCCATTGAACCACTGAATCAGCCCCGCTGGCAGGGGGGGTGACAGATGAGTCTGCTGGCGGGGGGAGGGGAGGGTGATAGATGAGTCCGCTGTCGGGGGGGAGGGTGATAAGTCCGCTGGCAGGGGGGGTGATAGATGAGTCTGCTGGCAGGGGGGGTGATAGAAGAGTCCGTTGGCGGGGGGGAGGGTGATAGATGAGTCCGCTGTCGGGGGGAGGGTGATAGATGAGTCCGCTGGCAGGGGGGGAGGGTGACAGATGAGTCCGCTGGCGGGGGGGTGATAAGTCCGCTGGCGGGGGGGTGATAGATGAGTCTGCTGGCAGGGGGGGAGGGTGATAGATGAGTCCGCTGTCGGGGGGAGGGTGATAGATGAGTCCGCTGGCAGGGGGGGAGGGTGATAGATGAGTCCGCTGGCGGGGGGGTGATAAGTCCGCTGGCAGGGGGGTGTGATAGATGAGTCTGCTGGCAGGGGGGGTGATAGATGAGTCCGCTGTCGGGGGGGTGGGTGATAGATGAGTCCGCTGTCGGGGGGGGAGGGTGATAGATGAGTCCGCTGGCAGGGGGGGAGGGTGATAGATGAGTCCGCTGGCAGGGGGGGAGGGTGATAGATGAGTCCGCTGGCAGGGGGGAGGGTGATACATGAGTCCGCTGGCGGGGGGGAGGGTGATACATGAGTCCGCTGGCGGGGGGGAGGGTGATAGATGAGTCCGCTGTCGGGGGGGAGGGTGATAGATGAGTCCGCTGGCGGGGGGGAGGGTGATAGATGAGTCCGCTGTCGGGGGGAGGGTGATAGATGAGTCCGCTGTCGGGGGGGAGGGTGATAAATGAGTCCGCTGTCGGGGGGGAGGGTGATAGATGAGTCCGCTGGCAGGGGGGGAGGGTGATAGATGAGTCCGCTGTCGGGGGGGAGGGTGATAGATGAGTCCGCTGTCGGGGGGGAGGGTGATAGATGAGTCCGCTGGCGGGGGGGAGGGTGATAGATGAGTCCGCTGGCAGGGGGGGAGGGTGATAGATGAGTCCGCTGTCGGGGGGGAGGGTGATAGATGAGTCCGCTGTCGGGGGGAGGGTGATAGATGAGTCCGCTGGCAGGGGGGGAGGGTGATAGATGAGTCCGCTGTCGGGGGGGGAGGGTGATAGATGAGTCCGCTGGCAGGGGGGGAAGGTGATAGATGAGTCCGCTGTCGGGGGGGAGGGTGATAGATGAGTCCGCTGTCGGGGGGGAGGGTGATAGATGAGTCCGCTGGCGGGGGGGAGGGTGATAGATGAGTCCGCTGTCGGGGGGGAGGGTGATAGAGGAGTCCGCTGTCGGGGGGAGGGTGATAGAGGAGTCCGCTGTCGGGGGGGAGGGTGATAGATTTGTCCGCTGTCGGGGGGGAGGGTGATAGATGAGTCCGCTGGCAGGGGGGGAGGGTGATAGATGAGTCCGCTGTCGGGGGGGAGGGTGATAGATGAGTCCGCTGTCGGGGGGGAGGGTGATAGATGAGTCCGCTGGCGGGGGGGAGGGTGATAGATGAGTCCGCTGGCGGGGGGTTGGTTGATTGCCGCCCCCCCCAAAAAAAACACGAGCCGTCACTGCCAAAATGTCAAATTGTAATGATGATGACTATGCTATGCATCATTTCTACAATTTACTGGTGAATGGGGATTTTCTACAATAAGTCATTTTGTAAAGGCTATATCGCATGGGTCATCACAACTTACTTCAGGCTGGGGAGCGTTGTGTTTCAGTGAGGAGACAGTGACACTGAGCCAGGTCCTTGCTAGCGCCAGTAGACTAGCCCAGCAGGTCACGTGCGACGTGACGTTCTTGACGCTGGGCGTCCCCTCCCCTGACGTGCCACACGACCTGGCCTGCCTCTGAGACTCCTGGGAGGTGGGAGTTGTAGTTTGCTGCGCTCACACCACTAGGAACTTTAGCGCTGCCAGACTACAACTCCCACAATGCAGTACAGGCTGGCCAGCAGCATCGAGCTAACCAATCGGCGGCCGCCGCGGCCGACATCTATTAGCACTGCCGCCCACTGTGTAACCCAGGCCGCTGCGGCGCTGCCTGTCACAGGCTGGAAAAAAAAAATTAACAGACAGCCAGCGGCCGTTTTAAAGATAATGTAGGTGCCCCCCGGCCCAGCCCGCCCCTGGAGGCCGCCCAAGGCTATAATGTTAGGGGGAGTGCCTGGGGGAGTGAATAGCGTGATGATGCCTGTGTTTGTGTGACGCCGGCGCCACCCGCCGAGTGCAGGAGCGGAGCCGCCCAGCGTTAATGACAATGGAGACTCGGAGAGAGACACTGACACTGACAGTCAAAGAAGTGTAGTGGCCCGCTGCCAATCGGCCCACCGGGAAACTCCCGGTAGTCCCGATGGCCAGCACAGGCCTGCCTGTCAGGTGAGAGGAGACCGATCTGTGTTCCCAGAACGGAGGAACACTGATCGGTCTCCTCCCCTTGTACTTCCCCGCCCCCTACAGTTAGAATCATTCCCTAGGTAACATAATTAACCCCTCCCCGCCCCCTAGTGGTTAACCCCTTTACTGCCTGTCACATTTACACAGTAATCAATGCAATTTTATAGCATTGATCGCTGTATAAATGTGAATGGTCCCAAAAATGTGTCAAAAGTGTCCGTAATGGCCATAATGTCGCAGTCACGAAAAAAAATCGCAATCGCCGCTATTACTAGTAGAAAAAATAAATAAATATATTTTTTTTAAAAATGCCATAAATCTATCCTGTATTTTGTAGATGCTATAAATTTTGCGCAAACCAATCAATATACGCTTATTGCGATTTTTTTTTACCAAAAATATGTAGAAGAATACGTATCGGCCAAAATTGAGGAAAAAATTAGTTTTTTTTTTTAAAAATTGGGATATTTATTATAGCAAAAAGTAAAAAATATTGTGTTTTTTTCAAAATTGTCGTTCTTCTTTTGTTTATAGCGCAAAAAATAAAAACCGCAGAGGTGATCAAATACCACCAAAAGAAATCTCTATTTGTGGGGAAAAAAGGACGTCAATTTTTTTTGGGTACAACGTCGCACGACCACGTAATTGTCGTTTAAAGTGCGACAGCGCTGAAAACTAAAAATTGGCCTGGGAAGGGAGGGGGTGAAAATGCCCTGTATTGAACTGGTTAAAAAAACTTTAGAAAAAGAAATCAGCTATTCACTGGCACATACACTCCTTTGAGCAGTATATAAAAGCAAAAATTAACCCATTTGGCCTACAAATACAAATATTCCCTACTTTAGACCATATGGAGATATCATTTAAAGATGAATGGGAGAATAATCTCTCTACCTGCTCAAGGGAGATGATGTCCCTTCTGATTAAAGAGTATCAGAGAAGAATAAAGGACCTAGACAAGGAAATTGATTCCATTTATGCCCAACTAGTTATTTTCAAAAGCCATACGGCATATCCACAATATGAGAAGGATCTAAATGAACATTTAGAACAGTATAATCAATATATTTTGACCACTAAGGAGAAGAAATTCCTTAGAGATAAAATTGCTTTTCAAGAAAACAAGGCATATACTTGGAATGATACACATTTTAGAACTAGACCCAATTATAGGACAAGACAAAATAATAAGGAACAGGGTCTGTGTAATGCCTCACCTGTATCGTCTTTCATATTTCCCATTTCTTCTAGAGCCAGTGGTTCTCAACCTGGGGGTCGAATGACGATTTGCCAGGGGTCACCGAATCCTGGGCTGTTCCTGAAGCCCACATCCGCTCTCCCAACCTTTTCGCGGCCGCCCAGTAGGGCTGTCCCTGGAGCCTGTGGCCGCCCAGCTGGACTGTTCCTGGAGCCCGCAGCCGGCCAGCTGGGCTGTTCCTGCAGCCCGCGGCCGCCCACTTCGCAGCTGCCCATTCAGTTCACAGCATGGGTGGGGGGCAGAGACTAGAGGTCAGCTGACTGGTGAGGAACGTGATGTGGTATGGTTGGAGGAGACCCTATCTCCTGATTTCAGCATAGGTGTCACTGCTGCGAGACACCACAGAGCTGGAGAGACAGTGAATCTGGAGACCCAGTGAGTAACACTACCTGTGATTAGAGTTGCCATTAAAAGTCCTCACTAGTTCTCAGATCAGCAGATGTCCTTGATCAAGAGCACCTAATTTGACTGATCAGAACCCCCCCCCCCCCCCCAGCACTGCTACTGATCCCCCGCCCCCACCAAGGAGTAAGAGGAGGAATAAAAATAGAGAATACATGGAAGTGAGAGGAAAAGATGAGGAGGAACAAAGAAAAAGGGAGAGAAAGAATAATAGAAATAACAAGAAAGATGGCTAGAGAGAGGGATGAGGGGGGGGGGGGGAATAAAACAATAAATTAGGATAGAGAGAGAGAAAAGGGAAAGAAAGGAGAACAAAGAGAAAGAGTGGTACATCCTAAAATGTATTATAAAGGGGTTTTGATACTGTACAAGTGGAAGGGACTCAGGGAGCACTAAATATCCATGGGTTAGGGGCGCAAATTACTTGTCTTGCCTTGGGTGCTGACAACCCACGCTACGAAAATAATTTTACTGTTATGCCGCGTAAACACGATCGGACATTCCGACAATAAAATCCATGGATTTTTTCCGAAGGATGTTGGCTCAAACTTGTCTTGCATACACACGGTCACATAAATCTTGTCGGAAATTCCGAACGACAATAACGCGGTGACGTACGACGAGCCGAGAAAAAGGAAGTTCAATAGCCAGTGCGGCTCTTCTGCTTGATTCCGAGCATGCATGGAACTTTGTGCGTCGGAATTGCGTACACACGATCGGAGTTTACGACAACGGATTTTGTTGTCCGAAAATTTGAGAACCAGATCTCAAATTTTGTGTGATGGAAATTCTGATGGAAAATGTCCGATGGAGCCTACACAGGGTCGAAATTTCTGACAACAAGCTCCCATTGAACATTTGTCGTCAGAAAATCCGACCGCGTGTACATGGAATTAGTTGTCCCCACAACTTTTATCAAGGGGTCACGGCACTAGAAAAGCTGAGAACCACTGTTCTAGAGGATCATCTAGATTTAATAAATCACGTAAAATCAAAAGGAAATGACCTGGTGGTAGGACTCATGAAAATTCAAATAAAAAACACATCACTGAACAAGCTTCTTCTATCAATCTGAACAAAAGTGCTCACACAGTGTTAGGTAACACTTCAGGTGGTTTGGGTTATTCTCTTTCCACTTCTGCTGCTTCTTCTGCTACCAATATTTCACTTATTCCACCCTCTAAATCTTGTGCACAGGGCACAGAGGCACATACCTCTATGACACCATCATGATTGACACCTTTGGGATCAAACACTGAACAATTTCCTGATTTCACAGCTCAATTAAATTTGTTCACTAATGCTTCATCTGAGACCCATCTAAACATTGTTAATCTATCCACATATATTCTCACATCCACGGAGACAGAGGTTCTAGCACGGGGCCTAAGTTTCTGTCCTAGCAATGATCTCGATAAATTTGAGGTCATAAAAGATCTTCAACTATTTGCTAGGAAAATAATTCTTAAACAACTATACTCCAAAGAGGGATTGAGTAATCCCCGCCTTGAACCACAAGAACTGCAAGCCATCGATTCACTTATTTCTTTATTGGAGGAAAATGACCCGATTGATCGGATTGATCTGGAACGCTTGCTCCAGCATTTGGATCAATCCGAACCAATCATACATCCAACTAGACCAATCAATAAGAAAAAATCTGATAAATTCCCTGCACTAAGTATCAACTCAAATGTCATGGCATTTGTTAAGTTAACATGCAATGAGATTAGAGGATTAAAAGTAAAACATAGGGGCCATAATAACTTGTCCGAAGATGAATGTGAGGCTCTTCAATCCTTGGTATCGAATTGCATGATCACGATAAAGCCCTCCGACAAGGGGGGCAATATCGTGATCATGGATAATCAGAAATATGTTGACATGTGCGAGAAAATCCTTAAAAATAAACAATGGTACTGTCCTATTCCAACCACCAAAATATTGGGATTCCAAAAATAATCTTTGAATTGGTTGACAGTGCATATGCCAATAATGTGATATCTAAGAATGATTGGGAATTCATACACACAGATTTTCCACATACTCCTACGTTTTACTCATTGCCAAAGATCACTCACAGAGAATTTAAGTAGATTTGTTGAGGATATATCCGCACGCACGTACTTAACTTACCAAGTAATGTACGTGACACGATACATTTATTGCAAAACATAGATGGACTCTATGTTTCTCCCTCAGCTCTACTGGTCACCATTGATGTTGAGGCCATGATCAGGGGTTGACCTGTATTGAACGTATTATCTCTCAGACCAGCAAAGATGTTCGTACACTGAACCGATTTGTCGTTGATGCACTGCACTTTATTTTACAACATAACTATTTATCCACTGTGCCCCATCCTACGCCAATCTGTACCTGGGGGAGTGGGAAAAAATGGCCTGGTCAGGAAGGGGGCAAATCCTTCCAGGGCTGAAGTGGTTAATATTTAAAGCAAACTCCCCCATCCATCCATGTCTCCATGCTTTATTTTGAAGGGAAATCACTTTGAAAAACACCCCCTAGCATATATAGCTGTAGCCACCTTGAGTAAGGGCACGATTCATGTAGCATTTACTTCCTGAAATCCATCTGCCCTTAGCTCGGGCATGCAGGCAGGAGGACATGCTTAGCTGAGAATGCTCCTCCTCCAGATAAAAAAAAATGCCCAAGAAGACTCACAAGATGTTGGTGTCATTTTAGCCTAGACCAAAAACCAGGGTGCACCTGAAGAAATGTAAAAAAAAAAAAAAAAAGTTTTAAACAAGTAAATATAATATACCTTCCTATCTATTCACTAATGCTAGCAGCATAAGGATTAAAAATAGTTCATGTTGATGACAGAGTTTAATATCCGATTTAAGTATCCTTTATCCTTATTGTTCAGTGTTCTTATTTATTATGTGTTCCTACATTTTATTAGAATTATGAATTTATTTTCTGGTGCTCTAATCCTTCCTCATTTACTTCTTTTTTATTTTTCTTATAGGTTGTTCATATTTTTGATGTCAACAGAAAATGTACAAAAATATCTTAAGTACGCATTGAAATTCTGTGCTCAAGAACACACTGCTAAGTCATGCTACCGCTAAATTTGCATGAAAAAAAAAATGTTTTTCCTGTATTTAGAGGGGTGTTTGGGATTTTTCAGGGTAATTCACTTTATTTCATTTTGTGTTCTTTGTAGGTGTGTTTGTCCCTTTTTTGTGTGTATTTTGATAATTTGGCACTGCAACTTTAAATGTAGTATTTTACTTTTTGTTCACTGTTTGTATTTTCTTTAAATAATTAAGCTAATGGAGGGGCCTTTTTGGCCCAAGAACAGGTCAAGGATAGTTGATAGCTTTAACCACTTTTAAGACCGGGCCTATTTTTCAAACTTGTTGCTTTTTTTTGCTAGAAAATTACTTAGAACCCCCAAACATTATATATATTTTTTCCTAACACCCTAGAGAATAAAATGGCGATCGTTGCAATACTTTTTTGTCACGCCGTATTTGCGCAGCGGTCTTACAAGCGCACTTTATTTGGAAAAAAAAAAAAACAAAGTTAGCAATTTTTTTTTCACATTGTGAAAGATGATGTTATGCCGAGTAAATTGATACCCAACATGTCACGCTTCAAAGTTGCGCCCGCTCGTGGAACGGCGACAAACTTTTACCCTTAAAAATGTTCATGTGCGATGTTTAAAAAAATTCTACAGGTTGCATGTTTTGAGTTACAGAGGAGGTTATTGCTCTCGCTCCGACGATCGCGGTGATACCTCACATGTGTGGTTTGAACACCTTTTTCATACGTGGGCGCGACTCACGTATGCTGGTAAAAACTGGGACATTGTTATGTCCAGGTTCTACAAGGAATTTGCACAGAATGAGCAGAAAGATACAGAACTCTCATCTTTATTTTTTAATCTTAAAAAAACTTTAGAAAAGAAATCAGCTATTCACTGGCACATACACTCCTTTGAGCAGTATATAAAAGCAAAAATTAACCCATTTGGCCTATGAATACAAATATTCCCTACTTTAGACCATATGGAGATTTTATTATTTATTTCAGGTACTTATATAGCGCCATCAATTTACGCAGCGCTTTACATATACATTGTACATTCACATCAGTCCCTACCCTCAAGGAGCTTACAATCTAAGGTCCCTAACTCACATTCATACATACTAGGGCCAATTTAGACAGGATCCAATTAACCTATCAGCAGATATCATTTAAAGATGAATGGGAGAATAATCTCTCTACCTGCTCAAGGGAGATGATGTCCCTTCTGATTAAAGAGTATCAGAGAAGAATAAAGGACCTAGACAAGGAAATTGATTCCATTTATGCCCAACTAGTTATTTTCAAAAGCCATACGGCATATCCACAATATGAGAAGGATCTAAATGAACATTTAGAACAGTATAATCAATATATTTTGACCACCAAGGAGAAGAAATTCCTTAGAGATAAAATTGCTTTTCAAGAAAACAAGGCATATACTTGGAATGATACACATTTTAGAACTAGACCCAATTATAGGACAAGACAAAATAATAAGGAACAGGGTCTGTGTAATGCCTCACCTGTATCGTCTTTCATCTTTCCCATTTCTTCTAGAGCCAGTGGTTCTCAACCTGGGGGTCGAATGACGATTTGCCAGGGGTCACCGAATCCTGGGCTGTTCCTGAAGCCCACATCCGCTCTCCCAACCTTTTTGCGGCCGCCCAGTAGGGCTGTCCCTGGAGCCTGTGGCCGCCCAGCTGGACTGTTCCTGGAGCCCGCAGCCGGCCAGCTGGGCTGTTCCTGCAGCCCGCGGCCGCCCACTTCGCAGCTGCCCATTCAGTTCACAGCATGGGTGGGGGGCAGAGACTAGAGGTCAGCTGACTGGTGAGGAACGTGATGTGGTATGGTTGGAGAAGACCCTATCTCCTGATTTCAGCATAGGTGTCACTGCTGCGAGACACCACAGAGCTGGAGAGACAGTGAATCCGGAGACCCAGTGAGTAACACTACCTGTGATTAGAGTTGCCATTAAAAGTCCTCACTAGTTCTCAGATCAGCAGATGTCCTTGATCAAGAGCACCTAATTTGACTGATCAGAACCCCCCCCAGCACTGCTACTGATCCCCCCCCCCCCCCCCCACACCAAGGAGTAAGAGAAGGAATAACAATATAGAATACATGGAAGTGAGAGGAAAAGATGAGGGGGAACAAAGAAAAAGGGACAGAAAGAATAAGAGAAATAACAAGAAAGATGGCTAGAGAGAGGGATGGGGGGGGGGGGATAAAACAATAAATTAGGATAGAGAGAGAGAAAAGGGAAAGAAAGGAGAACAAAGAGAAAGAGTGGTACATCCTAAAATGTATTATAAAGGGGTTTTGATACTGTACAAGTGGAAGGGACTCAGGGAGCACTAAATATCCATGGGTTAGGGGCGCACATTACTTGTCTTGCCTTGGGTGCTGACAACCCATGCTACGAAAATAATTCTACTGTTATGCCGCGTAAACACGATCGGACATTCCAACAACAAAATCCATGGATTTTTTCCGAAGGATGTTGGCTCAAACTTGTCTTGCATACACACGGTCACATAAATCTTGTCGGAAATTCCGAACGACAAGAACGCGGTGACGTACAACACGTACGACGAGCCGAGAAAAAGGAAGTTCAATAGCCAGTGCGGCTCTTCTGCTTGATTCCGAGCATGCATGGAACTTTGTGCGTCGGAATTGTGTACACACGATCGGAATTTACGACAACGGATTTTGTTGTCCGAAAATTTGAGAACCAGATCTCAAATTTTGTGTGACGGAAATTCTGATGGAAAATGTCCGATGGAGCCTACACAGGGTCGAAATTTCTGACAACAAGCTCCCATTGAACATTTGTCGTCAGAAAATCCGACCGCGTGTACATGGAATTAGTTGTCCCCACAACTTTTATCAAGGGGTCACGGCACTAGAAAAGCTGAGAACCACTGTTCTAGAGGATCATCTAGCTTTAATAAATCACGTAAAATCAAAAGAAAATGACCTGGTGGTAGGACTCATGAAAATTCAAATAAAAAACACATCACTGAACAAGCTTCTTCTATCAATCTGAACAAAAGTGCTCACACAGTGTTAGGTAACACTTCAGGTGGTTTGGGTTATTCTCTTTCCACTTCTGCTGTTTCTTTTGCTACCAATATTTCACTTATTCCACCCTCTAAATCTTGTGCACAGGGCACAGAGGCACATACCTCTATGACACCATCATGATTGACACCTTTGGGATCAAACACTGAACAATTTCCTGATTTCACAGCTCAATTAAATTTGTTCACTAATGCTTCATCTGAGACCCATCTAAACATTGTTAATCTATCCACATATATTCTCACATCCACGGAGACAGAGATTCTAGCACGGGGCCTAAGTTTCTGTCCTAGCAATGATCTCGATAAATTTGAGGTCATAAAAGATCTTCAACTATTTGCTAGGAAAATAATTCTTAAACAACTATACTCCAAAGAGGGATTGAGTAATCCCCGCCTTGAACCACAAGAACTGCAAGCCATTGATTCACTTATTTCTTTATTGGAGGAAAATGACCCGATTGATCGGATTGATCTGGAACGCTTGCTCCAGCATTTGGATCAATCTGAACCAATCATACATCCAACTAGACCAATCAATAAGAAAAAATCTGATAAATTCCCTGCACTAAGTATCAACTCAAATGTCATGGCATTTGTTAAGTTAACATGCAATGAGATTAGAGGATTAAAAGTAAAACATAGGGGCCATAATAACTTGTCCGAAGATGAATGTGAGGCTCTTCAATCCTTGGTATCGAATTGCATGATCACGATAAAGCCCTCCGACAAGGGGGGCAATATCGTGATCATGGATAATCAGAAATATGTTGACATGTGCGAGAAAATCCTTAAAAATAAACAATGGTACTGTCCTATTCCAACCACCAAAATATTGGGATTCCAAAAATAATCTTTGAATTGGTTGACAGTGCATATGCCAATAATGTGATATCTAAGAATGATTGGGAATTCATACACACAGATTTTCCACATACTCCTACGTTTTACTCATTGCCAAAGATCACTCACAGAGAATTTAAGTAGATTTGTTGAGGATATCTCCGCACGCACGTACTTAACTTACCAAGTAATGTACGTGACACGATACATTTATTGCAAAACATAGATGTACTCTATGTTTCTCCCTCAGCTCTACTGGTCACCATTGATGTTGAGGCCATGATCAGGGGTTGACCTGTATTGAACGTATTATCTCTCAGACCAGCAAAGATGATCGTACACTGAACTGATTTGTCGTTGATGCACTGCACTTTATTTTACAACATAACTATTTATCCACTGTGCCCCATCCTACACCAATCTGTACCTGGGGGAGTGGGAACGTATGATTGGTATATCAGAGGACCTCTCTCCCTTCATGGATTGTGTGTCACTCTGGTATAGATACATAGACAATATTTTTTTGGCTTGGAATGGTTCTATTGAACTACTTCATTCCTTTTTTTCATTCCATCAACGACAACATTTTCAATTTAAGTTTCACTATGTGTCATGACACAGATTCTATTACCTTTCTAGATGTCCAGATACACAAGGGCAAAGATGGTCTTTTAACCAGCAGCCTTTTTCAAAAACCTATGGCAGGCAACTGTATCCTACACGCCAGTAGCTTCCATACTTGACCTCTGGTCACCTCAATACCATACAGCCAGTATTTGAGGATTAGACGGAATTGCACAGAAGATACCATCTTTAAAAAAGAAGCAGATGCACTTAAAACTAGGCTGCTGGTGCGGGGTTACTCACACACGTGTCTCAAAAAGGCATTCAAGCGAGCATGTGCCAATACATGTCACGATCTCCTATACAATAAAACCAATATATCAAAAACAACGGGTCCTTTTCGGATCATTACTAGGTTTTCTAATCAACATAAAGAAATTAGGAGGATTGTGAAAAAGTACTGGCACATGCTCACTACGGATTCCATTGCAAGTGCCTTTGTCCCCACAACTCCGGCACTTACTTTTAGAAAGGCTGGGTGTAGTATATCTTCTTCTCTGTGAGTGTTCCTGTTTCTATGTAGGCAAAACCAAAATGGAGTTTTGGCAACGGGCTTACAGACATATTCATGCCATGAAAACATGCAATCCCGATCTCCCTCTGGGGAGACATGTTACTGCCGTGCATGGGGGTTCTCTTCCCAGGATATCGTTTTTGATCCTGGATGGGATTCACCTGGGGACATGTGGCGGGGATTGGAATAAGATTCTTCTCCAACATGAGCAGAAAGTCTAAACGCCACATCTCCTCTGGGATTGAATGAGTCTATCTCTTTCAAACCTTTTTTAGAAGGATTTCTTTCCTGTGGAGAAGGATTCCCTTCCACAGGTGGTGGTCTCAGCGGGGGGCATTGATAGTTTCAAGAAACTATTAGATAAGCACCTGAACGACCGCAACATACAGGGATATACAATGTCATACTGACATACAATCACACACATACAGTAGGTTGGACTTGATGGACTTGTGTCTTTTTTCAACCTCACCTACTATGTAACTATGATTTAATTCAGGGGTCTCCGAAATGAATATGTAGTTAATGATGCCCCTCTGTGGAGGTTCTTTACTCTGTAACCATCAGTGAATGTTTGGGTTTCTTTTCTCTTACTAATGGTTAATGCGATCTGTTTATTTAACATATATTATAATTCATGCATCTCTATAGATTTTCAAAAAACCCTCCCCTTTTGTATATTGTTTGTATGTAAGTATTGTTATACTTGGATTTATTGGGCTATAATGGTCTCTGTTTTTGTCTTTGTTCTTTATGTAAAGTGAATTGTAATGTCAGCTATGTAGTTTTCTAGTATTGTTAGAATTTTAGTAGCAATGATGTTTTTTGGAGTTCTCTGTCTTCTCCTGTTCTGTTGCTTTTATGGCTGTGCCTGCCTTCTCACTTTAGCTCACTTGATGGGGTTTGGAACCTTGTGACGGCCATCCAGCGCACAGGGGCCATCGAATGACTTCGTCATCACGCCGTCTTTTGTTTACCCGGTTGCCGTGCGACCAGTCATTTACGGCCGCTCTGGCACCAACATGCGCTGGTGGGCGGATGACGTGGGTCTCCGTCTCCTTGCGTAGGGTGTGACTCCGTCCTCCGTGGAGGTGCCTAAGTGCCTTGTGAACGCAGCGTTTTGCGCTGGGCACGTGATTGACAATTGCCTGCGACTGGGCGGCGAGGCCGCGTGTCGCTCTTTCGGAGTGGGGCAGTTGGTGGATGCCCACCTGTTGCTGGTTACGATCCTCACCTGTGTAGATGCTCCACCCCCTTGTTAGGGGTGCTCTCTGATTATGTACTCCCTTCCTTTTCCTACCTCACTCCAACTACTTATAAGCCAGCAGGTGCTAGTGCAAACTCCTGCTGCCTCTTTTGCCATTACCAGTCCCGGTGAGAGCAAGGATACTCACATGACAGCCAACATATGGTGTTTTTTATTTATATCATTGCAGGTGCTAGTTCTATGAGGATATATCTATATTTAGTTTATGGGGTGTGGGTCTGCCCATTTGGCTGGATGTGCCTTTGTAGGTCATCCTTTTAAATGTTTGACCATTAGGTTTTGTACAGTTATCAGTTGTTAAATGTGCACATTGATAGGTTTATTTAAACATGATATGTGCGCATACGGTATACGCACTATACATGTGTGCTTGCTAGCAACTTAGCGTTTTCAACCTCCCATTATAGATATAACTCACTGATTAAAGATACAGAGAGTCACTCTCTAAGGCGACTATCCAGGCACCCCCTTTCAGTGGAGACTATCCCTCCTGTAACATCTACTCTGAAATAAGCTGATATACTTATATATCCCTCCAGTCTATTCTTTCATGTTAAACTTTGATATTGTGGATCAATAATGTGCATATTTATGTGCATTGTCCTCTATATACCAATACTTTATTGTCTTTATTTGTAGATTAGACAAACCAGAAACAATTCCCTATCCTTTGGCCTTCTGGTTCCCCATTTCTGGGATTTTTCCAGTATTTATGCTATATATCTACCAATTGAGGTGGGTTGAGGTACTACACTAGAAAAACAACCCCCAGTTTTTTTCCTTTCTCCTTCTTTTTCCCTTTTCTCTTTTTTTTCTTCCCCTCTCCCCCCCCTTCTCTTTTCCTTTTCTTGTTTTCTCTCCCTTTCCTTTCTCCTTCTTTTCTGAGTGGCTTTTGTGTTTTGTTCACATCCTGTATATGCATGTCATTCACATGTGCATATATCATCATCTATTAATTTACTTATATACTTACGTCGTCTTCAATCTGGTGCGGACTGGCTGGCTTTTGATCGGGGTTCTCCCCTTTGCTGCCCCCCCTTTTGACCGTTGCTGGGTTGGCCGTGCCCGTCCTTGTCTTCCCTGGGTGCTGTGAGGCTAGCATAGCCATATTTTCCTGTTTTTCTCGTTCTCCCTCCTTTATCCATACAAAAATTCTTGATGTGACATACCAAGACATCTGTTTCTATATTGCCAGTAGATAATGTATTTAAAAAAATATATATATATATTGCTTGTCTGGAGACAAAACTTTTGTCTAACTTTATGTATGCATATATTCTTTACTCATTGTTTTTCTTTATGAATTGTAGATACCATATAATACTCATACCACTTACTCCTGATGAAGAGGAATAACGCATGATCTTGAAACGCGTTGAGTATCACTCTGTCTATTTATACATGAGTGATGTAAATTAGTATTTTTTTGGATCTCATTATGAATAACATGTTATATTAACTGTAATTTTGTAAATGGTCGATACAGCATAAGCTGTGTCTATTTTTATATTTTGTATTATTAAATTTGTAACTTTTTATCCATCTATTTTGGCATACGTTTTTTTTGGAGTCATTGCCCTTTAAAGTCCCACCAGAGGGTTCTTTGTTGTTTTAATTAGGGATGTGGGCAATGCCTCCTATACCCCACCCCGCTAGAAATTTACTAATTCATCGACTCACATATGTGTTCGCTTCTGCATGTGAGCTCGGCGGGACGGGGCGCATTTAAAAAATTTTATTTTTTGTTTTATTTTTATTTTTACACTGTCCTTTAAAAAAAAATTGTGTCACTTTTATTTCTATTACAAGGAATGTAAACATCCCTTGTAATAGAAAAAAAGCATGACAGGACCTCTTAAATATGAGATCTGGGGTCAAAATACCTCAGATCTCATATTTACACTAAAATGCAATAAATATAAAAAAAAAACGTTGTTTGAAAAAAAAAAATGTTGCTTTAAGAGCTATGGGTGGAAGTGACGTTTTGACGTCGCTTCCGCCCGGCAATGGTATGGAGCCGGGTAGGGGCCATCTTCCCCTCACTCAGCTCAATACATAACACAGAAGAGGACCCGATTGCCTCCGCCACTGCCGATGGCTTCGGTAAATGGTGGAGGGCACCGGAGCGCCGCCGATAAAAGTGATCTGCAGAGACTACTTTTATCTGAAAGCAGACCGCCCACTGAAGAAGAGGATACCGGGGTTATGGCAGCTAGCTGCTGCCATAACAATGATATTGCTTTTCAAAGTACCGCCATATAATGATGGCAGGCGGTCCGGAAGTGGTTAAAAAAACACCAAAAAAACCCAACCACTTTATTTTTATTTTCCCTTTTCACTATTTATTCTAATTTGCAATAACATTTTGGGGAAGTGAAAACAGTCAAATTTTAATTCATAACGGCTTATATTTGCAAATGTGCTGCACCCGAATATGCAATGCCTCAAATCTTGTGACTAAAATCTGCTTAACATATAAAATATGTATCGGTACAATACCACTCTTATGCCCTGTACACATGATAGGATTTTCTGACAACAAAATCCATTTTTTTTTTCCTGACGTGTGTTGGCTCAAACTTGTCTTGCATACACACAGTCACACAAATCCTGTGGGAAATTCCAAACGTCAAGAACGCGGCGATGTACAACACGTACGATGAGCCGAGAAAAATTAAGTTCGATAGCCAGTGCGGCTCTTCTGCTTGATTCCGAGCATGCGTGGAACTTTGTGCGTTGGAATTGTGTGCACACGATTGGAATTTAAGACAACGGATTTTGTTGTCAGAAAATTTGAGAACCAGCTCTCAAATTTTATGTGATGGAAATTCCGATGGAAAATGTCCAGATGGAGCCTACACAGGGTCGGAATTTCCGACAACAAGCTCCCATAGAACATTTTCCGGAAAATCCTATCGCGTGTATGGGGCATTAGAGGCACATAGGGCTGCATCATTACCAAACCAGATTTTACTTTTGAAACCCATGCTGAGACTGAAAGCTTTATTACAAAACCATGTGCCTGATCCACTGCATCTTCTAACTCCTACATCAAAGGCTACGTATGCTCTAGTGAAGTGATGTGCTGTCTATTGCAAAAGAACAAGAAGACATTCATCTTTATTAAATAGCCACAAAAGAACTAGAGGACCCTTTAGAATATAATTTTAAACACAATATCTATTTTAATGTAAATGCCAACCTTTTTGCTGTAACAAAACTTGGATAAATTACCATTTTCAAGTGGGCAAAAAATAAACCTAAAAAAAAAGAATTTGTCATCTGTCTAGTCTGAAAGGAAATGTTCCCTGTGCATATCTGAATGTAATTTTCCTGTGAGAGCTGTCTGCTTTTTTCTTGTTTTGCAACACTAGTCTGTCTGCAGAGTAGTACATGAAGTGTGGAGCATAGGAGAAATGTCTGATCATAATTGGTATTTTAACCCCTCTGTGTATAGCAATACATGTGCTGCCTGCTGAATCCATGGTACTGTGTACCCTACCATAAGACCTTGGCTAGACAACACAAGTTGGTTTGGAATAATTATAAAATTGATAATTGAACTATGTGAATGGATCATGGGTATCATTTCCACTTGTGTTCCCTACTAATATTTTTTCTTCTCTACTCCACAATATGAGGTAAAAAAAAAGCAATTACAAATTATGCTCTGTGAGAGCTTATTATTTTTTCATGAAGACTATAAAGTTTAAGACCTTTGTCTTTCATTTCAAATAATTCTGCCTGTGTGTGCCCACTAGCCACGGATGACGCATCGACGTACGGGTACATTGTTTTGCGCACCTGTGCCACTTTGCCAACGTATATTGGCCTGAGCTGGTTGGCAAGTGGTTAATCAATGTCATATATACTTTCAGATGCAACCTGCTGCATTTCCTTCTGATAAGAAAAAGGTGCTGTTTATTATTAACCTCCTGACTGAGGAAGCCTTTGCCTAGGCCTTCCCTTATGTGGAGCAAGACAGTGTCATCCTGGATAATTTGTCAATTATTTTGTGACTGCTATGAATCAAGTTTTTGATGATCCTAACCGCTGCGCTACTGCCGAGGCAAAGTTGCACAATTTACGGCAGGGCAGAAGACACTCTGTTTCAGAGTACATAATTAAATTCTGCCGTTGGATTTCAGATACCAATTGGAATCCAGCAGCACAAAAAAGTCAGTTCCGTCAAGGACTCCCTGAACAAGTAAAAGATGAGCTTGCCAGAGTAGAAAATCCTGATGATCTTGAGGTTTTTATAAAATTATGTATTGAAATTTATCAGAGACTTACTGAAAAGAGTAAGGAGAGACTGGGATTTCTAGGCAGTAATGGCAGAATGCATTTTTCTACTAGTCAGTTTGCTCCTAAGGGTCCAAAGAGTTCTTCTGGATTCTGACAATCCTGAACCTATGCAGGTAGGATGCTATTAAAAGATCTATTTCTACTCTGCAGAAATAAAGAGGATGTTCAGAGAACCTATGTCTTTATTGTGGAGAATCTGGACATTATGCAATTAATTTTTGAATAAATTTAAAAGAACAATTGTGGCAACTGAAGTTTCAGCTAATCACATCACCCAAGTTCCCTATCATCCTGGGCATTCCTTGGTTTTCTATCCATAATCCCTCCATCAACTGGGAGACACGGTCTATACATTTTATGTCTGACCATTGCAAAGAACATTGCAAAGAAAGTTATCAAAAAAGCCCCCCACCTACCCAGAATTCACAAGCAGTTATGATATCTACCCGGTCATACGACAAGCTGCCTCCACAATATCTTGAGTTCCCGAGATGTTTGTGATAAAAAAGAATGCTGATCAGCTGCCTCCTCATCGCTCATATGATCATCTCATTGAATTGCTTTCAGGGGCAGAAATACCCTTTGGCTGCCATAATTTTCTGTCAGAACCTGAACTGAAGGTGCTCAGGGAGTGGCTTGATGAGAATTTAGAGAAAGGGTTTTGTCAGACACTTAACCTCTCCAGCTGGGGTAGCCTTATTCTTTGTGGAGAAAAAGGACTCCACTCAGTGTCCATGGATTGACCACAGAGACTTAAAGAGGATCATAATTAAAAACTGCTATCCACTCCCACTGATTCCAGAAATGCTCGAGAGACTGCTCTGCCAAGCTCTTTCTCAAATTAGATTTACAGGGGGCATACAACCTTGTCTGTATTCGCCCCGGAGATGATTGGAAGACTGCTTTCAGAACCAGATATGGACATTTTGAGTCTTTGGTCATGCCCTTTGGACTTTGCAATGTCCCGCAACTTTTTAACCTTTCATTATGTTTTTTGAGATTTGCTGGACCAGTTTGTAATAGCATATTTGGATGATATTCTCCTTTTTTTCTGATAATTTGGAGTAACAACGCAAGCATGTCTGTACTGTCTTTGAGAGACTAAGGCAGAATCAACTTTACATCAAGCTAGAGAAAAGCGAGTTTGAACAAGCTCAGATCCAGTTCTTGGAATACATCATTTTTTCTGAAGAAGTGAGCATGGATCCCAATAAGATCAAAGCAGTGGTGGATTGGCCTGTCCCTAAGAATGTTAAGGAAATACAACGATTTGTTGGATTTGCCAACTGTTACAGAAGATTTATAAGGAATTTCTCTAAGATAATTGCTCCAATTATGCAACTGACAAAGAAAAGGATGGTCTTTTTGTGGTCACCTGAGGCACAGGCTGCCTTTAGTAAACTAAAACTCTCTTCACTTCTGCACCAATACTGATACATCCAGATCCTGAAATACCTTTCATCGTAGATGTTGATGCTTTAGATTCTGCTGTGGGAGCTATCCTTTCTCAGCGAATCATTGAAAAGATACAGCTTCATCCTTGTGCTTATTTCTCTCGACTAATGTCTTCAGCAGAGAATAATGATGACATTGGAAACAAGGAGCTGCTGGCAATTAAGGAGCACCATTCTCACAGATCATAAAAGTACATAGTAGTGATTAGATGGAGAAAGGGGCCAAAGAATCCGAGTCTCTGGAGGACAAACTTGTAGCCATTGAAAGCTTACGTTGTCAAATGCATTCTCGGTGTCAAGCATGATTATCTCTAGATCACTGGAGGGGTTGGCTCTTGCACATTCCAGGACTGTAGGGACTTTATGGATATTGGCTGTGGCCGAGCATACATTTATAAAACCTGCTTGCGAAGCGAAGGGTGGATCAGGGTGGGCATAAGCAACGCAATGATTTTTGATAGTATTTTGGAGTCAAGGTTCAGCAATGAGATTGGGCGGTATGAACCCAGTTCTGTGGGGTCTTTCCTTTTTTTGACATTTATTTGATGTGGGCCTGGAAACCCGAGGGGAGGTAATGGTCCCCCGGTCAAGAATCATTTGAAAACAGAGACTAGCGCCGGCGATTTGATTTCAGAGGCCATCTTATAAAATTCTGACGTGTAACCGTAGAAGCCCGGAGCTTTGCCATTGGCCAAGGTGGCGATGGCGTTGGTAACCTCTATGAGGGTGACTGGTGTATTGAGTTGATCTAGGAGTGTTTAATCTACCTTCAGGAGAGGGACTTGGGCTAAGAAGTCTTGTGCCACAGCTTCATCAATGGGGTCAGGGCCATACAGATTGGCGTATAAGCTTTCGAGAATGAGGTTAATATCTTTAGGGGTTAAGTGAGTCTACTTTGAATGTGTTTCAGGGCTGGAATATGAGTAGGGGTGTGATGTCCCCTACTCAGGATAGTGGATAGTTAGTAGTTTCCCTGCCTTGTTACCAAATTTGTGGTACTGGAGGTCTAATACAGATTTATGGACATATATCAATGCAAAAAAAAGTTTTTAAAACAGCTGTTTTTTTCAGAAGTGATTTTAAGAATGCTTAAAGTGAAACAATAAAAATTAAATATTCCTTTAAATATCGTGCCTGGGGGTCCCCTTAGTCTGCCTGTAAAGTAGCAAATTTTTTGCCATGTTTAGAACAGTACCGCAGCAAATTGAAAATTCTAAAGGAAAAAATGTCCTGTCCAGATCCACGGCAATATACATAAAAAATCATTGAATTTTTTTTTTTTTAAAGGTATGGGGGTCCCCCCCAAAATCCATACCAGAAACAAAGGGCCTGGTATGGATGTTGAAATCCATGCCGTTTTTTTTCTTAATTCTGTCATAGGGCTTCCATTAAACACTTCAATACAGTGTATTATATATTGTACACTGCACTATATACCCTGCACTGTATTATATATACTACACTGACTGCACTATATACTCTGAACTGCAGTGTATATACACTATACAGACTGCACTATATACTCTGAACTGCAGTATATATACTATACGGACTGCACTATATACTCTGCTGAAAAATTGGGCCTTAGGTGTTGATGGTGGCAGAACATGGTAACCCCTCACAGTTACTCTTGTTGGGCGCAGGAACGGGCCCTGCTGTTAAATATTATTTCAAAAATTGTAATTACATGCCCCTGTTAAACAGGGGCAGAAAAATTGGGCCTTGGGTGGCGGTGGTGCCCTAAACCAAAAATATTGTTGGAAGCTAGCATCATCATGATTGAGGAGGAATAGGATAGGCAGCCTAGGCAGTCTTCAAGGGATCCCAGATCCATAGCAAATTCAATCAGTTACATCAGCATCAGGTGCTTGGTAGCTGCTGATCCAGGACTGATTCATTTTTTTATAAATGTGAGCCTATCAACTGAGGCTGTGGACAGGCGCACTCTTTGATCCATTACAAACCCTCCAGCAGCACTAAATGTGCGTTCAGAAAGCACACTGGATGCAGAACAGGCCAGTAGCTCAATTGCATATTGAGTAAGTTCTGGCCAGTGGTCCATCCTCAAGACCCAGTAACTCAGTGGATGCTCTGTTGGAAAGGTCTCCAAGTCTGCTCTTGCCGCTCGATATTTCTGCACCATATAATGCAAACGCTGGCAATGGTTGCTGGAATCAGACCTTGGTGCTGAGGACTGAAAAAATGTTTAAAGGCATCGGTCAGCTGGCCACCTTCTCCACCGCTCTTCCTCTGACCAAACGAAACCTCAGAAAAACGTTGTCCAGCACCAGGAAATGGTAACCTCCCAGGGTCTGGAAATGCGTTGCACACAATTTTCTTCAAGGCCTCCTGAAAATGTTTCATCCTCTGCTCCCTCTGTGAAGGCAGGGTGAGTTCTGTAACCTTACCCTTGTAACGTGGATCAAGAAGGGTTGCCAGCCATTAATGATCCCTCTCCTTAATACCATGAATCCTAGGGTCCTTTTGCAGGCTTTGCAGAATCAGGGAGGCCATGTAGCATAAGTTTGCAGAGGCATTAGATTCTGAGTCCTCTGGGTCACTAAGGATCACATGATCCATAACTACCTCCTCCCAGCCACGTACAACTCCTTGGGTTTCTGGGGACTGAAAACCATCTCTTGAAGACTGCTGCGTGTTATCCTCGACATCCACAATGACACAATCCTCCTCTTCTTCCTGCGTGTTTGGGAGACCCGCAGGAATGCTATCTGGATCAAGGGGGCTTTGAGAGGAAAGGAAGTCCTCCTCTTCCTCCCGCTGTTCTGCCTCAAGTGCCCTGTCCATGATTCCACGAAGCGTGTGCTCCAGCAGGAAGACTAGAGGGACAGTATCACTGCATACATTGTCGCTGCTCAACATCCTTGTGCCCTCCTCAAATAGTGACAGGACAGTGCATGCATCCTTGATCAGTAGCCACTAGCGTGGAGAAAAGAAGCCAAGCTCCCCTGACCCTGTCCTGGTGCCGTACTCGCACAGGTACTCATTGATGGCCCTCTGCTGTGTGTGCAGCTGCTTCAGCATTGCCAACTTTGAGTTCCACCTGGTGGGCATGTTACAAATGAGGCGGTTGATGGGCAGGTTGCATCCCCTTTGAATGTCAGCCAGCCGAGCACTGGCATTGTATGACCGGCGGAAATAACCACAGAATTTTCTGGCCTGCCTCAGGAGATCTTGTAAGCCTGGTCAAGAAACGCTGCACCACCAAGTTCAGGAGGTGTGCCAAACATGGAACATAGGTCGTGTCCCTGTCGGAGGGTGGAAAGAAGGTTGATGCCATTGTCACATACAAACATTCCTGGCTGAAACTGGCGTGGCATCAACCACCTCTGAGCTTGCCCCTGCAGAGCTGACAGAATCTCTGCCCCAGTGTGGCTCCTGTCCCGTAGGCAGACCACCTCAAGCACCGCATGACATCTTTTTGCCTGACTGCTTGCGTAGCCCCTTGAGTATTTAGGGAAAACTGCTGGTTCAGAGGACAATTCTGCAAAGAGGCCATTGAGCAAGAAGAAGAGGAGGGAGGGGAGCATACAGATGTTGTGGCAGAATCACCACTAGCTTTTTGGAGGCATGGTGGTGGAACAAGTTACCCAGTGTGCCGTGAAGGAAAGGTAACGTCATTGCCCATGCCTGCTGGACCATGAGTCAGCGGTAATATGAACCTTACTGCCCTGTCCAATGAGGCCAAAACATTGCCTTCCACATGGCAGTAGAGAGCCAGAATGGTCTTACGTGAAAAGATATGGCATTTTGGAACCTGCCACTGTGGTACTGCACATTCCACAAATTCAAGAAAGAGGACTGAGTCTACCAGCTGAAAAGCCAGCAGTTGCAGTGCTAGCAATTTGGCCCAGCTAGTATTTAGATGCTGAGCATGAGGGCTGGGACCGAATTTCTTTTTATGGTTCAGCATCTGGGGTAGGGAAATTTGCCTGCTGAAATCAACTGGTGGTGTACTGCTAGCAGATTGGCTGCAAGTACTTGTGACACCTATTGCTATACCTTCATTCCTCTCAGTCAAGGGTTTTTGAGAGGACTGGAGGTATAGTAGGGTTTGAGATCCCAGATGAGGAGCAAGGAGAAGTCTGCCTTTTTCTATGATGTGGGTCTTTCAGGAGCTGCTGCCAACTGACTGCATGGCAGGTCGTCATTTGTCTGGTCAAGCATACGGTGCCCAAGCGCCTGCTGTTCTGGCCATGCTTGATCCGCTTCAGACATAGGTTGCAAATAGCAACGGTGCAATCTGTCGAAAAAGGCCCAAACCAAGGAACTTTTAAAAGTCAGCGGGGAGTCAGCAGCGCCCTGCACCTGAGGAGCTCTGCGGTGTGATGCAATAGGGTGGCTGCCCTTAAGCTGACCCCTGGAGGACATCCTGCCTTGTTGGAGTTGTGCCTCCTCCTCCCCCTCACTTTTCTCCTCTCTTCTCTCAAGCACCTAAGTACGGCCAATGACCCCATCATACCCTCCCTCCTCATCACTGGAGCAAACTTGGCAGTATGCTGCAGCTTGGGAAACATGACTGCCAGTTTCTTGTCCTTCTGTGGCAACCCCTCTCTCTAGGATCCCGTTACTCCCTTCCTCCACCTAGGAACCAACATCGGAGCCTTCAAATTGCTGCGCATCCTCCAGCAGCATGTAACTGACACTGTGGTAGAATAATTCTGGGGACTCCTCCATGCATGATGGTCGGGCTATGGAAGTAGTAACTGTGGACAAAGAGCCAGTGGAATAGGCCGTTTTGGCAGCTGTGTTGGAAGGCAAACTACTATGAGCCAGGGTGACAGAGGATGGTGAGGATGAGGGCGGCTTAGTTATCTACTCCACCAACTCTTCTGCATGTTGTGGCTCAATAACACGGCCAGCAGCAGAAAAAAAGGACAAGCGTGCCCCACGGCCACCTGCAGAGGATGCACCGTGTCCACGACCACCACTGTTAACTGTAGACACATAGGCTGCTTGCCCTTTTTTAGTGCATACAAAGTGAGACCCAGGTAAGGCTACCCGGGTCAAATAGCGCAGAGCAGTGCCGACTTCCTGGTGGGCTTTGCACGTGGGCTGTGCGAATACGCCGGAGCTCATCCTTACTCCTTAGTGTTTTTTTTTACTTTTGTAGTATTGTGTGTGTGAAGTTGTCAAGATATCTATAGTCGCACCATGAATGATCATATTCTGTGTAAATTGTGAAATCAATAAATTTTGTACTTTTAGAATTAACCCTGATTAAGACCCTCTTTTGCCTAAGTAGCCACTATATGACCTGGGTCGCATTTTGTATGCTCTGTTTGGTTTGCTATGATATCAGCACCATATATTGGTGGGTGGTATAAGGGTACAGCTAATTAATATTTTTCTCTGGACATGCCTTTATAGCAGTGGTCATCAACCCTGTCCTCAGGGCCCACTAACAGGCCAGGTTTTATGTATTACCTTAGGGAGATGCAGACCAGAATACTGCAATCACTGAGCAGCAAATGATATTACCTGTGATGTATTTCAGTTATCTTGCAAACCTGGCCTATTAGTTTGCCCTGAGGACAGGGTTGATGACCACTGCTTTATAGGATCCATTTCTCTTCTTTTGTTTATGCTTGCCCTCTTTTAGTGGCCTGTGAGCGTCTGCTTCTCCTTGGTGGCCTTCCAGACATGAAGGGGATTTTTTCTTTTCACAGCACACTACACTGTATTATATAATGTTTATACCGCCTGAAGTGTATTAGAAACTGTACACCACCGAATGCACAGTATATATAGGCTACACTGAATGTATATAGATATATATATATATATATATATATATATCTATATAGATCTATATAGATCTATATAGATATATATACACCGCCTAAAGTGTATTATATAATGTACACCACTGAATGAACTGTATATATATGCTACACTGAATGTATAGTATATATATATATATTGTAAAGTTGGGGGTTGTTTAGCTCTCGTAGTAGATGCTTTTGCCAGTGATTCAAATCAGTCAGGAACTATATTTTAGGCCATGGTAGCCCATTTTTATTAAAAAGACACATAAAAGTCCATAACATAACGGTTTCCCACGCAGGGGTTCTTCTCCAGCAAATATACACAACATAAAATGCTAACCCACCTGGCTCTCTGTACCAGTACTTTTGCTCTTTATTCTGGTCCCACAGACCATTTGATCCTTCAGTGTGGATGGCTTTACTTTAGTGCCCACAGCTCCGCTCTGGCTGTTTCACTGCCTCTTGCAGTCACATATGTTCTGGCTGCCTCCTGCAGCCCCTCTGACTCCTGGAGACCTACTGTCTCTTGGTGTGGAGCAGTCTCCAACTGGGAGCCCTGAGGTATTCCTATAAACTCATTATAAGGGCTGTGATTACATGAGCACACACCCTGCTGGTCATCTACAAAATCTGGACACAGGGTTGGAGATCCCGTCCCACCCAAGACACTGTGGAATCTCTGAACTACAGAGCCCCATGCCAGAATACAAAAACCTGGAGAAAGCTGTGAAAGCAGTTTTCTCCAGTCTACATATATGCTCTGCAGTCTTGCACCAAGCAAATGTGCACACCCTGTGTCCCCCAAACTACCAATTTTACAGTGACAGCATCTCCTACAGTCACAATAAATATATATATATATATATATATATATATATATATATATATATATATATATATATATATGGTAGACCGACTATATTTATATGTCAAATACACTGCAACTAAGTAACCTGCCTGCCTAATCTAGCTCAATTTATCTCTGTCCACAGTCACACACTATACACGGCCGCTATGTAAGCAGCCTTATATAGTGTGGGGCGTGGACTTAGTCCCCCTGAGCCATGATTGGCCAAAGGCACCCTGCCTTTGGCCAATTATGGCTCTCTCTGCAGAGCATGCTGTGATGGTCAAAGCATGCAGGTAAGGTGCATGCTTTGGCCAATCATCAGACACTAATGCTCTGCGATCTCGCAGTGCATTATGGGGCGTTCCGCTGCACTCAAATTTCTTGCGATATTATTCGCTGTTCAGTGAACGGGCGAACACCCAATGTTCAAGTCAAATTTACGTTCGACTCAAACATCGAGCTCATCCCTAACCACCAATAGACGGACAGCTTTACCAGAGATGCACCAGGCTTTTGCCTGTGGACCTATGACCTTGAGGACACCCCACAAGGGTGAGTTGGACAGGGAGGTCATGGGATGCATCCTTACCGTTGAAACCTCAAGGAGGTGCGACAGCGCTCTCAGATAAGGCTGTAGACGGTAGAGCAGGAGAAACAAACAGTTAAATTACATAGTTAGATAGCATTTAACCGACATCAGGCATTTGACAGCGGGTGAAAACTAAAAGATCGGTCAAACTAGTGGAGGTAAAATAGAAAAGTATATGTCAAGAAGTCAATAACTTGCGTTTAAAGGTGAAGGGTAAAGATCCAGTGGTGAGAAGTGATTTGCGCAGATCTCAACGAGGTTTGGTGCGGCTGGGGTCATGAGAGTAGTGGGGCCTCTTCGAGGGGTCCCTCCTTGGGCTTGCGCCGGTCTCTTAGGCCTGGAGGGCAAGTAAAAAACGAGTGCGTAGGGGCTCCAGATGTGTGGAGATAGGTCTGAAGGTAGTGGGATGCTTCTTCCGGATGTGTGAAAGTTTTTGATTCACCAGATGGGCCAGTAAAGCAAAGTATAGCAGCCAGAGTGAACTTTACCCCCTTTCCAGGGCTGCGAGGAAAGCTTTTCTTCTCCTTGACACCTCCTGGGAATAATCTGCAAACATGAAAAGTTTATGGCCCTTCACTTGAAGAGCTTTGGAGTTCTGGAAGGACCTCAGGAGGGCCACTCTGTCCGAATAGTTGAGGTATGGGACAATGACAGGGCGTGGAGAGTGTCGGTCTTTTGAAGGAGAAGTGAGCTCTCTCTACCAGGCATGTATAAGTGATTCCCAGGGCACAGACCTCCTGCAACATGCTAGAAGTGAATGATTCAGTGAATACTTCACAGAGACCTATTATCTTTTACTTGTTCCGGCGAGAACGATTATTAAGGTCATTGAGTTTCTTGAGTATATACTGTTGGGTTTGCGCATATTGCTGGTCACTCGCCTGTGAGGTTTGGATCTCATCTTCGATATCTGACATGCGGTGCTCCAGCTCAGACAGCTGTTTTGCATGGTCTCCTAGTTCTTTTCGTAATTGGGTAATACCTGATGCGACTGCTCTATCCACCACAGCTGTAATTGTGGGTGAAAGCAGAGCTGCCACAGCATGTGCTATTTTGGCATATTACTCCTCCAGGAGAGTGAGTTCTGTGCCTGTGGGCGCAGTGTGTCTCATTTCTGCACAGCCTGTTTCTGCACAGCCTGTCTGCATGCACTCTCCATCCTCCATATTGGCTGCAAGCATAGCATGCAAACATAGCAGGGGGGGTTGTTTCAGAATGGGAGGCTGCCACTGTGTTGGACCCACTCTGCAGGAGAAAACGATCCATCTGCTTTCGCGTGGGGCGGTGATGTGATGCAGGAGGGGTGAGTGAGTGTCCTCAGGCTACAGAGAGAGGTTTTGTCATTGCTCCTTTCACATGAGGATGATACTAAGCTAAGCAGGGCAATAACTTCTCTGCAGGATGTGGAAACCTTGCAAAAAGATCTGAACAAATTAATGGGGTGGGCAACTACATGGCAAATGAGGTTCAATGTAGAAAAATGTAAAATAATGCATTTGGGTGCAAAAATATGAATGCAATCTATACATTGGGGGGAGAACCTTTGGGGGAATCTAGGATGGAAAAGGACTTGGGGGTCCTAGTAGATGATAGGCTCAGCAATGGCATGCAATGCCAAGCAGCTGCTAACAAAGCAAACAGAATATTGGCATACATTAAAAGGGGATTAATTCCAGAGATAAAACGATAATTCTCCCGCTCTACAAGACTCTGGTCCAGCCGCACCTAGAGTATGCTGTCCAGTTCTGGGCACCAGTCCTCAGGAAGGGTGTACTGGAAATGGAGCGAGTACAAAGCAGAGCAACAAAGCTAATAAAGGGTCTGGAGGATATTAGTTACGAGGAAAAGTTGCGAGCACTGAACTTATTCTCTCTGGAGAGGAGACGCTTGAGAGTGGATATGATTTCAATTTACAAATACTGTACTGGTGACCTCACAATAGGAATAAAACTTTTTTTGTGGAATGGAGTTTAACAAGACTCGTGGCCACTCATTAAAATTAGAAGAAAAGAGGTTTAACCTTAAACTATGTAGAGGGTTCTTTACTGTTATGCCCCGTACACACGGTCGGATTTTCCAACGAAAAATGTTCAATGGGAGATTGTTGTCGGAAATTTGGACCGTGTGTAGGCTCCATCAGACATTTTCCATCGGAATTTCCGTCACACAAAATTTGAGATCTGGATCTCAAATTTTCCGACAACAAAATCTGTTGTCGTAAATTCCGATCGTGTGTACACAATTCCGACGCACAAAGTTCCACGCATGCTTGGAATCAAGCAGAAGAGCTGCACTGGCTATTGAACTTCCTTTTTCTCGGCTCGTCGTACGTGTTGTACATCACCACGTTCTTGACGTTTGAAATTTCGGATTTGTGTGAAGTTCGGATTTTTGTGATCGTGTGTATGCAAGACAAGTTTGAGCCAACATCCGTCTGAAAAAATCCATGGATTTTGTTCTTGGAATGTCCGATCGTGTGTACGGGGCATAAGAGCGGCAAGGATGCGGAATTCCCTTCCACTGGTCTCAGCGGGGAGCATCGATAGTTTCAAGAAACTATTAGATAAGCACCTGAACAACCACAACATACAGGGATATACAAGGTAATACTAACATATAATTACACACATAGGTTGGACTTGATGGACTTGTGTCTTTTTTCGACCTTACCTACCATGTAACTATGTAACTATGTAACTACCGGAAGTGCCTTTTTCTGGAAGACTTCATCCTCCACCTATTGAGGTACAGGGTGAAGAAGAAAATGCTTGACTCCAGGATCTTTGGGAACAATTACAATATCTGGTTCAATAGGAAGGTTATAGGCCAGAAGAAAATTCTTGGGAGCCCGAAGTGAATGTTCATGCCCCTAGATCAGGGGTCTATTAACTATGGCCCTCCAGTTGTTCAGGAACTACAATTCCCATCATGCCTAGTCATGTCTGTGAATCTCAGAGTTTTACAATGCCTCATGGGATGTGTAGTTCTGCAACAGCTGGAGGGCCATAGTTTAGTCATCCCTGCCCTAGATTAACAAGGGAATTTCACCAAAGGTTTCCTCCCAGACTTGGCCCTAAGACATCCAGGGGATGTCCTGGGAGGAGGGGAGTACAGTCAGGGCCTGGACTCAAACCCGGGACCTCTGCTGGTCTCTGCAGAGCCTGGCAATGACTTTGCTTTCTGAGCCACCTAGAATGCTGGACAGTTCCGTGGACAATTCCTTGAATGATCCTGCCTTAAATCTTGTTTTTCTTGAACCTTGAACTCTTTTCTCCTCCCATGAACTTCCAGATTTAAGCCATGTCTCTGTACTTCCTGTTTGCCAGATTATTGTGCTCCCTCCAGCCAATATCTCACTTTTGTCTCTTCTGCTGCTGTCCTTATCTTCAGTACCAATCGTTATCGACCTTTGGCTCGTTCCTTGACTATGCTTCTGCTTAATCACAACCTGCAACCATTCATTACTGACCTTTTGGCTTATTTCCTGACTATGCTTCTGTTTAATCCCTACCTGCTATATTTGCTACTGGAACCCAGCTTGCTCACCTCCTGGTGGAGAACCGCGACCATGGTGCTAACATGAAGCAAAACCCCTCTCCACCATCAGGAGCTCTGGTGAATATCGGTCAGTACTTAGATCCTGCACCTCTGGTGAACCTGTGTCATCCGCTAGGGTGACCTGCTTTTATACCTGTCCCACTTGTCGGTGGGTGCTGCTCCACTCCACTGCTCCAGTTATTGGCCTCCGAGCCTAACTTCAGACCATGACAATAGGAATCTATCCTTATAGAAATAAGGGGTCCCTTTATTTCTTAAGTAATCAGGGTGTTTACTTGTAAAAGATTAATGAGGAGCATGGTAAATACAAATCTTGAAAATTTCAGCTGGCTAAACAACAGTTTTATGTTTATTGGTATATAAGAGTGCACAAAACAATAGTCATTGTGTTTTGGGGAATTGTGGCTCCCCCTTCAAGAGTTTCTAATTCTGTTGTATCTTTAAGCTGTGGGGACTGGAGTCAATGTCCAGGTCTTTTGGGTTCTGTGGAGCACTTTTTTGAGCCTGCAACAGGAAAGTGGTGCTTTTCACCTACCGCCACCACTCTTTTACATATAAAGTGATTAATTCCGAAGACACTCCATAAATTGAGCCACCACCGAACACCCATTACCAACAAGGTCCAGTGCTACCTAATCCACCCAATACAAATCTGGATGAGGAATGAGGCAACCAGTTTTAATTTTACCCATGGTGTATGTCCTTTTACTACATGTACCCTGACTGAAGCGTGCTGAATCAATTGCCTTCCAAGCTGAAGTATTGGTTCCCTTGTATTTGAGTTCCATTTTATTCTGTTGTACCTTACCAAATTGATAGAGGTTTGGATTTGATGTTCACCAAGGTGATCACTATTGCACCTTGTCTCTGCAATTTGTATGTTGTTTGCTCTATTTATTAATAAAAAATTATTGCAAAAGATGTCCGAAAGAAACTGGTCCACAATAGTAATATTTCTTTTATTTAAATGTATTGTAGTTGTATATTTTTATGACATTATCATGACCCATCACCAAAAAAAAAAAAAAAAAAAAGCAAAAAATGTTTCTACCTAAAACACCCTGACACAAGCTTGGACACTGACAGTAAAGCAGTGGCTTTCAGGTGTTCGGGAGGTGATCCTGCCATACCTGCATTTTTCTTTTAGCCAAAACTGGATTTTGTATTGAAATTCAAAGCCACAACCAATAGGAAAGTGTTTAGCTCACATTTGCGTTGTAGTCCTATTGACTTCAGTGGGCAAGTTTGATAGGTGGTGCTGGATTGGGGATGTCAAAATTGAAGCTCAAGTGTCTATTTTTACTCTCTCTCTGCTGTTCGTGTAAACCAGGCCTAACACTAACCTAGATCAAGTCCTGATCTAAATATTGTATCTGTATTATTATTTTTTCAGGCTTTTCTCTCTTAAGGCTAGGCTCACACATATGCAGTTGGTGCAGCTGCATGGGCACAGAAACTTAGGAAAAAGGTCCCTGCACCTTTTTAAAATTGCAGCCACATGGAAATATACAGTGCTGTTCCAAAACAGCAATCCTTTTTGTTTAAACAGATACTTACAGGCCTTGTTCCTCCCACAGCCTATGACTGGAAAGTGAAAAGATGACCAAAGAGCTCCTATCAGCATGCTCCTTACAGTGCAGCACAACTAATTGGCTCCTTGTGCTGCTTCTCTGTCTCTTAGTTTGAGCTCTGCTGCACAGGAATTGTAACAGGTTAATAGTAATTTGAATCCAGGCACTGACACTGTTCTGATTTATACAAAAATACATTTGATTATGTATTAAGGGTTACAGAGTTTCAATTATTTGTGTCTTTTATATCTGCCTGGAGTTTAGCTTTAATTCCTCTCTGCCAATGGTACAAGCAGCCTTTCTTGCCATTATGGACATTACAGCTGCTTGTATTTTTTTACTGTAGCTTCGCTTTAACCAATTGATTTCATTAATAAGCCCATCAAAGTGGCACTATGATTATTCATTAAGATTTAGAAAGAAAGTGTCAGCTGTCAAAAAATAGCTAGAAGAGTTGTATGCAAATGCCTGCAATTCTATTCCATCACAGAAGGAACCAAGAAAACCTCCCGGCATGGATCTGATTGACCTGGTATATGGATAAATGTTCAGGAGGAAGCTGTCAAATCAGAATATTACTGGACCATAACAAAGCTGTCTCCTCTGACAGAGTGTACGTGAGCGTGGATTACTTTTCATCTATCAAGGGGAACAGTGGGGTGTGCAACTTTCAGGTCTGTATCACTAGACACAGAAGAGCAATGACTCTGAATAAAATGTCTCTCAGTTTTATCACAGACTAATGCCTAGATAATTAGTTTACTAGGCTTTAAAGCAGTTGATCAAACACTTTAGCTGAGATCGATCGAGATGTGATGGATTTCACAGTAATGTCATTCTTCACCATGCCATATTTACATTACACTCATATATAGCAATCTCAGCAGTTCAACTCAATCCCCATTTGCTTCCCCATTCTGTAAGGTTGAAGCCACTAAAAAAAATCAAGACTGCTGTTTTGTGCCAAAAATTGTAATACTGTGAAAATAATATTGTTGTGTGTAACAGCATTTATTTTGCTGGAAACACTCATCAAGAAGTTTCTTCAAAGCTTTGTCAAAATGGAGTTTGTAGATAAGACCAAGGGGGTGTAGACACAAGAACATCTTCCTGATCCAAGAGACTGATGCCGAAATTATATCATGTCTCTTATTGTGATTACATTACCACAAATGATGCTGAGAGCAGCTCTGTACATCAACCTTATTTATTTTATTATTTATCAGAAGAATGAATTTTCTCTGGCCATTAGCGCTGTCTTGTTACCATCACTCGGTTTAAAACCTGGGCTTGAAAATGACAGCTGGCGAATCAATGTTTGAATTTAATTGGTTCTAGTGGAGCAGATTAGGCGGTTCTCCTCTAAGACACTCTGCTAAACCAGGCATGTTGCTGCTGGCTTATAATGACCCTGCCTGTAACATAACATAAGCTCAGCTATATTAGCAACATTCCTAATGTAAAGATATAAGGTAGCTTAGTAAAATGAATGCATTTAGTTAATACAACAGCATCTCCTACAATACAATATTCAGATTTTGAATTAAATTTTTCCATATGTGATATCAGGAAAACTGGCAAAATGACACTTGGGACCCTTCTAACAGAGCCTGTTCAAATACTGCAGGAGGATGCATGGACATCTCACACAGAATGTATGTCCATGCAGGCTATTCACACCACTGTGCTTCATGTAATTAAAAGAAAATCCTGCACTATTTTTCATGTTGTAATATTTATTTAGGGGCCAACAGAAATGGATACCACATAAAAGGTGAGTGATGTGTGTTTTCACGTATAGTGATATTTAGCTTTGAAAGTACTTCCCCAACTTTGCATACTGCATGAATAAAGAACATGGGCATTAAGGGTTAGTTAGCATTGAAAATGCATTGAAATTCGCTTTTTAGGATGTTAAATGGTTAGTTCACCTTTCCTTAAAAAAAAACAGTAGACAAGGGATGCTTATAGATAAAATCAGACTGTGCAGCTTTGATATTTTCGTACCTCTGGAACCATGGCTGAAGAACTCATAGAGGTGGTATTATCCTGTCCTGCCTTGTTGCTAGAACATTGCTAAGATGCTTGCAGCCATTACTACTCACCCCTACCATCGCAGGAGCAAGCTCTCATACCACCTGCACATATGTGGTCCATTGTCTCCTGCGTCACAGCATCACTAAGCTTGTATCTACTGTGACAGGGGAGAGAGATCACATGCATCTGGGTTTGAAATGGCTGGGAGTGTCTTAGCAATGTCCTAACACCAAGGCAGAATAGGATGATGCCATCTATGGGAATTGTTTGGCAATATGAAAAACATGCACAAATGGTATGCACTAGCTTACTCAGCACTTCCCAGGTGGGCAAAAATGTCCATAAGTCTGTAAATCAATGAGTCCAAAGAAAATTGGGTGAGGCAGATATGGAAAACTCCTGAAGCTCCTAGAACAGACTTGGGATGCATCTTCAAACAATGTATAGAAAAATGCACAAGTAGGGCACTGAATTTAGTAGAGACATTAAAACAGCACTGTATTGAAAAAAAGCACACTTACATGTCAGATACTGGATGTCCAGATTAGTATTCAAGGAAGGGCAGCAGGCAACATTAACCACATGAGCAGTGGGTGAGAGAGCCAATCATGCTGCAGCTTGATGGTGGATTAGCTCAAAAATGAAGGGAACTGCATGAGTGAAGCCAGAAGCGTCTATGGCTGAAGAGTAAGCAGAGACAGCTGCCAGGTTCTGGCTGTGATGTCAGGAATAAGCAGGCCACTATGTGTTTCAGGGGCCCCTATCAAGCTTGACAAAGGGTTTGGGGCCTCTAAAAAGTATAGCAGCCCACCCTCTCCCAACATCACAGCCAAAATCTGACAGCTGGCTCTGCATACTCGGTGGCCATAGATGCCACCGGCTTCACGTGTGCAGTTTCATTCATTTTGGCACTAATCCACCATCAGGCTGCAGCATGATTGGCTCTCTTACCCACTGCCCATGAGAATTTTTTGGCCTGGCTTTGGGAGGTACATAAATGGCCTATACGTATAACAAGGGCATTATCCAACTTTAATCAAAGTTGCACAATTTTTTTTTAGCCACAGGAACCCCCTATACCTACATAGGCAGTTTTTGGTAAAGGTGAACTAAACCTTTAACATAAAACCAAAAAATAGAAAGGTGGGACTTTATAGATGCTGCAAAACCTCCTCTCAGAATAATTACCAATACATATATAAAGATAAACATTTTTTATTACAAAATACGATAAAAATAGACAAAATAGGGGATATTATCTCATTAAAACCATGAATTATCGCCACACATTATGCTCCAACCAAGACACCCCTGAAGATAGAGGTCCTTCCCTATGTGCATACTGTACATACATATATTGCGAAAATACACATTTCAGAATAGGAAAGGATGATTCATCTCAATGCATTTCACCTAGTTGGTTTCTTCAAGAGCTCAGGGGTGTGCGTGGTTAGAAAGATTAGAAAAAAAAAAAAAATATATATATATATATATATATATATATATATATATATATATATATATATACAGTATATATATATATATATATATATATATATATATATATATATATATATATATAAAATATACAGCCACAGTTTTCCTGAGATAATCTGTTTTCACACTGACCGTATGTATGTCAGTTTATACAACTCTAAGTAAGATGAAATGTAAATGATTACTTTGTATTGGCTGTATATTATATATATATTTTATCACGTTTCTAGTCTTTCTAACCATGCTCCCCCCTGAGCCCTAAAGAAGCCAACCAGGCGAAATACGTCGGGATGAGTCATCCTTTCCTATTCTGAAATGTGTATTTTTGCAACAATATGATATGATATATACGTTACAAACATATGTATGTACGGTATACACGTGGGGGAAGGACCTCTATCTTCAGGGGTGTCTTGGTTGGAGCATAATGTGTGGAGATAATTCATGTTTTTAGTGGATTAACATCCCCTATTTTGTCTATTTTTATCCTATTTTTGTAAAAAAAAACTTTTTATCTTTATAAATGTATTAGTATTTATTCTGAGAGGAGGTTTTGCAGCACCTATAAAGTCCCACCTTTCTTTTTTTTGTTTTTTGCAGTTACATTAGGGATGTGTTGCTGACATTTCAGCCAGGCTGATGTTTCTATATCTTTCTAACCCTTTAATATACTAAAAAAATGCAATTTCAATGCATTTGAAAAAGTACATATTTACCCACTGTAATACACATACAACTACCGGTACATCCAATAATGTACATTTTAATGTAGGTTACACAAAATGCAGAGGTTTTAAAAAGATCTACCTGCCAAATAATTTGCAAATCTGTACAGCTCATCTTGTGGTTTATTTACCTCTGCAACACTGCCCAGCCAGGCAATGCATCTAGTTTGTTTTTCCGCAATACAGCTTCACATGTCACATTTTCCTTCCTTGTCAAAAGAAGTTTATTGAGTATACAATGTTATAAAGATACATAAAGTAAGTTTACAAGGATCTATAAAGTAAGCTCATTGTTTTACAGTAGGGTTTATATAGGTAAATATCATGAAATTTCAAATATTAAACATTGGGTTCACGTAAACCTAAATTAAAGATATATATAATTTCCTTAGTTACTTTTGTAGGTATTTAAATGATTTATACCTACTATACATATTGTTTACAAGTAGAGTGTATATAGGTCAAATAAATTCTGATAATGAGCTTTAATCGTAAGGTGGAGAAAAGGAAAGAGAAAGAAGAAAAAGGGTTGAAAGGTAGAGGTATGGTCCACAAGGTTGTCCCGCTCGTCAGTTTATTATTCTTTTTAGTTCTCTTTGAAGCTTTAGAATGGGTGTCTCTGTAAGTCATTTAATCTGTTACCATGGCAACCGGACAGAGTCATTGAAGTTTGACAGGAACTGTTGTTTTATCCAAGGATGCCAAAGTTTTTCAAATTTTGGAATTTGATTTTGATCGATGGCTACCATCTTAGCATGGGACATTGTATTATTCATTCTGTGAATTGTTTCTGCTAGTACCAATGTAGGAGATTTCCATGCCTTGGCCACTGTTTGTTTTGCAGCCGTTATTAGTTGGATCATAAGTTTGAATTGAGAGAGTGTTAACCATTCCGGTTTTAGATTAAGTAAAGTTAAATATGGATCTGGTTGTATTATTTTTTTAAATATTTTAGATGCAATCACGAAGACTTCCTTCCAGAAGGTTTGGATTACTGGGCACGTCCACCATATGTGTAAATATGTGCCTATTTCTGGGCATCCTCGAAAACAAAGAGCTGAGGTATTAGGTGAATATTTTGCCACTCTAGCGGGTACAAGGTACCATCGAGTTAGGACTTTATAATTTGTCTCCAGTGCTAAGATGTTGGGTGAAGATGACTTAGATGTGAGCCATATGTTAGACCAGTCCGTGTCTTCTAAAGTTCGTCCCAGGTCCTCCTCCCACCTCTGAACGTAAGAGGGTCTATTAAGATTTGCTACTCCATATAATTGATTATAAAGTGATGAAATTGTACCTTTAGCAAATGGATCTTTTGTACAGATTAATTCAAAAATGGATAATTGGGATAATGGTGTATCCCCCTTTAGGAATGGTGTATAGAAATTTTTGATTTGGAGATATCTAAATATCTCAGAGTTTGGTAGATCATATTTTTCTCTAAGCGATGGGAATGAAAGGAATGATTTAGATGCTATGAAGTCATTTAGTGTCTGAATGCCTGATGTTGTCCAAGCTTTAAAAGAATTTGGGTAGATCCATGCCGGATAAAAGGCCGGATTTCTGATAAAAGAAAGGAGAGGATTGTGTGGAGATTGTAACTGATATTTGGTTTTTAGTTTATCCCAGAGAGATAAGAAGTGTTTAGTTATGGGATTATGAATTTTAAAGTGGTCTTTAGGATCAAGCCATAATAAATTTGATATTAATAGAGGGTCATTTTCTGAAGCCTCTATAAATACCCATAATGGGATTTCCTGTTTTGCATGGTATTTGGACAGACTGGCCAAATGTGCTGCTCTGTAGTAGTTAGTAAAATTAGGGTATCCCAGGCCTCCTTTATTTTTGGGAATATGTAGTGTGTGTATAGGTATACGTGGTTTAGAAGAGCCCCATATAAACGAAGTTGCTCTTTTTTGTACTATTCTCAAAAAATAGGAAGGAATTGGAATAGGGAGGACTCTGAATAGATAAAGAAATTTGGGTAGAATAGCCATTTTGATTGCAGTAATCTTCCCTATCCAGGATAAAGGAAGTTGCAACCATTGTTTTATTAGATTTGTGATCTGTCTTAATACAGGAGGATAATTGGTTGAGAATAAGTCAGAATGAGATGCTGTTAAATGAATTCCAAGATATGGGATTGATTTTTCTGCCCATGTGAATGGGAGTGCAGCCCTAGCTGGGATCAATTCCATGTTTGTGAGTGAAATATTAAGCACTAGGCATTTCTTAGGATTAATCATAAGGCCGGATAGGGCTGCAAATCCATCAAGAGCTGGTATTAAGTTAGGACCAGAGACCTGTGGTGATGATAGAAAAAGTAATATATCGTCTGCAAATATACATAATTTGTGTGTAATACCTCCTACTTCAATGCCAGTTATAGTTTGGTTTGTTCTGATGTATTGGGCCATGGGTTCGAGTATAAGGGCAAATAATAAGGGAGATAATGGGCAACCCTGTCGGGTACCTCTTTCGATATTAAAGGCTTCAGATTTGTATCCAGCATATTTTATATAGGCTTTGGGTTTATTATATAATGCTTTGATCCATGTTAAAAAGTGGGGTCCAAAACCCCATTTTTGTAATGAATATTGCATATATTGCCAGGATACTGTGTCAAATGCCCTCTTAATATCGAGAGATAGAAAACATAAAGGGATTTTCCGTTTTTTAGCAATATGTGCCAATAACACTGCCCTGCGTATATTATCGCCTGCCTGTCTATTTGGCATGAAGCCTACTTGATCTCTATGTATTAATTTTCCTATAATGCTATTGAGGCGTTTGGCTATTATTTTTGCTAATAATTTAATATTGAGGTTTAACAGAGAGATAGGCCGATAATTCACACAGGAAGTATCATCAGAAAGGGGTTTTTGGATCATACAAACAATTGCCAGTATTGTTTCTTGACGAAAAGAATGTCCATCTAGAAGTTTGTTAAAAGTTTCAGTGAGAATGGGAGAGAGTATTTCTGAGAATGTTTTATAGTATAAAGCCGAGTAGCCGTCTGGGCCTGGTCTTTTGTTAAGTTTTAGGTCTTTTATGGCGTTAGCAACTTCATCTATAGTTATAGGCTCATCCAAACTGCTTTTTTGATTCTGAGATAACTCAGGTAAGGTTATTTTTGAGAAGAAGGATTCAGCCTCTGTAGGATTAAATTCATTGTTTGTCTTGTATAAAGTTGCGAGATGTGAGTGAAATTTATGGACTATTTTAACTGGATTACAAGTGTAAACATTTTTTGATAATTTCAAACGTATTGGTTTGAAAGATTTGTTAGTTGAATTCAATGCCCGAGCCAAATATGTACCTGGTTTGTTTGTATTCATGTAGAAATTGTGTTTGGAGCGTTTGAGGGATTTATCAACTGACTCAGTGAGAAATAGATCGTATTCCAATCTAGATTTTTCCAGATGACATTTTGTACTCTGAGATGGATTATCTTGAAATGATATGTAGGCTGCATTAAAATTGAGTTCTAGTTTTTTTGCTAGATTTTTGCGTTCCCGTTTAAATAGTGCCATTTGTCTTTGTATTGTACCACGCAAGACAGGCTTATGAGCTTCCCATAGTGTTATTGGGGAGATGTCTGTTGTATTATTAATTGATATGTATTCCTTTAAAGCTTGTTCAATGGCCATCTGATGTAGTGGGTGTTTGAGCATTATGTCCGGTAAGTACCACGTTGGGTCATGCGCTTTTGGTATGGCTGAGGCTATAGTAGTGTATACTGCATTATGGTCAGACCACGGAATCGGAATTATATCTGATGCAATAATTTTTGGTATCATTCCTATTGTTAGAAAAATATGATCTATTCTGGTGAAGGTTTGATGAGGGTGCGAGAAATAAGTGAATTTCTTTTTCATTGGGTTACTTTCTCTCCACGAATCTACCAGATTGTATTTGGAAAGAAGTTGAGAAAAAGGTAATCTAGAGGTTATTTTGGATGGTGTAAAAGGTGATTTATCTAGAAATAGGAGGAGGAACTGGTTCGAATCCCCACACATTATCACTGTTCCTATTTTGTGTGTATTAATCACTTGTAATATATGTGAGAGGAATGGTGTAGGTTGTTTGTTAGGAGCGTAGTAGGAAATCACCGTGATTGCTGTATCCATTATATAACCCATGAGTATCAGGTATCTACCTTCTGGGTCTTTAATTTCTGATGATAAGGTGAATGGTGTGGATCGGTGAAATGCAATTAGAGTTCCCCTTTGCTTGGTACAGGCAGAAGCCGTGTAAATTTGTTGATAAAAAGGAGAAATATATTTTGGAGTAGAATCTTTGGTGAAGTGTGTTTCTTGGAGGCATACTATGTGAGCCTTCTTGTTATGGAAAGTACGGAAGGCTTTGGTCCTTTTTTGAGGGACATTTATTCCCTGAACATTCAGGGAAAGTATATTCAGTGGTGCCATGGCAACAGATCAAATAGTTTTGACTTACTTTTTGTTATGCAGAGCTGACTGCGCAGATCAACCTGTGTGGACTGAAGAGATGAATAGATAGAAAAGAAACCAGTGAATTCTGGAGTAAAGAGTAAACAAAAAACATATGAGATTAGATGATACATTGTATAAATTATTTTTTGCAAGTAATCACAATTTACCCGTGAAAGAGAATAAATATCTCTCTCAGGGGAATAAGTGCCTTCGTCACACTCCCACATAATATGGTTGGGAGAATGAGGAGGGCTAATGGGGGTACACGGATCTTCCGCTTACAGGAGAGAAGTGCTATGTCAAAAGACATCAAAATGATGTTTCATTAATTGGAGTGCAGAATATAGTTTTTGTTGAAATTATTTATTCCAGGGTGGTTGTATATGGTTAGTCTTGCCCTTGGCTAAATAATTCAGTTAGAAAGGTACTGTTAATAACTTTGGTATTGATGAAGATAGTTTGAATTATTTTGGGATTTTAACCCTTTTAGAGTAAACAATTACATATTTTATTCATATGTAACTGTTTAGATATGTTAAATCATAAAATTGAGGTTGTATTGCTTCAGATTAGAATAAACAAAAACATAATTCTAGGAACTAGTTAGGTAATAATATATTTGTTTTAAGAAAAGAAAGAAAAAGCTTCCATTACTTCTGGATTATTGAACATATTTGTCCTAAAAAGTAATAAATCTATTGTTATTACCTGATAATATATAACTGAACAAGAATTTCCTTATTTCACTTATATATTCTAAGGCTATATGAATCAGAAGTAATAAGAAATATAACTGGAATGTAACATGATCCCACACAGTGTGTGACTATCAGAATGCAGTTACATTCAGTTATAAATACAGGTTTTTTATAGAGAACCATCTCTTAGTATAATAAATGAAGAGATATCAGGAATTAGGATGTCAGTCCATTGAATCTTCTTGGTCCATGGATGATGTGACATAACGGCCTCTTTTGTGAGAATGATGATTCCCATTTTGTTCTGGAATTTTCTGGGTGCTGCCTGAAGGTGAAGATGATGCCATTCTTCTGCGTGTGGGGGTGTTGCTGCTTGTGGGTTCTGTCAGATTTAATTTTAAAAGGGTTTGTTGTAGTTCATCTGCTGATCTGCTTCTGTAAATTGTACCTTGGTAGTTAAATCTGACTGAAAAGGGGAAGCCCCATTGATACATAATGTTGTGGCGTTGCAGTTCCATTAGTTGGGGTTTCATAGATCGTCTTTTAGTAATAGTAAGTTGGGATAGGTCAGCAAAAATTTGATAATTGTGTCCTTGAAAATTAAGTTCCTTTTTTTCTCTTGCAGCAATTAGTATTTGTTCTTTCGTTCTGTAATAATGAAATTTTGTGATTATATCACGTGGGGGTCCATCTTTCTTTTTGGCTGTGAGGGCTCTGTGTACTCTGTCCAGTTCTAAACGTTCAATAGGGATATCTGGCTTTAGTTCTTGTAATAGAGCAGTAATAGTAGATTGCAGGTCTGTCACAGTTTCAGGTATTCCCCTTATGCGCAAGTTTGAACGTCTGGCTCTATTTTCGTAATCTTCAAGCTTAGTTTGAAGTATTAAATTTTCTTCTTTTAATTGTTCCAATTCTGTTATATTTACTTGGGTTGTAATTTCAATTTCATCCATTTTTATTTCTAGGGCTGCGGTGCGGTTTCCCAGCTCTCTTATTTCTTTGGTTAGGCTTTTTGTTATTTGGTCTGAGGTTTGTTTTAAAGCCTTATGAAGCATCTTTTCAAATTGTAATAATATTACTGGGGATACTGAGGAGGCTTGTGGAGAAGTTTGTGAGAGGATTTGTTCTGTATCTGACTCAAATGGAGAGTCTTGCTGTGACATTTTCTGTCTGTGAGAGCGCCCTGATGCTGTATCTTGAGAGGTGACTGGAGCTGCTTTAGTTGCAGTGAGTGCCTGTGAGCTCTTTGTGAGGTGATTTTTATTTCTGCCACGGTTTCCTCCCAGTACCATATTTCCTGCCCAAACTTTCACAGTTTGTTCCCTGGGGCAAAAAGGTTCAAATGGATACCTTTTGAGCCTGCAGGCTCCGCTTTGTCCTTCTCTTCTCTCAGCGGTGCGGAGCTCTAACAATGCATGTCTGCTCCGCTAGGCTCCGCCCATCTCCCAGTCACATTTTCCTTCCAACCTGCAAATTGGACAATGAATTTGCAACAGTACCTCTGTCTAATGAGCAGGGAGATGCTCATGTAAGAAGTAATGCTAAAACCAAGAAGGTTCAGAGTGAGTCTACTGATTACCATAGGTGTATGTACCTCAAAAATAGCTAGCCAAAAATATTAAATTATACATACTTTAGAAAGAAAGTAAACAAATATATTTGAAATGTGTTTTAGCTGTTTGACTGAAGTTCCACTTTAGTCAATAATCTTACAAAAAAAAAAAAATCACTGCAATTCTTTTTCAATACGTTTCTATGAAGCCTTCAAAGCATCTGCTCCCATAACAACATAAAAACACAATGTGACTCCTGGGAGCGCTGGAAGAAGTTTATCCATTAGATGCTGAAAGGGCCTGACGCAATCTAATCTGCAGACAGGTAACTGTGAATGCCCTCTTGTGTGTAATTGTCTGGAGTTACATCATAGACAGGCATGTATAATGTTGTTTGCGCTCCAACAATTTCAGAAAAGGAGCATTTGATACATTTAATACAGACATTACACTAATGCTTTGTGAATTCTACATCTACACACTAATTTATATTTATACCTTTCCTTTAACCACTTGCTGTCCTTGGGATGTGCCCGTACATTTTTGGGTTTCAGTGGTAAAAATTGTCCATAAATTGTGTACAAGCCGGCATGTGGATGAAGGCTGCCATTTAGTTACACTAAGCCACAGGTTTTCATTGTCACCATTACAACCTTCTAGCTGCCGGCATCCAATGGCATCATCAGTTGATAAGGAAGATGTCAGTCGCCTGCATAGCATCCTTGTTTGACCCTCCCTTGCACCTCTGCATCAGTGTTGGGGTCACATTATCATGAGTGATAGAGAAAAACTGAGGGAGAAGAGAAACATTGGCATACTAGTCAGTACCAGTTTGCAAAATTGTATTTGCTTTAGAAGAATACATCACCTCTAACGTTGGGTGTCCTACTTGGACTTGTGGATGTTAAATTGTATAAAACTATTAGAATAGTTTTTACTTTTTAGAATGGGGTGCCTCGAAACTGTCCATAATGTTTAAAGGGTGCCTCAAGACTATCCATAGTTTTTAAAGGGTGCCTCGTGATTGTCGATGATTTTTAAAGAGTGCCTTGACTGAAAAAAGGTTGAGAAACACTGGTCTATGAAACCAGAAGCGATGAGGATTTTGTCACTTCTGGTTTTAATTTATTGTTTACAAGCTGTTACCGGCTTGTACAGCATCTGATCAAACCGATCAGATGCTTTTGAGGGCAGAGGAAAGATCTCTGGTCTAAAAGACCACAGAATCATGATCACACCACACATGTGAGGTATTGCCACGAACATCATAACAAGAGCAAAAATTATACCACCAGACCTCCTGTGTAACTCTATAATTAGTAACCTGTAAAGGCTTTTAAATCGTCACCTTTGGAGATTTTTAGGTACCATAGTTTGTCATCATTCCATGGGCATACATTAAAAACGTGACATGTTAGTTATCTATTTACTCTGTATAACATCATCTTTTATATTTTTCGAAACAATTGGGTATTATGTTGTGTTTTTGTGTATTAAAATTCATTCATTCATACAAATATGCATTTTATCCTTACCCACATAAAGCATTTTCATGCATTGACCACATATTTCTCCCAGTCGCTTTGATCCCCTTAGAGATAGGTTCTACGATCCTCTCTATCCTTGGTCAGATCATTGCGCAGTGCTTACAACTATTTCAGCCCTCATCTCTGGACCCCCTGACCCTGCGTTGTCCCTGAAACCTTCTTTACTTTCTAATCCAGCCTATTGTCTGGATATAACTGTTGCTTTGAAAGAATATCTCCAGTTAATAACACTCCCTGTTAACGTTATGGGGGGTACACAAACTAGTAATTAGAGGACAATGTATCAGTGTCACCACGCAATTTAAACGGGACAAACACTCCCACCTAAAGTCACTAGAACGAGACTTTCACACTTTCTATGTTGCTTTTCAATCTGACCCAATGACAGCGATCAGGGTTCGGTATGAGAAAGCACAGACTGAGCTGGATCTTCTGCTAGCAGAATCCACTGAGAAAGTGATTCGCTGATCCTGCCACAAGCTTTATAGATCAGGCTCATATGCCTATCCATTAAAAAACTTCTCATGCGACTTACACCAGTAACTCAATGAAAGTATTGCAGAAATTCCAACACCATCTATCAGCCCTGTACGCATCTTATGATTTTTTTCAGCCCAACAAGCAGCAACAGTCATGCAAGATGTTCATTTGCCTACAGTGACACTTTCACAACAAACTCGCCTGAACCGTCCTATATCGACAGAGGAAGTGACTAGAGCGATTGACTGCTTTATTACATTTAATTTATTCCCGTCGCATTACAACCTATCTTTTATCCATAGATATATGTAAGGCATTTGATTCGGCATCCTGGCCCTATTAATGCTACATCCTTGGGCCCAAACTTCTTAAAAGATATTTGGGATGTAATAAAAACTACAGGGCTCGCCTTCGTTACACAGGCTATAGCTCCTCCGTTTTCCTCTTAGCGAGAGGGATGAGACAAGGTTGCCCCCTGTCCACGCTCCTTTCTGTGCTGGCTATCAAGCCCCTGGCACATCTCATCCTCAATAATCCGAACGTCAAAGGGACAGAGGTAGCGGGTACTGCCCATAAACTCTGCATGTTTGCAGCCAACGTTCTCCTTTTTGTTACATCACCCCGTATCTCAACTCCAAATTTACTTTCTCTTCTAGACTATTTTGCCAAGATCTCTGGTCTGAAAGTTAACCAGAACAAGTCAAGGGCCTTAAATATTACACTATCGGCTGAAGAATGTCAACATTTACCCCTTTCCCTTCCAATGGTCATCCCATTCTTTGAAATACCTAGGAGTGCACCTGATCACCCACCTGGACTCTTTGTATAAAGCACACTACCCTCCAATGCTAGCTAATTTAACGTACCTAATGTCTAAATGGTCTACCCTCCTGTTATCTTGGCTTGGTAAGATAATGGCGGTTAAGATGACCCTGCTTCCAAAAATTGTATACCTTCTTCGAGTATTGCCGACTGCGGTCCTGCACATTTCCTCCATATTTTACAGCACAGGGTACCCAATTTATTTGGGGAACCACTTGCCCACGCCTCTTGAGGTCCTTACTTTTGCATTACTTTTGCATTCTAAACAGACCAGTGGCTTGGGTATTCTGCATTGTTCCAAATATTAACAGACGGCCCAACTGGCTCCCCTTATCAAATATCATGCTAATCAGGAGGTCCCCCTGTGGGCTGGTTTTGAAACTCTGGATGCTGATCCTCACACTATAGACAACTTACTTTGGCTTACCCCACCAGAGTGAGGCCATGCATTCCACCCACTCACCCAACATTCATTACATATTTGGGACAGAGTAAAAATTAAGGCAAAACGCAACTCTCCACACCGACCCTTATTGTCTTTCTTTCACAATCCTTCTATCCTGCAACCACTTCTCCAATTTCATTTCATCATTGGATGCACTTACGTCCTACTCGATTGCGCCTTTTGATGGTTTTAAATCATTCCCAACCCTACAAGAGCAATATAAACTCCCTAATTCGGAGACCACAGACCTCAGCGTGATGGCTATATATGAAAATTTTTCTGCATCTGATCAACACGGTAAGGATGTTATTTCTATCTTGTACATAGCATTGATATCCTCCCCACAGCCACCCCTGCCAGCTTATGTTGATAAATGGACTACAGATCTAGCTTTAGACCTTAAGGATTAGATTTAGCAGAAAACACATAGGGTTTCTCCAAATGTTCTTGCTTTGGAGACATCTTATAAAGTCGTATCACGGTGGTATCTAGTGCCTCATATTATAGCCAAATATGTCCTAGGCTACCATCTGCCTGTTTTCGGGGTTGTGGGCAGCTGGGCACATATCCACATACATGGTGGTCCCGTCCCATTGTACAGTCCTATTGGAAAAACATTTTTTCCATCCTGTCTTCCTTATTTAACAAGTCGATTTCACCCAATCCACGAACAGCCCTGCTGAAATTAAATTCCTTGGAACTGATCAGGAACCAATGCCGCCTCCTCTTCTTCATCACGACTGCTGCAAAGCAGACAATAGCCAGAACCTGGAAGACACCAATACTTAGCATGGCCGCTAAGAAAAATAGAGTCACCCAGGCAATGATACACGCCAAGATAGAGGCAACACTCCAGGACAAGGTGAGACAATACTCCAAAATTTGGCAATCTTGGGTTGATACATTTTTGCACCTAATTTTGACGCCTCCCTTATGGAGCCCTAGTTGTCCCGTTATACTATTTGGTAGACTGTGGCCGGTTCTATTCTCGAAACCAGCCTTCTCCTTTTACCCCCCTCCCCTGACCTCCACTACTTCTCTGCCTTTTTCTCCTGTTTTCAGTACATTGCTGGATATTTCACTGACCTTGCTTGATCCTAGTTTTCCCTCAGGCCATGGCTGGGGTGGGCCACCTGAATGACAGCTCTTTATCTTTTTCTACCTCTACTTTAGCTATTAGGTTGCTAAAACCCATTTGACAGAATATATTTGACTATAAGTTGATTGGCCTATTGTGTACAGTTGTCGTTTGTTTTGGCCCCTCAGGATACACATTGATTGGGAAACACATTGAGCTGAGCTGTCCACGTGACATCATGCTGCAGTTACTGTGGTGGCGGCAATCTGGATGTGAGTGCACAAGTGGCATTTTTATTGCAATATTGGCTGGTTTTTGATACTGCTGGGGAACTGTTTTTAGCTGCTGCATTCAGTTAAATAAAAGTACTACACTATGATACCTTATTTCTGTTGTATGGTGGTATCATTTGGTGGAATGAGCGGCATAGTTTCCCCTAAAGAACTTTGAGGAGAAAATCCCTATCAGAGGAAGTGGTGGCCTTCCTTCAAGCATCTATCAATCCCTGCAAAGTGTGTTAGCTGCATATTGTATGGCAGCACATGTTTTTAGGTGAGTGTGCATTGCATGTGGGGAAGGCAACCTGGATCAGGAGTGTAGTTTATTTCCTTCATCACGGGTGTCTATTCTCACTATTTACACAGTGATCACTAATTACTACACACGATAGGATTTTCCGATGGGAAATGTTTCGATTGGAGCCCGGGTGTAGGCTCCATCGGACATTTTCCGTCGGAATTTCCAACAAACAAAATTTGAGATCTGGATCTCAAATTTTCAGACAACAAAATCCGTTGTCGTAAATTCCGAACATGTGTACACAATTCCGACGCACAAAGTTCCATGCATGCTTGGAATCAAGCAGAAGAGCCGCACTGGCTATTGAACTTAATTTTTCTCAGGTCGTCTTACATGTTGTACGTCACCGCGTTCTTGGCGATTGGAATTTCCGACAAGATTTGTGTGATCGTGTGTATGCAAGACAAGTTTGAGCCAACATCCGTCTGAAAAAAAACATGGATTTTGTTGTCGGAATGTGCGATCCTGTGTACGCGGCATTAGTGTATTTTATTTTCATGTTTTTGCTTGTTATAGTTTGATGTAACATTATATCACTCCGAGGAGGTGACACCACTAGAGAGTGGTTGATGACTACACTAGTACTCAACTGCATAGAGCGTGTTTGCTGTTCTCTCGATTGAGACAGCACCTGTTTCTGGTGAGTTGCCATTTCTCCTGGTTTTTACCCAAGGAAGTTATACTATACAATAATTATGGAAGCACTTGTGGACTGTTTTTTGGATTATTGGACTTTTATATCATATAGTTCATTTTCCTATTTATTCATTTCTATGTGAGCACTGCAACTCTAGTAAAAATAATGTATGTGAGAAGTGTCAGAATTGGCTTGGGTAGCTAATGGTTAAAAATGTGCCTATTGGCGCTTCTGAATATTTGAGCTAGGGGCCTGACTTGCACCAGCAGGTCCAGACAATCTACAGCATAACTGCACAGAAGTACTTGGAAATTCCAAGCACTGTGCATGGGAAGGCTATTGACAGGAGTGTACCAATATGAGCTGGGCTCCAATAAACATAGGTGGGTGAACTCTGAAGGCCAATAGAGGAAGACTCAGTAGTCTTTCTACACCTTAAAAAAGCAACATTCATTTTTTTGAGACAGTAAGGTGCATTTTTTGGAAAGAGTCTGCATCAAACTGGAGCAACCTTTTCTTAACAGGGATGGAGTCCTTCATCACTATGAGGTGGATTTACTAAAGGGAAATAGGCTGTACCCTTTGCAAGCATTTTTGCTTGCACATTATTGCATGCTGGAAATCAGTAGTACTTTACCACATTTACTAAAATGAGGGAAAATTAGTACAACAACTCTTGAAAAGTGTACAGTCTATTTGCTTTTAATAAATCAACCCCTATGTGTCACCTGCATTTATTTTCACGTTAACATCACCCCGGAGGACTGATAATTTACACCTTAAATCATATACCTGCTGCAGCCTTCTCACACCAGGGGATGGGATTATATAATTAGAACAGAGTATTTTCACAAATTCTCACGCCTCCCATCCTGTTCTTGGATAATCAACATTTACCTTGATACATTTCCTGGTGATTAAAGGTGACAGAGTTACACATGCAATTATAAATGCTGGGGTATGTCTCTGACTCTCAATAAAACTGGAGACAAAGCTTGGCTGAGCTACTAAACATCTTAAAGGGTAAGTAAACTCCCCTTGTGTGTCTGTACCTATAGGTAAGCCTATAATAAGGCTTAACTATAGGGAACTGTAAATATCTCCTAAACTTGCACTGTTTAGGAGATATTTACTGTCTACTTCGCCGTTTACGTCGTCAGCGCATGCGCTCTGAAGGAACCGTTGCCCGTGCCATTTCTTCAGGGCCTGTACCATGACCGGTGACTCCCGCGACTGCACTTGAGCCTGCGAACCCAGAAGAAACACCGGGGAAGATGTCAACCGTGTCAGCGGTGTGCGGGCACCACTGCAGGGCTTCATTTTAAGGTAAGTATTTCATAGTGAGCTAGTATGCAATGCATACTAGCTCATCATACCTCTATCTTACAGGGTTTTTACATTATTTTTTTTTATCTGGGTTTACAACCTCTTTAAGCATTAAAGTTCAGTTGAATGTGACTAACCACACCATTTGTATAATATTAGGGTTACCTAGATACATCTTCCTAATCCCCAGCAGCAACCCCTTCCCCATATACTGTACATGAAAGCTGCAGGCCTGATGAGAAGTAATTAAGCAATAGCAAACTTTCCCTGTTTAGGTCATTAAGACTGGGTAATTATGGAGATCACACAAGTGGGAAACACATAGACTAGTTTGCAATCTCCTCTGTAGTTCCCAGGGCTGGCAATAGCAACCTGGTTTTGTAGTTGAATGCTCCAGTAAAGGGATGAGCTTGCGCTACCATGGGTTCACTGCAAATTCCCAGGATTTGTGAATTGCAAACTTTGGGCTGAAAACTTTACATGTAGCCGCAAGAAATAAGGAACAACCTATAATGAAGTGTATAGCCTAGGCAGCATCGAATTACAAGAGCCAATAACTGTAATGGTAATCTAGTCCTATTTCTATAAAAGGGTGCACCACAGCAGTCATAGTGTCAGTGGGTGTTGTAGCTGTTAGGGAGAAATAAAAATTTTGTGTAGGGAGAGATACTGTTTTCTTTCTATTTTTGACATTGGTACATGTACCCCATGACTTTAGCTTCACAATAGTTTCCTTATTAGCTCTCTCTTAATGATTTGGTGTATGGAGATAAGTGTAAGAAAAGGAGGATCATATCTCAAGATTACCAGCAAAGGAGCGAAACAGCATAAAAGAGATCCCCAGAAAGGGACAAAAGCACATATAGACCATTGATTGGTCTTATCCCTCAGGTGAGGGCACATCGTATGAGGGGGTTATCACTAATGTATGTGGATGATTGGAGCACATAGTGGTGAACACTAATTAAGGAAGCAGTCGTTTGGATATGTGAACACAAGCCTGTTTTTTATAAAAGATTGAGCAAATGCAAGAAAAATTCATACCAAAGGACACTTTATGGACTGATGCATTGTTTGTTTTGTTTTGTTAATGTTATATATGGTTTGATATGATATGCTGATTCTGAAAATTGCTATGCAAAAAGCACCACTTTTGAATACACTTTTGCACATTGATACACGTTTAGACAGTGTGTATAGGTGTGAGCAATTCGCTTAGAAAGTTTTGTAGTCTTATAGCACAACATAGCAGCGATCAAGTACACCCATTTTTAATTATCCTGTTCTCTTTGCATTACTTCCTTTGTGTGAAATACCTGGTGATCCTGCCAGTCCTCCTGCTTTCCTATTTTAATGCGGACCACGCTAGGACATGAAAGCACATCCATCCCAAAGTGGTCAGTTTTCTTCTTTGCATTCTACTTGGAAGCAGAGCCTGCCTGTAATCCAATGGTCAGACTTATGCTGACATGCCCCCCTGCATAGCTGTTCACTGGGAAGATCAGTGCACTGCTGTTTCTCTGATGACAAGCCACCATGCACTGCTCTTTGCTGTGTATTTAGTCTGCATTGTATACGAGACTGCCTGTGCTCTGTTCAAGCTGCTGCTACCATGTCTCCCCCATCATTACAAGGACTCCCTTATGCAGCTGGGAACAGAGGTTATGTGATCACTTATATAAAAAAAGTATGTTTTTTTTATATATATACAAACATTTTGCCTTGCATTTCTATTTTAACCTGGGCTGTTTTAAAAGGTAAAGGTTCACACACTTTAATACATATACAGTAAGGTTAAAGTGGGTGTAAACCCAATGTCATCCTTTCTAAACTACTGCCATAGGGGTTATCTATAAGGATATACATGCCTCCTGCATGTATCTTTACTTGTCAAATGTCTCCCCTCTGTCTGTTAGGAGACCCGAAAAACTGCATATTCTGTGGGTGGGTCTGTTGTCTGGAGCTTGGTGGGTGGAGTCGTGATGTCAGTAGACTCCCCGCCCACCTCTACACTCCCCTTGTCAATATGCATTTTCTCCTGTGTATTTCTAACACTGAACTTCTGCTGAACTTCTGCTATGATCTCTAACATCCAGTGAAAAGACAGGAAAGTAACCACATGACTTCAGCATGCCAAATCATGGTGAGATGTGGAACAGCCAATCCTTGCAGAGCTGCTGAAGAAAGGAGTGGGGGTGTGAATTAAAAAATAATGCATGTCTTAGGCTAGTGCATGAGATGTAAATCACCTGTCACTTACAGCAAGGGGGAGGATTTGACAAAGTTTTTCTCAGTTTGTTAAGATTTATCTCACTGAACAATAAAAGAGGATTGCTCAGAGATGGATTAACTCTGTGTGGCAATGATAGGAAATCTTATACTCTACAGTATGATATAAAAAAAAAAAAAACAAATTCGGTTTTACATCCACTTTAATATACAGATTATGGGTACCATGTGGTTAAGTATTCTATTGCTTTTGGACAAACTTTTATAAATAGCTGATGTGTGGTGTTTTTTAGCAGCCATTCTATTAACAGACATAGTAAGCCATATGGTATCTATTATACATTTATCTTTCACAGTTCTGAAAACTTGTGAGAAAGTGTTAAAAGATTGCTCATTCCAACAAGAATTAGCAACTGCTGTCGCTAACTATTATGCACAATACATATGGATGCACTCACTCTGGACATATACAGTATCTCACAAAACTGAGTACACCCCTCACATTTTTGTAAATATTTTATTCTATCTTTTCATGTGACAACACTGAAGAAATGACACTTTTCTACAATGTAAAGTATTGAGTGTACAGCTTGTATAACAGTGTAAATGTGCTGTCCCCTCAAAATAACTCATACAGCCAATAATGTCTAAACCACTGGCAACAAAAAGTGATTACACCCCTAAGTGAAAATGTCCAAATTGGGCCCAAAGTGTCAATATTTTGCGTGGCCACCATTATTTTCCAGCACTGCCTTAACCCTCTTGGGCATGGAGTTCACCAGAGCTTCACAGGTTGCCACTGGAGTCCTCTTCCACTTCTCCATGACAGCATCACTGAGCTGGTGGAAGTTAGAGACCTTGCGCTCCTCCACCTTCCGTTTGAGGATGCCCCACAGATGCTCAATAGGGTTTAGGTCTGGAGACATGCTTGGCCAGTTCATCACCTTTACCCTCAGCTTCTTTAGCAAGGCAGTGGTCGTCTTGGAGATGTGTTTGGGGTTATCATGTTGGAATACTGCCCTGCGGCCCAGTCTCCGAAGGGAGGGGATCATGCTCTGCTCCAGTATGTCACAGTACATGTTGGCATTCATGGTTCCCTCAATGAACTGTAGCTCCCCAGTGCCGGCAGCACTCATGCAGCACCAGACCATGACACTCCCACCACCATGTTTGACTGTAGGCAAAACACACTTGTCTTTGTACTCCTCACCTAGTTGCCGCGACACACGCTTGACACCATCTGAATCCAATAAGTTTATCTTAGTCTCATCGGACCACAAGACATGGTTCCAGTAATCCATGTCCCTAGTCTGCTTGTCTTCAGCAAACTGTTTGCGGGCTTTCTTTTGCATCATCTTTAGAAGAGGCTTCCTTCTGGGATGACAGCCATGCAGACCAATTCGATGCAGTGTGCGGCGTATGGTCTGAGCACTGACAGGCTGAGCCCCCACCCCTTCAACCTCTGCAGCAAAGCTGCAAGCACTCATGCGTCTATTTCCCAAAGACAACCTCTGGATATGACGCTGAGCATGTGCACTCAACTTCTTTGGTCGACCATGGCGAGGCCTGTTCTGAGTGGAACCCTCTTAAATCGCTGTATGGTCTTGGCCATCGTGCTGCAGCTCAGTTTCAGGGCCTTGGCAATCTTCTTATAGATGGCCTTATAGCCTAGGCCATCTTTATGTAGAGCAACAATTCTTTTTTTCAGATCCTCAGAGATTTTTTTGCCATGAGGTGCCATGTTGAAATTCCAGTGACCAGTATGAAAGAGTGAGAGCGATAACACCACATTTAACACACCTGCTCCCCATTCACACCTGAGACCTTGTACCACTAACAATTCACATGACACCGGGAAGGGAAAACAGCTAATTGGGCCCAATTTGGACATTTTCACTTAGGGGTGTACTCACTTTTGTTGCCAGTGCTTTAGACATTAATGGCTGTATGTTGAGTTATTTTGAGGGGACAGCAAATTTACACTGTTATGCAAGCTGAAAACTGGCTACTTTACATTGTAGCAAAGTGTCATTTCTTAGTGTTGTCACATGAAAAGATATAATAAAATATTTACAAAAATGTGAGGGGTGTACTCACTTTTGTGAGATACTATATGTACTGTATATACACACACAGAATATATTTACTTTATATATTGCAAAGTAGATAAACATATTTTTATTTATTTGAAGACATTTTGTTCAATGCCTATAGTCTTATAGTTTAGAGGTATAAAATGCAGATGTTGTTCTTCAGTAGTAGTGGAGGTTCATTTTGTATGACACATTTAATGAGCCCAATAACATTGTTGTAATGGAAGTATAGCAATGACATATGTAGTGATCAGTACCTTGGACAGCATCAAGCACTAATTATGTTATGCTGGGTGTACATCATCTTTGGCGGTATATTAATTTAAAGAACTACTGTATAGGCAAAACCTTTTTTCCCATTTTTGATAGAAAAGGAGAGGGTTATAACCCCTCTCACTTTTATTATATCGGTGTTCCATTGGGGAGATTTTTCCTTTAGTTGTACTTTAAGGTATAGCTATTATGAAATAAATATGGGCACTACCACCATTGACGTCCTTCTGCTAAATGCCTGGCTTGTATGCTGACCCTCTGGCTTCATAAGTCAGCAGCCAAGAACAATTGTACAGATGAGGTTAGTCCAAGTAAAATAAGAATTATTTGTCTACCTACTTTTTCTGGGTCAGTGACTAGAGTTGGTTCTAGCCATATTAGAGCACTTGTAACAAAAAGTGCACTGTCTGTGATACTTCTTTTAATTGCACGAACATTAAAATTTTCAGGAAAAGTTATTGGGTGAGAGATTCTGCTTAAACTTTATGTATTATTACTGCTTGGACCTTAGAAGAAGGGTGTACACCCCAAAAGCTTGTTATGAAAATATGTATGTTAGTGCAAATTAAAAAAGTGCCATGGTTATGACTAAGGTCTTATAGGCTGAAACGCGTCAACTGACTTAATATGCGTTTGTTTACTGTGGCAATTAAATAAAATTAAAAAAAATTTAAGAGCAACAACCAGAGTGCGGATCATTTTTTCCACATTACTCTACTCAGCCCCTGACTGTGGATCGAGCACCTGGGAGCTCTGCTATGTGTATGGGTAATAGCACTGACTTTTCTGTTTATACCTTGGGCAGTACCCAGTTGTTTTTGGGTTAGTGACTCAAATTAGGTCACAGAGTCATAGTGACTGCATTTTCCACAACTAGCTTTTTCAGAAGGAGAGCTCCACATAGCAGCCTATATCCTTTTCTTATTACAGATTTCCTTCAACATAAGATACAAGAACATTCTTATGATTGGCCCAGAAGATACAATTCTGATTTCAGTGAATGGCTTACTCTACTTGAGCAGGTGAAAGCACCTTTTTGATGCCTCTAAAGAATCCAAAGGCAAATCCAATGGTTCTGTAATTGTTCTAGAGCTATCCTCTAACAGCACTTTTTATCCAAATATATATTTATACAAAATTTGCATAGCCATTCATCCACCAAATTTGCATGTATTCTTGTCCTGCATGAATCACAGAAAACAAATATTCTTTAGGCTATTTTCTCTTTTGAATTAATGTTCTTTAATATGATCAAGTTTAAAATACTACATTAAAGCCTAATTCCACGTTTAATGACCCTTTCAATAGTTTGTGTGGGTCAAGTTGGCAAAATTATTTACTGCATACTGCACTAACAGGTGGGCTTGCTGTATGTAACTTCAGCTGTGCATCAGCAGCTGGAAAATAATTTCTCGTCCCAATCCCAGAACAAAATAAAGTCAGCCGGAGTGCTGTTGCTATTCATGGGAAGTAAAAGTCCCCTTTGCAGTGGGGCTGCACTCACGCTGTGAGAGTTACCTGTTCATTTTTGTCTAAGGGAAGGGGTAAAGCCGTTTTATTTACCTGATCCTCCAGTCCCACTGCCTCTTCTGTGCTGCTATACCTCTTCCCAAAACATCTTTTCCCCTGCACTCTGGCGGTTGGATGTCCCTGATGTCATCATGAATAATGCGGGGATCATAACCCTTGACTAGACCTGAGGACACTTGGGCACAGTTGTCACTGCTGTACAGCAAGGGTGTGCCACAGTGCAAAAATGCTTACTGTACATGCCTTTGAATGTAGAATGTCTCTTTGGTGCCTTGCTAAACAGCTTTATTAAAGAGGTAATGAGGGGGAAGGAGTACCCCTTCACCCCAGTAAAATAAAGCTAAAGCTCAGGTTGGAAAATCTCCTTTTTCTGGAACTCAGAAGAGTTCACCTTACAATGAGGAGATTTTAGTGAGGGGATGGCCTGTTAGCACTTGCAACATCTGGACTAAAAGTATATCCAATGCATTGGTGAGGGGTATATTGTCTGGGGGCCACAAGCTAAAGTTTTTGAACTCTACCTCCACTCTGCTTTATCTTGTTACATCTACCAATGTCTCTGCACTGGTTAGAAGAACAAGAGAGGTTTCAAGGTTTCCATTCTAACTTGTTCCCTGTACCCAAAGCAAAAAAAGGCATTTGTGTTATATCAGACATGAAAACACTGAATGATTTATTTAAGTAACAATGTTAGGTATGGAATCTACCCTGTCAATCAACGCTTTCCACCTTGGCAACATTTGTGACCCTTCCCTTTGACCTGTCCACTGCATTTCAAGCTTTCACCAAGGTGTGAGCCCTTGTGCTTGCCTTGATACTCTTTCAGGACAGCCCCATAATAGCATGCCTGGACAGCTACAGTATTCTACTGAGGGAACTTCGGCATAGGCTTTATCAGTCAATATCCTAAAAACATTTCAAACTCTCCAGATGTTTGGCTGAATTCTGAAACCCCAAAAGACAGCACTATCTCTTGAAGTATCTAAGTTTCCTCATAGATACCATGAGTCCAGGGTTTTTACTCTATAGGGCCATCTCCTGACTCTTCGCTTCCATGTTTGGTGTCTGCAGTCGAGAGGCCATACAACTGTTCACTTTTGCATGTGATGTCTGAGCTTGATGGTGGTCTCCGTCAAGGTAACCCCCTTTAACCACTTCTACTCCAGTCCATTGCAATTCAATCACATGCACCTGACAGCCAGGATCAGGTTATTCCTGGCCTGGTGGCTCACAAAGTCATATACATTTTTACTTTCATTGGCCTAGAAGATTCTCATGATGAAAGCCAGCCTGAGGAGAAGACCTGGACACATTGTCAGTGCAGGGGATTTGGCTGCCACAGAAAGTTAAAGCAGATCTTCACCCTCTAAACCATGATCCCTCTTCTCAGAAGTGGATGGATACTCATGGGGCCCCCGGGCAATAGAAGATCATGGGACCCCCTGTGTCCCTGCCCACACGCAAGCCACACCTACACAAAGCCCCACCTACATAAATCATGGGGCACACAGTAAGGCACATCACATGGCACACAGCAGAGCAGGGGGGAACATCACAGGGCATGGGGTGCACAGCAGGGCACATCATGGGGCACAGGGCATGAGGCACACAGCAGGGCACATCACAGGGCACACAGGAGGGCGCATCATGGGGCACACAGGAGGGCACTGAGCACATCACATGGCACGGGGCACACAGTAGGGCGCATCACAGGTCACACAGGAGGACACATAATGGGGCACACAGCAGGGCACTGAGTACATCACAGGGCACACAGTAGGGCACATACCCTGTTTCCCCGAAAATAAGACCTAGCGTGATTGTCGGTGATGGCTGCAATATAAGCCCTACCCCCCAAATAAGCCCTACCCTGTTTCCCCAAAAATAATCCCTACCCTCAAAGTAAGACCTACAAGGACTTTAACTAGGGCTTATTTGGGGGGTAGGGCTTATATTGCAGCCATCACCGACAATCACGCTAGGTCTTATTTTCGGGGAAACAGGGTAGCAGGGTTTATTATGCTATACACAGCAGGGCACATTATTGAGCACAGCATGGTGCATCACAGGGGGTACAGGGCACATCGGGGGGTGCACAGCGGGGCACATCACAGGGCACATCCGGAGGTACACAGCAGGGCATGCCGCACATCACAGAGCATGTGGCATATAGTAGGGCACATAGCAGAGCACAGGGCACACAGTAGGGTACATCCCAGGGCACATCATTGGAAACAGGGCACATTAGGTGGTACACAGCAGGGCACATCACAGGGCATGAGGCACACATCCCAGGGCATGGGTCCTGTTGGGGCCCAGGCCCCCTACACCTGTACTGGCTGCTGCGCCGCCCGCTCCCGCCCGCTCCCGCCCGCTCCTGCCCCTGCAATGGCGACAACTGTAATCCAATAAAAAAAAACAGCGCCTCACCGATGCCTGTAATACCGCTCACAGCGCGCTGCTCCCCACCGGCCCCGCCTCTCTTCTCGTCTGTCCCAGGTGATGTCATGTACAGTACAAGCACCTGGGGTGGGCGGGAGGGAAGAAGGGGCCGGCGGGGAGCAGCGCGCTGTGCGAGGTATTATTACAGCCGCTTCCTGAATCCCTGCTAGCCTCTCACGTGCCCCCAACGGCTCGGGCCCTCGGGCAGTGCCAATGGGTCAGTCCGCCCCTGCCTCTTCTTCACCCCTCCTCTGGTTCTCTGCACGGATAGCCCTTCTTTTTCTTTATTTACCTAGGCGTACAACATGCACAGCACACACCCAAGGAGGCAAAGTCTTTCATTCAGTAAAGATAGAAGGGGCAGGCCTAGCAGGGCATCATCGGGAGGCGGAACAGCCAACAGCCTCTCAATGTCACACCAAAACATGATGGCGTGGGACCAAGCGCTGCTAGAAGAGAGGAGGATCTCAACTGGATCCGCTGGGTGGGTGAGTATCTGAAATGTACAGAACTCATCAGCAGGTAAGTAGGGGGTTAAAAAAAAGTGTGGGGGTGGGGGGTTGAAAACCTACTTTAATACCCTGATCAACATACTGTTACTGCTGGTGCTGTTGTATAAAAGATTGCAAGAGGCTGATACCGGGTCACATTTAGATGTTTACACTAGTTGTTTAAATTAAATTTAATAAAACCCAAAAAACAAAAAGTTAATACATTACAGCATAGCAATTTATTTTTCTTTTATTTTCACCTGGTGATCCAACCAGTAACACACTTCCTGTCTAAGGATGGCTCCACTCTATGGAGAAGCAAACGCCTTTGGACAGCAAAATTCTCAGTCTAGGGAGAGGATAGTGTTAGATGCACTAGCTTAGAGGTATAGAGTAGCTAATACTTTTTTTACTTTAATACTTTTTAAGCAGTTGCAGCAACTGTTTTCTTAATTCCTTTTTGAGATAAAGGTTTTAAACAATGAATAAAAGCTGACTATTGTAATCACCCCTGTCAATGTTAAATGTTTTTTCTTAACGCTGTAACTGTCACTTTTGTTGGACAGCCTAGTCTATTAAAGGAAGTTGAAAATAACTGACTTACTGGCCTGATCAACAGGTGAAAATAAAATAAAAAGCCTTACAAACAAAACTGAATGCAGCCATCACATTTAACTACTTCATATCCGCGCTATAGCCGAATGACGGCTACAGCGCGGACCTGCTTTGCTGGGAGTACATCTATTGACGTCCTCCCGTGCCTGAGCGGCCTGCGCACCCTGTGCAGGGCACACGCGGCGCGCTCTGTGATCACCAGCGGCTGTGAGAGGGACATCAGTCCCGATCAAGCCGAGCTGCCACCAGATCCTCAGTGCCCACCTGTGCCCCCTGCCAGTGCCACCTAGCTATAGGTAACAGTCCACCTACCAGTGCCCACCAGCGCCACCCAGCAGTGCCAACAGTCCCATCCATCAGTGCCCACAGTGCCACCTATCAGTGCCCACAGTGCCACCTATGAGTGCCCACAATCAGTGCCTCAACAACAGTGCTGCACTTCAGTGCCACCTATCAGTGCCCAACAGTGTCACATACCAGCCCATCAGTGCCACCCATCAGTGCCACCCATCCATGCTACCCATCAGTGCTACCCATTAGGGCCCATCAGTGCCATCTTATCAGTTGCCATCAGTGCTGCCTTATCTGTGCCCATCAGTACCCGCCTTTTCTGTCCCTATCAGTGCCACCTTATCTGTGCCTATAAGTGCCGCCTTAACTGTGCCTATCAGTGCCCACCAGTGCTGCCTCATCAGTGCATATCAATGAAGGAGAAAAATTACCTGTTTGCAAAATGTTATAACAAACTATTAAACATGATTTTTTTTTTTCAAAATTTTCCATTTTTATTTGTTCGTTTAGCAAAAAATAAAAATCCCAACTGTGATTAAATACCACCAAAAGAAAGCTCTATTTGTGGGGAAAAAATTATGAAAATTTAATTTGGGTACAGTGTTGCATGACCGCGCAATTGTCATTCAAAGTGCGTCAGCGCTGAAAGCTGAAAATTGGTCTGGGCAGGAGGGGGGTTTAAGTAACCAGTAAGCAAGTGGATAAGGATTGGTAAGCTACAATATACTAATTTCTTTTCTTTCAGGTTAAGATATGATTTAATGAAGACAGCTTTAATAATGTGTGTGCTTCTTTTTATATTTGCCTGAAGTTCTGGTTTAATAAGGGCTGCAAATAACTAAAATACATATGGTACATATGGAAAAAGTTTAACTCTTTCCTAAAGAAAATCTTTAAATACCAATCTTAAAAGCAAAAGCTATGGGTGATAATGAATGCTGACAAAGAACCCACCAAGTACCTACATACCTATTAAATGACCGCATCTATCAATTAGGAATGATACATATTCACAGCCTAATAACATAGACTGATTATAAGTACAGTAATTAGAATGCCACATTTAATTTGTATTCATGCTGTGACTGTGAATGTGGCAAAGTGTGAAATAACAAGAAGGTAACATAATTATGGTTCCAGTGAAATATGTGTTTCAGCAAATGAGTCATTCTTATGTGTTAGTGTAACACTGGATCGCTGGATAATGCTCGTTACCAATTCTTCAGATACAAGATTACAGTCATATGAATGGGGAATTCGTCAAAATTGCAAGGGTATGTTCCAAAGCATTATGCTCAGTTACAGAATACTGTAAAGGTAATCACTGAATGAAAAGGAATTCATATGCCCAGCTATAGATCAGTATGATCTTACATGAGGAATGTAATACTTGCATATAAGTGGAACATTTCATTTATTTTACTAATTATTAAAGTAAAACAAGTATTTTTTTTTTTTACAATGCATGGGTAGTTAGGGGGATTGTTATGACTGTTTTACCCACTGAAATGTTATACTAATTTGCTATATTTATTCCTGTGTAAGACACACATTTTTCTGCTGAATCCTGAAGCTTCTTCCTTATTCATAGCTATGTACTTACAGTGGATGTAAACCCTGATTCATTAAATTTTAGCTGGGCACATACATCTGCAGTGTTGTGTTATCGCTCCTCAAAGCACTATGTCCTGTAGCTGTCTCCTGCCCCTTTCTTCTGTTAGCCTGATAACTCCTGACAAGTTCTCCATCACATATGATAAAAGCAGCTGGAGTTTTGTGTTGGGGAGGATGCTATAAATAGTTTAGCAGAGCTCTGAACTATCCAACGAACAGAGCTGAAAATTTCTACCTATGAGGAGAGGGGGTGTGTGCCTTTCCTCCAATCAGCTGTCCTGGCTGTATGCCTAGGCTTTACTGCAGTCTGGGCTGTGGCTGGGCCACTGGAGGACATTCACAGAGTTGTCCCGTAGCCACTCCTTTGTTATTTTGGCTGTGCGCTTAGGCTCCTTGTCCTGTTGGAAGATGTACCTTTGCCCCATTCTGAGGTTCAGAGCACCAGTTCCTACAGCTGAAAAAGATCCCCACAGCATGATGCTGCCACCACCATGCTTCACTGTAGGGATGGTATTGGTCCGGTGATGAGCGGAGCCTGGTTTCCTCTAGACACACATTCAGGCCAAAGAGTTCAATCTTTGTTTTATTAGACCAGAGAATTTTGTTTCTCATGGACTGAGAGTCCTTCGGGTGCCTTTTGGTAAACTCCAGGCAGGCTGTCATGTGCCTTTTACTGAGGAGCGGTTTCCTTCTGGCCACTCTACCATACAGGCCTGATTGGTGGAGTGCTGCAGAGATGGTTATTGTTCTGGAAGGTTCTCCTCTCTCCACAGAGAAACACTGGACGTCTGTCAGAGTGACCATCGGGTTCTTGGTCACCTCCCTGACTGAGGCCCTTTCTCCCCCGTTTGCTCAGTTTGGCCCACTCTAGGAAAAGTCCTGGTGGTTCCAAACTTCTTCTACTCAGGGATGGTGGAGGCCACTGTGCTCATTGGGACCTTCAATGCTGCAGAAAATGTTCTGTACCCTTCCCCAGATCTGTGCCTCAATACACTGCTATCTCAGAGGTCTACAGACAATTCCTTGGACTTCATGGCTTGGTTTCTGCTCTGACATGTGCTGTTAACTGTGGGACCTTATTATAGACCGGTGTGTGCCTTTCTAAATCATGTCCAATCAACTAAATTTACCACAGGTGGACTCCAATCAAGTTGTAGAAACATCTCATGGATGATCAGTGGAAACATGATGTTCCTGAGCTCAATTTTGAGTGTCATTGGAAAAGCTGTGAATACTTATGTACTTATGTAATCTTTTTTTTTTAAAGGGGTTTAAAGGCAAAAGGTTTTTTTTATCGTAATGAATTCTATGCATTAAGATAAAAAGCCTTCTGTGTGTAGCAGCCCCCTCAGCCCCCTCAGCCCCCTAGCACTTACCTGAGGTCCCTCTCTGTCCAGTGATGTCCACGAATGTCTCAGCCGTCCGAGATTCTCATCCTGATTGACTGAGACACAGCAGCGATTGGCTTCCGCTGCTGTCAATAAAACTCAACTAGCCAATCAGGGAAGAGGGGGTGGGGCCGGGGCTGGGCTCCGTGAATCGACACAAGGAGCTGTGTTTCAGCTCGGGTGCCCCCATAGCAAGCTGCTGGCTGTGGGGGCACTGAACAGGAGGGAGGGGCCAGGATCACAGAAGATGAACCCGAAAAGAGGAGACTCTGGGCTGCTCTGTGCAAATACACTGCACCACACTGCACACTTTCACGTTGCAATTATGGGGTATTGTTTGTAGAATTTTGAGGAAAATAATTACCGTATTTATCGGCGTATAACACGCACTTTTTTCCCCTTAAAATAAAGGGAAAATCGTGGGTGCGTGTTATACGCCGATCCCCGCTATTTTGTGATCTGTCGGAGCGATCGCCGTGATCGCCGCCGACATTCACATATTTTTAAACATGGCGCCGCGGAGTTCGGAGGGACTCGGGGGCGCTCGTTCAGCTGAACGAGCGCCGCCGAGGACACAGTGACTGGGCGGAGCCGAGATACACATAGCCGAGGGTTCTCGGCTTTTCTCTGCGCCGTTCACAGTCACGCCCAGTCCCGCCATTGGACCTCTGTTATGTCCATCATAGGGACTGGGCGTGACTGTGAACGGCGCCGAGAATAGCCGAGAACCCTCGGATATGTGTATCTCGGCTCCGCCCAGTCACTGTGTCCTTGGCGGCGCTCGTTCAGCTGAACGAGCGCCCCCGAGTCCCTCCGAACTCCGCGGCGCCATGTTTAAAAATACAAACTAAACGTTTGTATGTCGGCGGCGACAAGGCTGCACGGACCACTGGGGACAAGGCTGCACTGGGGCAAAGCTGAACTGGGGACAAGGCTGCACTGGGGCAAAGCTGCACTGGGGACAAGGCTGCACTGGGGCAAAGCTGCACTGACAAGGCTGCACTGGACACTGGGGAAAGGCTGCAGATGAACACTGATGAGGCTGCATTGATGGGCATTTAAATGTAAGTTTTTTTTCCTTAAACTTCCCTCCTAAAAGTTTTTTTCCTTAAAATTCCCTCCTAAACTTGGGGTGCGTGTTATACGCCGGCGCGTGTTATACGCCGATAAATACGGTAATTTAATCCATTTTGGAATAAGGCTGTAACATAACAAAATGTGGAAAATGCACTGTAGGTGAGTATATATGTTGTTGTTTTTTTGTATGTACCCCAAACTTCTCCTTTGATCAAAATGTAACACTGAGTAGAGTATATTGAACATATTCTGAACAAAACATGTTGATTTGTGACTTCCAATTTTTCACTCCATATATACGATAAAAAAAAATCAAGACATGCATGTTAAAACACTGCCTCTATAACTGTTTAGCGTCTCTCATTATCTTCCCACAGTCCTCTGAATGACACAAATCAGTGTAATTTGACCAATCTACTCTTCAGGCACAGATTCAGCACTGGTAGCAAACACAGATTCAGCACTGGTAACAAACACAGATTCAGCACTGCTCTTCCCTCCACTAACATGACTCATATCATCACCTTACTTATTCCCTTAGCTATATTTTTATCTTTTATGCCTCTAGATTGAAAGTTCATACAGACAAGGCTCCCTATGCTCTTGTACTTGTGCTCTTTTACTGCTGGATAGGTTTAGGCATGTATTGTAAATGGAACAGTTTTACATATTTTTACTGCCCGTATTAAATATTTCATATTAATTTTGCACAGCTATATACAGTAAATCATTAATCATATTGATGGTGATATGACATTTACCAGTAAGCAACATGAATTATATAGCAAAAAATGGTCTTGTGTATACACCAGCGGTCTTCAAACTGTGGCCCTAGGGCCAGATGCGGCCCTTTGCTTGCCTATATCTGGCCCCTGGGGTACTATTCCTCACACTGATATGAGGCACTATTCATCCTGCTGACAGCAAGGATGAGGCATCCTTCCACCGACACCAATGATGGGGCATTATTCCTCCCACTAACACCAATAATGAGGCATCATTCCTTCTACTGAAACCAATGATGAGGCACTATTCCTCCTCCTACTGACTACAGGCACTATGTAATTTTTTTTACTCCCACTGACTCCCAAGCCTGAGGCATCCACTGATGCTGGGGCAATTCCAGCTCTCACTAGCCACAGTCCAGCCACCCTAACATATGGAAGACAGAAAACTGGCCCTTTGTTTAGAATGTTTAGAGATGCTGTTTATTTACTAAATTTCCCCAACAAACCTCTGAGGGCTTCACAGAACAGCTGTATTTATACTGAGATTAAAATACACGCAGATGAACTCTATTTACTAATTAGGTGACTTCCAAAGGCAAACCTAAATCCAAATGTGAATCTGTGGCCAGACTTGAAAATTGCTGTTCACAGACGCTTGAGCTTGAGCTATTTTGTAAAGAAGAATGGGCAAAAATTTCACTCCCTAGATGTGCACAGCTGGTAGAGACATCCCCAAAAGACTTGCAGCTGTAATTGCAGCAAAAGATAGTTCTACAAAGCGTTGACGCAGGAGGGGCTGAATACAAATGCACGCCACACTTTTCATTTATTTATTTATTTGTAAAAAATGTTGAAAACCATTTATCATTTTCCTTACACTTCACAATTATGTGCCACTTTGTGTTGGTCTATCACCTAAAATCCCAATAAAATACATTAACGTTTTTGGTTGTAACATGACAAAATGTGGAAAATGACAAGGGGTATGAATACTTTTTCAAGGCACTGTATACAGGAGAGAATGAACCTACCAGCATGTCTTTGGAATGTGGCAGAAAACAGGAGTACCCGGTGGAAACCTATGCAAGCACAAGGGGAACATGCAAAGCTTAGTTTTTTTAAAGAGTAACTCTTTTGTTGAGAAAAGGCAATCCCCTCTGGGTGATCACTATACATGCAGGAATTTAAAAAAAAAGTTGTTGCATAATTCTATCTGTTTCTGCTAGCTATTCCTAGCTACAGTGGGGCAAAAAAGTATTTAGTCAGCCACCAATTGTGCAAGTTCTCCCACTTAAAAAGATGAGAGAGGCCTGTAATTGTCATCATAGGTATACCTCAACTACGAGAGACAAAATGTGGAAACAAATCCAGACAATCACATTGTTTGATTTATGAAAGAATCTATTTGCATATTATGGTGGAAAATAAGTATTTTGTCAATATCAAAAGTTCATCTCAATACTTTGTTATATATCCTTTGTTGGCAATGACAGAGGTCAAACGTTTTCTATAAGTCTTCACAAGGTTGTCACACACTGTTGCTGGTATGTTGGCCCATTCCTCCATGCAGATTTCCTCTAGAGCAGTGATGTTTTGGGGCTGTTGATGGGCAACACGGACTTTCAACTTCCTCCAAAGGTTTTCTGTGGGTTTGAGATCTCCAGGGCCTTGAAATGCTTGTTACGAAGCCACTCCTTCGTTGCCCGGGCGGTGTGTTTGGTATCATTGTCATGTTGAAAGACCCAGCCATGTTTCATTTTCAATGCCCTTGCTGATGGGAGGAGGTTTGCACTCAAAATCTCACGATACATGGCCCCATTCATTCTTTCATGTACACGGATCTGTCATTATGTTCCCTTTGCAGAGAAACAGCCCCAAAGCATGATGCTGCCACCTCCATGCTTCACAGTAGGTATGGTGTTCTTTGTTTGCAACTCAGCATTCTCTCTCCTCCAAACACAACGAGTTGTGTTTCTACCAAACAGTTCTACTTTGGTTTCATCTGACCATATGACATTCTCCCAATCCTCTTCTGGATTATCCAAATGCTCTCTAGCAAACCTCAGACGGGCCCGGACATGTACTGGCTTAAGCAGGGGGACACGTCTGGCACTGCAGGATCTGAGTCCCTGGCAGCCTAGTGTGTTACTGATGGTAGCCTTTGTTACATTGGTCCCAGCTCTCTGCAGGTCATTCACTAGGTCCCCCCGTGTGGTTCTGGGATTTTTGCTCACCGTCCTTGTGATCATTTTGACCCCACGGGGTGAGATCTTGCGTGGAGCCCCAGATCGAGGGAGATTATCAGTGGTCTTGTATGTCTTCCATTTTCTAATTATTGATCCCACAGTTGATTTCTTCACACCAAGCTGCTTGCCTATTGCAGATTCAGTCTTCCCAGCCTGGTGCAGGTCTACAATTTTGTTTCTGGTGTCCTTCGACAGCTCTTTGATCTTCACCATAGTGGAGTTTGGAGTGTGACTGTTTGAGGTTGTGGACAGGTGTCTTTTATACTGATAACAAGTTCAAACAGGTGCCATTAATACAGGTAATGAGTGGAGGACAGAGGAGCCTCTTAAAGAAGAAGATACAGGTCTGTGAGAGCCAGAAATCTTGCTTGTTTGTAGGTGACCAAATACTTATTTTCCACCATAATTTGCAAATAAATTCTTTCAAAAATCAGACAATGTGATTGTCTGGATTTGTTTCCATATTTTGTCTCTCATAGTTGAAGTATACCTATGATGACAATTACAGGCCTCTCTCATCTTTTTAAGTGGGAGAACTTGCACAATTGGTGGCTGACTAAATACTTTTTTGCCCCACTGTATTTCTAAAGAAATAGCTGTTTTTTTTTTACCATGGCCTTTGGATACTGATTCTGAATGGGAGAGACCGGTTTATTATAATCACTTGGTGCACGCTAATTGTTATGTTGTGAAAATTTGGAGTGTCTACATCTTGGAAAATATTAAGGGGCATAAATACTTTTTCAAGGCACTGTAAATTGGTCCTGGTATGTGTACAGTTGTGCTCATAAGTTTACATACCCTGGCAGAATTTACGATTTCTTAAACGATTTTTCAGAGAATATGAATAACACAAAAACTTTTCTTTCACTCATGGTTAGTGTTTGACTGAAGCCATTTATTATCAATCACCTGTGTTTACTCTTTTTAAATCATAATGACAACACAAACTACCCAAATTCCTCCGATCAAAAGTTTACATAACCTGGTGATTTTGGCCTGATAACATGCACACAAGTTGACACAAAGGGGTTTGAATGGCTATTAAAGGTAACCATCCTCACCTGTGATCTGTTTGCTTGTAATTAGTGTGTGTGTGCAAAAGGTCAATAAGTTTATGGACTCCTGACAGACCCTTGCATCTTTCATCCAGTGCGGAACTGACGTTTCTGGATTCATGGGGAAAACAAAAGAATTGTCAAAGGATCTGCGGGAAAAGGTAGTTGAACTGTATAAAACAGGAAACGATATCCAAGGAGTTGAGAATGCCAATCAGCAGTGTTCAAACTCTAATCCAGAAGTGGAGAATGAGAGGTTCTGTTGAAACCAAACCTCGGTCAGGTAGACAAACTAAAATTTCAGCCACAACTGCCAGGAAAATTGTTTGGGATGCAAAAAAAAAACTGCAAATAACTTCAGGTGAAATACAGGACTCTCTGAAAACATGTGGTGTGGCTGTTTCAAGATGCATAATAAGGAGGCACTTGAATAAAGATGGGCTGCATGGTCGAATCGCCAGAAGAAAGCCATTAGTACGCAATGCAGAGACAAGCCCCAAACCTTCAGTACAAAGTCAATTGGAGTGATAAGACCAAAATTGAGCTTTTTGGCCACAACCATAAACACTGCATTTGGAGAGGAGTCAACAAGGCCTATGATGAAAGGTGCATCATTCCTACTGTGAAACACGGAGGTGGATCACTGATGTTTTCGGGATGTGTGAGCTACAAAAAAGCACAGGCAATTTGGTCAAAATTGATGGCAAGCTGAATGCAGTATGTTATCAAAAAATACTGGCGGAACAGTTGCATTCATCAGCCAGGAAGCTGCGCATGGGACATTCCAGCATGACAATGATCCAAAACAAAAGGCCAAGTCGACCTGTCATTGGCTATAGCAGAATAAAGTGAAGTTTCTGGAGAGGCCATCTCAGTCTCCTGACCTCAATATCATTGATCCACTCTGGGGAGATCTCAAACGTGCAGTTCATGCAAGACAGCCCAAGAATTTACAGGAACTGGAGGCTTTTTGCCAAGGGGAGTGGTCAGCTTTACCATCTGAGAAGATAAAGAGCCTCATCCACAAATCCTACAAAAGACTTCAAGCTGTCATTGATGTTAAAGGGGGCAATACACAGTATTAAGAACCGGGGTGGGTAAACTTTTGATCAGGGTCATTTGGGTAGTTTGTGTTGTCATTATTGTTTAAAAAGAGTAAACACAGTTGATTGATAATAAATTACTTCAGCCAATCACTAACCATGAGTGAAAGAAAAGCTTTTGTGTTATCATTCATATTTTCTGAAAAATGGGCGAGAAATCATAAATTCTGCCAGGGTATGTAAACTTATGAGCACAACTGTATGTATGAATGTGAAACAGGGAACTTACTGTAGATTTTAAGCTCCTTGAGGGTAGGGACTAAAGATTTAAATGTAATTTTTTTATACTGTTGGCACCAGTGGTGGCTGGTGCTCCATTGGTCCGGGGGGGCGGCAGACAGACCTGACCACAGACCCCGCTCCAGGGGCCGGACACGTGGATAGGGGGCGGCGCCCTGTGCCCCCTATGGACGGGCCACCACTGGTTGGCAATTTATGAATACCTATAATAAATAAGGAATACATAAATAAACTGCTCCTGAACAGTCATTGGGGGGGGTGTGCATGATGTCTATGGAAAGGGCAAGATCTGTGTTCAGGTACAGCCAAATGCATGCAAAGTTACTGTCTGATTGGCTCTGCCTGAATTTCAACTGGAGAAACACTGGAACTTTTGAAAGGTAAGTATTACACAGGTTTTATTCAGGTGAGAGGTCTTTGTGTAAAATAGGTTAGTTAGGTAGGGCTCAGGTGCCCACTGCCTTCTATCAAATAATGCTGACCATATAAGAAGCATAAAAACATTCACATACACAAGCAAAATAACCTTCAGCCTCATGACCCTAATGTCCGAAAGTGCCTACACAGCTCTGCTTGTAGAAACTGGCAGCTTTTTCTGAAGAATGGCTGATACTAAAAAAAATATAAAGATTTCTGAAAAATGTACAGAAACACAATGTACCTCCTGGTGCTTTCAACCATTCCTGACCTTCTGGAGTTTCATCTTATATAAGCCTAGCATTCATTCAACACACTTTTCAAATCCTTCTCACAGAGTCCAACCAGCTGCTGGATTGTGATATCAAAGACGTATTTAGAATACAACAAATAGTAGCTAGGAAATGTGAGAGAACGGTTTACTTTTATAAATGAATCATTTACTTTACATGGGAACATAAATGGATCTACATTTTTTGTAAAGTGCTTTGGAATATGTCAGCAATTATATAAATGGGTTAAGTACATGCATATAGTTACTGTAAATGACATTCAGTGGCTCACTAACTGAATAAAATAACTTGACTTTACAGAATCTCATACAAATACAATGTAATACAAATCAAGTTACATTGTAATATTAAAATTTAAGCTAGGTTCACACTACAGTGATACAATTTTGATCTGAATTCAGCACAACTTTGTAATACGACTGTTGTGACTTGGTTGGGTTTTGGATGTGGTTTGCGTATGCTATGGGGCCAAATCACACTGTAAATCACCCTAAAGTAGTACAAGAATCTTTTCCAAAATTGCACCGCAGGAGTTGCATTGATGTGAATGGGCACCATAGAAAACAATGTGAATTTCCTTTGTCATGCGATTCACACCTGTGTGCAATTGCACCATTTGTAAGGCTGAAATCCTGGCAAATAGCTAAATACATAGTGTAACATTGGGGGTGTTTGGCTCAGTGTTAGATGTGTTTTTACAGAGAGTCCACAGCAGTCAGTTATCAGGTTTGAGGGTGTGGCAACCCATTTTTATTAAAAGGAACAAATTAAAAATTAATACACAGGATTTCCCACACAGGGGTTCTTCTCCAGTAATTTCACACAACCGAAAATGCCAAGCCTAATGGCTTCTAGGCTTACTTTGCCTTGCAGTTCCCTGCTGAACTGGCCCACTTCTGGCCTCAACAGGATTCTCCAGCCCCCTGGGTTTGCTCTCTGTCCCCCAGACTTCAGGACTTCCTTCAGCCCCCTTGGACTTGCTAGTTGCCTCAGCTCTCCAAGCCTCTCCTCTGGTCTCCCAGGCTCTTGTAGCTGTCCCGACCTTCCCAGTCCTTCAGACACAAAGTCCCCCCTCACCAGGGATGTAGTCTCACACATGGCAGACAGTTTTCCTGGCGGGGTCTTGTCTTTACACAGCAGCAACAAGCTGCTAACACTCCACCTTCCACCTCCTACTACTCTCACCAGCCCATCGTTATATGGGCTGTGTGCACCTTGGAACACACTCTGCTGACTGTCCACAAGACCCGGACACAGGGTTGGAGATCCTGTCCCACCCAAGACTCTCAGGGATCTCCAAACCACAGAGCCCCATCCGGCGATAGCAAAATCCAGAGAAAACTGCTAGAGCAGTTTTCTCCTCTCAAAACCTACACTCTGTAGCTCTGCAGTCAGCAGACATGCAAACTCTGCCTCCACTTGCAATCTATTTCCATAGGGACAGAGCTTCCCTCTGTCACAATAGTTAAAAAATAAATATAAATATATATATATATATATATATATATATATATATATATATATATATATATATATAAATATATATATATATATATATATATATATATATATATATATATATACACACACACACACATACAGTATTTCACAAAAGTGAGTACACCCCTCACATTTTATATTTTCATGTGACAATGAAACTTTGCTACAATGTAAAGTAGTGAGTGTACAGCTTGTATAACAGTGTCCCCTCAAAATAACACACAGCCGTTAATGTCTAAACCACTGGCAACAAAAGTGAGTACACCCCTAATTGAAAATGTCTAAATTGGGCCCAATTAGCCATTTTCCCTCCCCGGTGTCATGTGACTCGTTAATGTTACAAGGTGTCAGGTGTGAATGGGGAGCAGGTGTGTTAAATTTGGTGTTATTGCTTTCACTCTCTCATACTGGTTACTGGAAGTTCAACATGGCACCTCATGGCAAAGGACTCTCTGAGGATCTGAAAAAAGAATTGTTGCTCTACATAAAGATGGCCTAGGCTATAAGAAGATTGCCAAGACCCTGAAACTGAGCTGCAGCACGGTGGCCAACACCATACAGCAGTTTAACAGGATAGGATTCACTCAGAACAGGCCTCCCCATGGTCGACCAAAGAAGTTGGGTGTACGTACTCAGCATCATATCCAGAGGTTGTCTTTGGGAAATAGACGTATGAGTGCTGCCAGCATTGCTGCAGAGGTTGAAGGGGTGGGGGGTCAGCCTGTCAGTGCTCAGACCATACGTCGCACACTGCATCAAATTGGTCTGCATGGCTGTGGTCCCAGAAGGAAGCCTCTTCTAAAGATGATGCACAGGAAATCTTGCAAACAGTTTGCTGAAGACAAGCAGACTAAGGACATGGTTTACTGGAACCATATCCTGTGGTCTGATGAGACCAAGATAAACTTGTTTGGTTCAGATGGTGTCAAGTGTGTGTGGCGGCAACCAGGTGAGGAGTACAAAGACAAGTGTGTCTTGCCTACAGTCAAACATGGTGGTGGGAGTGTCATGGTCTGGAGTTGCATGAGAGTTGCCAGCACTGGGGAGCTACAGTTCATTGAGGGAACCATGAATGCCAACATGTACTGTGACATACTGAAGCAGAGCATAATCCCCTCCCTTCGGAGACTAGGTCGCAGGGCAGTATTCCAACATGATAATAACCACAAACACACCTCCAAGACGACCACTGCCTTGCTAAAGAAGCTGAGGGTAAAGACAATGGACTGGCCAAGCATGTCTCTAGACCAAAACCCTATTGAGCATCTGTGGGGCATCCTCAAACGGAAGGTGGAGGAGGGCAAGGTCTCTAACATCCACCAGCTCCGTAATGTCGTCATGGAGGAGTGGAAGAGGACTCCAGTGGCAACCTGTGAAGCTCTGGTGAACTCCATGCTCAAGAGGGTCAGGCAGTGCTGGAAAATAATGGTGGGCCCAATTTGGACATTTTCACTTAGGGGTGTGCTCACGTTTGTTGGCAGTGGTTTAGACATTAATGGCTGTGTGTTCAGTTATTTTGAGGGGACAGCACATTTACACTGTTATACAAGCTGTACACTCACTACTTTACATTGTAGCAAAGTGTAATTTTTTCAGTGTTGTCACATAAAGGTATAATAAAATATTTACAAAAATGTGAGGGGTGTACCTACCTTTGTGAGATACTGTGTGTGTGTGTGTGTTTGTGTGTATATATAAATTTGAAAGAATTTATTTGCAAATTATGGAGGAAAATAAGTATTTGGTCACCTACAAACAAGCAAGATTTCTGGCTCTCAGACCTGTATCTTCTTCTTTAAGAGGCTCCTCTGTCCTCCACTCGTTACCTGTATTAATGGCACCTGTTTGAACTTGTTATCAGTATAAAAGACACCTGTCCCAAACCTCAAACAGTCACACTCCAAACTCCACTATGGTGAAGACCAAAGAGCTGTCGAAGGACACCAGAAACAAAATTATAGACCTGCACCTGGCTGGGAAGACTGAATCTACAATAGGCAAGCAGCTTGGTGTAAAGAAATCAACTGTGGGAGCAATAAATAGAAAATGGAAGACATACAAGACCACTGATAATCTCCCTCAATCTGGGGCTCCACGCAAGACCTCACCCCGTGGGGTCAAAATGATCACAAGAACGGTGAGCAAAAATCCCAGAACCACACGGGGGGACCTAGTGAATGACCTGCAGAGAGCTGGGACCAACGTAACAAAGGCTATCATCAGTAACACACTACGCCGCCAGGGACTCAGATCCTGCAGTGCCAGACGTGTCCCCCTGCTTAAGCCAGTACATATCCAGACCCATCTGAGGTTTGCTAGAGAGCATTTGGATGATCCAGAAGAGGATTGGGAGAATGTCATATGGTCAAATGAAACCAATGTAGAACTGTTTGGTAGAAACACAACTCGTCGTGTTTGGAGGAGAGAGAATGCTGAGTTGCAACCAAAGAACACCATACCTACTGTGAAGCATGGGGTGGCAACATCATGCTTTGGGGCTGTTTCTCTGCAAAGGGAACAGGACAACTGATCCATGTACATGAAAGAATGAATGGGGCCATGTATCGTGAGACTTTGAGTGCAAACCTCCTCCCATCAGCAAGGGCATTGAAGATGAAACGTGGCTGGGTCTTTCAGCATGACAATGATCCCAAACACACCGCCCGGACATCAAAGGAGTGGCTTCGTAAGAAGCAATTCAAGGTCCTGGAGTGGCCTAGCCAGTCTCCAGATCTCAACCACATAGAAAACCTTTGGAGGGAGTTGAAAGTCCGTGTTGCCCAGGGACAGCCCCAAAACATCACTGCTCTATGGAGGAATGGGCCAACATACCAGCAACAATGTGTGACAACCTTGTGAAGACTTACAGAAAACGTTTGACCTCTGTCATTGCCAACAAAGGATATATTACACAGTATTGAGATGAACTTTTGATATTGAACAAATACTTATTTTCCATCATAATTTGCAAATAAATTCTTTCAAAAATAAGACAATGTGATTGTCTGGATTTGTTTCCACATTTTGTCTCTCATAGTTGAGGTATACCTATGATGACAATTACAGGCCTCTCTCATCTTTTAAGTGGGAGAACTTGCACAATTGGTGGCTGACTAAATACTTTTTTGCCCCACTGTATATATATATATATATATATATATATATATATATATATATATATCTCCTAATATAATAATTTTTAATATTGTAATATTGTTCAATCATTCTGGTAATATAGATATATGTGCCGGACAGCATAGCTAAGTAAGTGACTTTATAACCCTGACCCCTACCTATGTGCAATACACCTTAGTCACTAGTCCACCCCTGTCTGCTCACTGGACAATGAAAAGCACTGATGAGTACACTGATGGGGTTTGTCTTTTGGCTCTCCTTTCTGAAGGAAATTAGGAAAAGAAGCCCAACAGCATTGTGAAATACTGTACAGTAGCAGCCTGATTGGCCTAAAGTGCTAACCCTCCTTCTCTTCGTGTGAACTTTGTTGTGTAGGGAATGCAAGGAATTGGACAGAATCAGGCCCTTCTTTTGTATATGTTTAAAAGCATAACTTTGGGCAAAAAGTTAAATTTAAAAATGGAATAATGCAGTCTGTCAATAATATTTCTGCAGAAGTTTTTGCTTTTTGGAGTCCCCTAGAATAGTTTCTTCATCGTACATGACGGGACACAGAGCCATAGTAGTTACTATGTGGGTTATATAGGCCACCTTTAGGTGATGGACACTGGCACACCCTAAACAGGAAGTTCAACTTCCTATATAACCCCTCCCCCTACAGGGAGTACCTCAGTTTTTTCGCCAGTGTCTTAGGTGTGTGTGTGTGGCATTCCCTGGTCCGGTGACATGGCTTAATCTGCCAGTTAGGTCCCCCTTAAAACCTTGGGACTTGAATTTGGTTTTGTCAGGTTTACAAAGACAGCCCTTTGGGCCGATACAACATACTCCCTTGATCCTTTTGACAAGGAAGTTGGTTTTTCTGGTTGCCATATCTTCTGCAAGAAGAGTATCAGAATTGGTTGCTCTTTCTTACAAAGAGCCATATTTAATTATTCACAAGGATAAGGTGGTATTGCGTCCCTTATCCTAGCTTTCTGCTGAAGGTGGTTTCAGGTTTTCATCTAAACCAGGATATTGTTCTACCTTCATTTTTTTCCAGAACCCTGTTCTAACGGAAGAAAGGTTGCTGCATTCTCTTGATGTAGTGAGAGCAGTCAAAGTCTATTTGAGGACGACTACTCAGATTAGAAAAAAAAAAATTGGATGTTTTTGTTTGTGTTGCCTGAAGGTCCTAGAAAAGGACAGGCAGAGTCGAAATCTACTATTTCTAAGTGGATCCGGCAAGTAATTATTCAGGCTTATGGTTTGAAGGGAAGGTTCCACCTTTTCAAATCCAAGTGCACTCCACCAGGGCTGTTAGTGCTTCATGGGCAGTGCATCACCAAGCCTACATGGCTCAAATCTGCAAGGCTGCAACTTGTTCTTCAGTCCATATGTTCACCAGATTCTATCAGGTGGATGTAAGAAGGCATGAGGCTATCGCCTTTGGGCACAGTGTATAACAACTTACCTGTAAAATCCTTTTCTTTGAAGTACATCATGGGACACTTGGGTATACACGTGTATTGCTTTGCTACAAAACTGAGGTACTCCCTGTAGTGGGAGGGGTTATATAGGGAGTGAACTTCCTGTCTTAGGGTGTGCCAGTGTCCATCACCTAAAGGTGGCCTATATAACCCACATAGTAACTACTATGGCTCTGTGTCCCGTGATGTACTTCAAAGAAAAGGATTTTACAGGTAAGCTGTTATAAAAAATACTATTTTTACCCCCTTCATGACCAGGGCATTTTTTGCTTTTCAGCACTGTGCCACTTTAACTGGCAATTGCTCAGTTATGCAATACTGTCCGCAAATTAAATTTATATGATTTTTTTCCCACACACATAGAGCTTTCTTTTGGTGGGATTTGATCAGCACTGTGTTTTTTATTTTTTATTATATAAACAAAAAAAAGACTGAAGATTATGAAAAAAATAACTTTTTTTACTTTCTTATAAAACATATCCAATAAAATCAAATGTCTTCATAAATTAAGGCAAAATGTATTCTGCTACATGTCGCAAGTACTGGCAATGATCAGGGCCTGATCCTGCAAACACAGTGTTTCTGGGTACGCTATATTATTGAGCACACTAGTATAGTTCTGATCATGAACAAAATGCTAATTCGTGCAGACACTATACGGTAAACGGTATGGCGGTAAACAGCGACTTATAAACAGTGATTGTGATAGTGTAGTGAGCAATCTGGCGCTAACTGACACCCGCTGGGAGGGACACTAGCTAACTACTTTACACTGACGTTGCTAGTGACACTAATAGAGTGACCAGTGATAATACTGTACACTGACACTGTACTAATCACACTGGCAGGGTGACAGGGGTGATCAGGAGAGCAATAAAGGGGTTAAGTGTGTGCCTAGAAAATGTATGTGTGCTGCATTTATTCACAGTTCTGGCCGATTTTCTCTTCTTGGCTTCAGTTTTGAACAGCAGAGAGAAATCCAGCCAGAGTCTGTTTGCAAACACACAGATCAGTGCTGTGATTGGCCACAGCCGATCAGCAGATATACAGTCAAAATGATTGGTTGTAACCTGCTGACAAATGTGTGCTGTATCCATTCACAGCACAGGTCAGCACTGCGACGTACCCGTATGTTGTGGTGTACTTCCTAGTGTAGAGGCATGCATGCACGTGCCCCCATACTGGGAAGTACACTGCGATGTACATGGGTACTGCGGTGCCTGGCTGTGCCGCTTGGTACCACTGATGCTGCGGTGTCTGATTGTGCCACCCTCTAGTAGTGAATGTACTGTTAGCAGGCAGCAGGTGGTTAAAACTCATTGATCCTGCCAGTAGATCTACTTTCCCAAGTCAAGCCTTCTAGCAAAATGAATAGGACTTCAAAAAACCATATAACACTAGCAGGGTTGCTCACACTGGTCATCTTTTATTTATATGTTTTAAATCTTTTTTTACCCAAATGAAAAAATAACTATGTTGCTGTAATTAATAAATAATACATTTTATAATAAATAAGTAATAAATAAAAACGCATTAGTTGAGTTAGTCTTTAATTTGATTGTTGCCTATTTAATGCGTATTTCAATTTTTGCAGTCAAATGTGAGAAAACCCCACTATATGTTTATGTGTTCCCTTTACCAGAACACACCTAACAAAAGGAAAAAAAATATTTCTTACTATTAAGAAGAAAGTGCCATTGCTGATTCTAAGAATTTCTAGATAGTCTCACAGTGTCTTTTTAAGTCACACAGACTGAACTATCCCCCATGAACATACAATGCAGAAGGTCGGTTTCTAAATTTTTAAGCTTTGTTGACAGGAGTTAATTTACGAAAACTGGAGAGTGCAAAATCTGGTGCTGCTGTGCATGGTAGCCAATCAGCTTTTAATTTTAGCTTGTTCAAGGAAGCTTTGACCAAAAAAATTCTGGAAGCCGATTGGTTTTTATGCAGAGCTGCACCTGATTTTGCGCTCTTCAGTTTTAGTAAATCAACCCCACAGTGTTCAAGTCTAGTTTACAGCTGATAATAAAGCACATTGGTTAAATATGTTAACTACTTCAATACAGGGCACTTTCCCCCCTTCCTGCCCAGACCAATTTTCAGCTTTCAGTGCTGTTGCACTTTGAATGACAATTGCGCGGTCATGCAACATTGTACCCAAACAACATTTTTATCATTTTGTTCCCACAAATAGTTTTCTTTTGGTGGTATCTGATCACCACTGGGGTTTTTTTATTTTAGCTAAACAAATAAAAAAAGTCAGAAAATTTTGAATGAAAAAAAAGTTTCTTAGTTTTTGTTATAAAGTTTTGTAAATAAGTACTTTTTCTCCTTCACTGATGGGCACTGATGAGGCTGCACTAACGGACACTAATAAGGCGGCACTGGTGAGCTGGCACTGATGAGGTGGCACTGATGGGCACTGATGAGGCACTAATATGCAGCACCGATAGACACTGATAGGTGGCACTAATGGGCACTAATAGGTGGCAATGATATGCAACACTGATGGGCATTGATAGACAGCACTGATGGGCACACATAGGTGGCACTGATAGGTGACACTGCTGGGCAGTGACTGATAGGTGGCACTGATGGGCACTGATAGGTGGCACTGATGGACACTGATAGGTCGCCCTGATGGGTGGCACTGATAGGTGGCACTGAGAGATGGCTCTGATATGCAGCACTGATGAGGAGGCACTGGCAGGCTTTACTGCTGGGCACTGATTGGTATCTACAATGGGCATTGATTGGCACCTCTAAAGATCATACCTGGTGGTCCTGGGTGGCATCCCTGGGTGGGCATCCATGGTCAGCATCCCTGGTGGCCATGAGTGGCATCCCTGGTGGTACTGGGTGGGCATCCTGGGGGGGGCTGTGCTGATAATCAATCTTCGCAGACCCCCCTTGTCAGGAGAGCACCCGATCAGCTCTCCTCTACTCACATCTGTTAGACGCAATAGAGGAAAAGCCGATACACGATTGATTGATGATTGATGATTGGACACAGCTGATCACGTGGTAAAGAGCCTCCATCAGAGGCTTTTTACCCAGATCGTAGATACGGTGTGTCAGACTGACACACCAAATCAACGATCACCGCGCTGCGTGATCGCAGGTTATCCTGGTCACGTCACATGGCATCTGGTCAGGATAACAGAACTACTTTCCGCATGTCAAATTGCTATATTGCAGGCGAGATGTGGTTAAACTTTACTTCACAGCCCTTTCCTTGATGGGAAAACTGCATATTTTATATTTCTGTATTATTGTTGGCTCACTAATAAATTCTAAGCCTCCTAATCTTGGTCAAGGAGCCATATAAGGTCATATGTATTGTTTTACCTGATGTAAAGCTTGAGGAATGCAGGATGACCGAGCCCACTATCCCCTTTAAAAGTTGATATCACTGTCCAAACAACTTTGATTGGTCATTTACTCACATACTAGCCTGTATCTTCCACAGCCCAAACTGGAATAGGCTAGTTCCGTCTCCAGAGTAGCATCATGTAACATGCAAGCGTCTGGTTGGATTCACTGTCCACGCCTTTATGGGGAACTCCGTGTAAACAGCATTTTAAATTTTCTTGATATTCTTAATATTTTCTTGATCTTTATCTGTATCTGTCATTAATTTTAAAGTGATTGTAAAGACTGTTTCTTTATTTTTTTAAATAACAAACATGTCATACTTTACCTGCTCTTTGCAGTGGATTTGCACAGGGCAGCCCGGTACCTCCTCTTCTCGGGTCCCTCTTTGCTGCTCCTGGCTCCTCCCTTCTGTCAAGTGCCCCCACAGCAAGCAGCTTGCTATGGAGGCACCAGAGCTGAGCTGCAGCTCCGTGCATCCATTCAGGCACGGAGCTGCCGTTCGACCCCCTCTCTCTCCTGATTGGCTAACTGACTTTGACAGTCGCGGAAGCCAATGGCACCTCTACTGTGTCTCACCCAATCAGGAGGGAGAGCTTTGGACGGCCGAGGGAGTTGTGGACATTGCTGGATAGAGATGGGGCTCAGGTAAGCATTAAAGGGGCTGGGGAGGCAGCTACACACAGAAGGCTTTTTTATCAAAATGTATAGAATGCATTAAGATTAAAAAAAACTTCTGCCTTCACAACTCCTTTAATAAATGTTATACTTTTAAGTATTTGTGTGATTTCTCTTTGCACATATCGAACACAACCCCAAAAACGTGACAAAACATTTGGTACCAGAAGTGGGGTGTTTGATTTGTGTAAACAAGGGATACAAATATGATGCAGAATTGTGCTAGATTGTTTATGCTGGGTTCAATGTTGTGTTTCTGTATTGTAAGCCATAGTACATTCAGGAAACTTTGGAAATGTATCAGATAATTAGCTAGCTTATTTGAGATGCATTTAGGTGATCAGATGTAAGTTGATTTTTGTTTCGATGCCCGTGACTGGACACTGGCTTGCGATTTTGTTTTTGTTTGATAAACACGGGGCGAGAAACTCATATAAAAATGAAACTTTTGTATCTTCAGGAAGCCTAAATTTGTAACAGAAATAGCATTGGTCTCTGGACTGTAAAAGGTACAGAGCAATGAGATGTGTTTGAATTTCCAAAACGATGAGCTGACCGCTCAGATTGTAAAACTGCAGTAATGTAGGATATGTGTTAATACATTGGACTTTTTGTGTTGTGTTAGCTAACTAATGATGAGGAAATGTTGCTTGTATGAAGATGTTGAATGCATGTAGTATTGTCTATGTAAAATGACAATGTTACCTGAATTAAGACAGAAAGGTAATGATGATAGCTGATTTGTAAAATAAGTTTTACTACTGATGTTTGAGGGTCATCCTGTGTGAGAAAGTATTTGTTAGATGAGCAGCCTGCTTGTGTAAGGGACTTGACCCCTCCTTTACATGTCCTGTGTGTGTCTGTGTAAAAAAGTGAGGAGAAAGGTGAAGAAACAGGCTTCCAGCTTCCCCCTTTGACCCTTCCTTAATTCTCCCCCTTCGATGGACCTATTCTGTGTGAGACGTCCTGTGTGAGGAACTGTATCTGTGAAATGTAGGATAATGTGTTAATTTTTTGACTAGTATAACGTGAGGTTCAAACGTAGGTGATGTGAAAAACTTTGTAAAGTAAAGGAAGTGTTTAAAGGGGTTGTAAACCCTTGCGGTTTTTATGTGCATTGAGGTGAAAAGCCTCTTGTGATGCGCCAGCCCCTCACAGCCCCCCTTTTACTTACCTGAGCCCCATCGTTCCTGCGCTGGGGATGAGTACACCCGCTCCAGCCGATGTCTCGGTTTCTGATTGGGTAGATTGATAGCAGTGCAGCCATTGGCTCCCGCTGCTGTCGATCTAATCCAATGACGTGGGAGCTGGGGGGGCGGAGCCAAGTCCTGCTGTCTGTGTCAATGGACCCAGCAGGACACGGGAGCGTGCCCGCACAAGGGACAGCGCTTCTTCGATAGGGCACTCGAGAAGAGGAGGAGCCAGGAGCACAGCTGGGGGACCCGAGTAGAGGAGGATCGGGGCCATTGTGTGCATAACCAACTGCACAGAGGTGGTAAGTATGACATAAACCTTTAGTTATCCTTTAATTATGTTGTAGAAATAAAATCCTAGTTGAAATGGTTAGTTTTTGCTTTGTAACTCTAGGTTTATTAGAAACAAAGAAAGAAAATAGCTGATTGTGGCCTACACCCTTTACTTTCCTAAAAGCTGGCATGATTATTATAATTATTTAAATGTTTAGTTCTCCATTCCAGCCTACTGGGCGTGGAAAGGGAGAAGGCTCCACCCACTGATAAAAAAACGTTGTGCGTTATCCTAATTGCAGTCAGTTGAACAAGACAAGAACTGACTAGACAAGTTCTGTATAACATGTTAGAGTATTACCAAGCTAAGAGTAACATCATAAGATAGAACAACAATGAGTGATCACTGTAGATGAATATGTATGTCTACTTTGTATTGTCCCTATTGGTGATTGTATTGAAGTGTGATACTGTAGAATACAACAATAAATACTTTTTTATTTGTTTTTTGTAAATACAGAAGGAACCAGATGTGTTCCTAGAAGTTTCCAAGATCTGTATATTAAATAAGAGGCCGAGATCACTAATCAATATGGATTACACAATGTGATGAACATACTATAAATGTTAGCGTAAATATTAACCATTGTGAATTATTGTCAACTTTTGATGGACATCCTTTAACCCCTTCCCGACCGGCGCACGCCGATGTACGTCGGCAGAATGGCACGGCTGGGCAAATGGACTTACAGGTACGTCCATTTGAATTTCCCGCCGTGCCATTGCGTGCAGCACCAGCCGGGAGCTCCGTGAGTCGGGTCGCGGGTCCCGTGGACTCGATCGCCGCGGGGATACCCACGATCGCATCACGGAGAGGACGAACGGGGAGATGCTGATGTAAACAGCATCTCCCCGTTCTGCCTAGTGACAAGTGTCACTGATCACAGCTCCCTGTAATCGGGAGCAGTGATCAGTGTAATGACACTGCTAGCCCATCCCCCTACAGTTAGTAATCACTCTCCTAGGACATACTTAACTCCTCCCCGCCCCTAGTGGTTAACCCCTTCACTGCCAGTGTCATTTACACAGGAATCAGTGCATTTTTATAGCACTGATTGCTGTATAAATGACAATGGTCCCAAAAATGTGTCAAAAATGTCCGACATGTCCGCCATAATGTCGCAGTCACAATAAAAATCATGATTGCCGCCATTACTAGTAAAAAAAAATTATTAATAAAAATGCCATTAAACTATTCCCTATTTTGTAAATGCTATAACTTTTGCGCAAACCAATCAATAAACGCTTATTGCGATTTTTTTTTACCAAAAATATGTAGAAGAATACGATCGGCCTAAACTGAGGAAAAAAACAATTTTATATATATTTTTGGGGCTCTTATTTTGTTTATAGCGCAAGAAATTAAAATCGCAGAGGCGATCAAATACCACCAAAAGAAAGCTCTATTTGTGGGGAAAAAAGGACGTCAATTTTGTTTGGGAGACACGTTGCACGACCGCGCAATTGTCAGTTAAAGCGACGCAGTGCCGAATCGCAAAAAATGCTCTGGTCAGGAAGGGGGGTAAAATCTTCCTGGGCTGAAGCGGTGAATGAAAATCCACGTGGTGATAATGAATTAATTAAAGTGATTGTAAGGGTTCATTTTTTTTTTTCGAATAACAAACATGTCATACTTACCTCCACTGTGCAGCTCGTTTTGCACAGAGTGGCCCTGTCTTCTGGGGTCCCCCGGCGGCTCTCGCGGCTCCTCCCCACATCAGATAACCCCCTAGGAGAAGCGCTCTCCCGAGGGGGTTGCCTTGCGGGCGCACTCTCTGAGTCCAGCATTCGGCGTCCATAGCCGCTGAATGTATGACTCGGCCCCGCCTCCCGGTGCCCTCGTCATTGGATTTGATTGACAGCAGTGGGAGCCAATGGCTGTGCTGCTATCAATCTATCCAATCAAGAGCCGAGAACCCCGGGCATCTTAAAGGTTTTACACACAACTGGTGTTTGGTTTGACATATATTTTTCTACATGAATGACAGTTTGAATTCAAGCTAATCATTAATTATGGAAAAGGTAATTTTATGGCCACTCGTAATTGTTGGTTTCAATCAGAGATAATCATGATTACTGCAATGATTGCAAATTTTAAAGTAAGTCCTTCAAAATAAGGTGCTGTAAATACTGATGTATACATTGTTATATTTGGAACTCAGCAATCCTTTGGTCACCAAGTTTAATACACTTAATGAAATTTTCTTGGTAAATGTTTATGAAATGAAATAGGTTCCCAGGTTTGGTTTTCTCAAATCTCCCCAATTGCTTGGGTGTGGGATTGGCATGTAGAGTATGGTGACACATTAAGTGTGGGTAATTTGTACACACATACTGGGGTCAGTGTAGACAAGAGCCAGTTAGCCTGCCAGAATGTCTAGAGTGTGGGAGGAGACCGGAGTACACAGAGGAAATACACACGTTAAAAAGTTTGAAGTTGGGCCTATTGTTGGATATTGTTTAGTTTAGATACAAATGTAGAGTTTAGTTGGGAAATGGGTGGTCGTGTTCCTGTACCAATATTTCATCCTGAATGATACAGCTGAGCTTTTCCTTTTAGTGTTAGGCCAGATCACCAGGGATTGTGGTTTTAACTGTTCAGAAATCTATGATGGGCTATATGGGCATTATTGTTAGTTATGGAATGTTTGACTGACAGTCTTGGTAACATACCTGCCTTGACGTCAACCACAAGCACACTGGAGAAAGAAGACATACACATTTGACAGCAGCAACCATCTATAAAGACTTTGCCACTTATCAGCAGCTAAACTGTTGGTGCAAGTTTCACCTGTTCTGGTGGTCAATTACCTGAACTGTTCTATCCGCTATCAAGTACCTGAATTGTTCTTACTGTTCTGATGGTGAAGAACCTGAACTGTTTTATCTGCTCTGATGGTCAAGTACCTGGACTGTCTGTAAAGTTCCAGCTACCATGTGGTTATGTGCCTTCATATCTATGAATTGTGAGATGCAATGGTCCAGGGGATATGGACTTTTGTATCCTACAGTTCTTTTAGTTCCAAATTGTTGAAATTGCTGTGCTGCAGCTGCAATCTGATCACTGGATGTCTAATGCCGCATACACACGGTCGGAATTTCCTTCAACAAATGTTTGATGTGAGCTTGTTGTCGGAAATTCCGACCGTCTGTAGGCTCCGACAAACAAAATTTGAGAGCTGGTTCTCAAATTTTCCGACAACAAAATCCGTTGACATAAAGTCCGATCGTGTGTACACAATTCCAACGCACAAAATTCCACGCATGCTCGGAATCAAGCAGAAGAGCCGCACTGGCTATGGAACTTCATTTTTCTCGGCTCGTCGTACATGTTGTAAGTCACCACGTTCTTGACATTTGGCATTTCCGACATTTGTGCGACCGTGTGTATGCAAGACAAGTATGAGCCAACATCCGTCGGAAATAAATCCAGGATTTTGTTGTTGGAATGTCCGATCGTCTGTACGCAACATAAGACTCTGCTGTCCATCACCAAGTATGGAGGACTTTGACAAGTTTCTACACTTTTAAACTCTTGAATAACTTTTGATAACGTTTGATGTTCATACTCACTTCTGTGCTTTTGAAAAGAAAAGTTTGGTGTTCTTCTGTTAGTCCAACATATAGTTTTTTATATTTTTTGAACTTTGGATATTTTTCAGCCCTAACATAGCCGAATGAGATTTTCTGTGCAGGTAAATCAGACAGGGAAAGGAAAATAGGTATCTGCACTTTAGATAGATACACTTTAGATCCCCCATTTTCCATGTAAGGTAAACCGGGGGGGGGGGTGGGGGGGGTGGGCGAATTATTCTTTTTGTTTACACTTTTTGGGAGCTTTCTGACATGTTGCCTTTATGTAAAATTAGAGGCATATTATGATATTTGTGAGCCAAGGGGTGGAGTGATATGGAAACTGTATATGTTAAATTTCCTTATTATTGTTGGTTCATATTGTGGCTCACTAATGAATTCTAAGCCTCCTAATCTTGGTCAAGGAGCCATATAAGCTCATATGTATTGTTTTACCTGATGTAAAGCTTGAGAGCTTGAGGAATGCAGGATGACCATGCCCACTATCCCCCTTAAAACTTGATATCACTGTCCAAACAACTTTGGTCATTTACTCACATACTAGCCTGTATCTCTCACAGTTCAAACTGGAATAGCCTAGTCCCGTCTCCAGAGCAGCATCATGTAACATGCAAGCATATGGTTTGATTATCTGTCCACGCTTTTATGTATTCTTAATATTCTTTATGTATTCTAATATCAAGAATTTTTGATATTTTCTTTATCTTTATACTTTTCAGTATTTGTGTGATTTCTCTTTGCATATTTCGAACACAACCACAAAACGTGACAAAACACTCCTAAACCTTACAAAGCAGGGAGCCCATGTAAGGTTTTTTAAAGCGGTTGTATGTCCTGGAAGAAAAAAAAAACCTGTAAGGCAAAGGCATAATGAGCTTGTATGCACTGCATACGAGCTCATTATGAAATACTTACCTTAGAACGAAGCGCCCGCACCGCCTCCCGGACACCGCTAAGAGAGCTAACATGTTCCCTCAGCATTTCTTTCGGGTTCGCGATGACGTCACTCCCATGCATGCGCACGGGAGTCCCCGTTCCTGCAAGGAGCTCTGAAATTCCGGCAGCATCTGCCAGACCTTCAGAGCGCATGTGCCGTCAGCGGCTGCATGCAAGGTGAATATCTCCTAAACCGTACAGGTTTAGGAGATATTCATTTTACCTACAGGTAATCCTTATTATAGGCTTACCTGTAAGTAAAAATGTGCAAGCGGGGTATACAACCGCTTTAAACAAGTAAAAAGAACTTAAAAAGGTAACCAGCAAATTTTAAATCAGTTATGCTATGTTAATGGGAACATGTAAAAATATAAAGTAGGGGTTATCTCAATTTGGCTACAAAAGTGCAAACACATTTTAGGTCCTGTTCACAGCTGTGCGTTGGAAACCACAGTATACATTTTTGAAATTGCATATTGTGTTTTTGGTATGTTTTGCAGGCATTTTCCTCCCTGGTCACCAGGCACCTAGAAAACATTTGTGACTCAAAAAAAGCCAACACACTTTTTTTGTTTTGGTTCACTACCATAACCAAAGGTGCGTTTTTCACAAAACACACCAAACATGCAGCAAGAAAGACTTTTCAAAAGCACAGCACACTATAAAAAAAAAGCAACACAGAGATCAGACGTGAACAGTTACAAAGCATTTAAAGGGGACTATTTTATATGTTCTTTTGATGCGCTGAGTAGATGCGTTTTAGTGCAGTAAATACACACAGATGTGAACAAGCCTTTAAGGTACATCAAGAACTACATGTCCATCTAAATCTATCATGTACAAAGAGGGACAATGATACTGTATAATTTCACTGCAGAAAGAACAGCACAATCACCATGTTAAAGCTTAAGTTTAGCTAAAAATTATCTTTAGCCCTACATCTTTATTGACCCATGTTCCATGTTGTGCAGGCAGCTGAATACTGTTGAAATCTTCACTGCAGGGATGCCCCATCCTCTTCCTGTCTCTGAACTTCCAGAGAGTTCTGGAAGTTAAGGTTAAGGGGGGTTAAGGTTAATAGCTTTGGGTCTCTGGGTAGAATTTAGTAGAAAAAAGTTCCAGACCAGGACCCACCTTCCATCCTCTCTCATCCAATGAGAAAACTTCTTGAATTGCTTTTACTGCCTGTAACACAATCTGTAAATGGGGGAGAGAATTCTGTGACTCATCAGACAAGAACTGTTTTCAATGGATGAGAGCGGAGGAGGGGGCGGGCCCTATCGGGTACTTTTTGAATTTAGCCCAGAGACAGCTATTAACCCTCTGTGCCGGAAGCTTAGAGACAAGAAGAGGACAGGCATCCCTGCTGTGAAGATTTCTCCAGGATCCAGAAGCCTGCATGAAATGGGCATACTGTATTATAAGTGAGTTAGGTTAATATAGCTGTAGAGCTAAAAATTATTTCTAGTTAAACTTAAACTTTAGAAAAAGTGGGGAAAATACTGGGTCTATTGGCAGGGTCTTCTGTAATAAAACCATGTTATGTGGGGACTCAGAAAAGCAAAAACTACTGTCTTTTTTATTTTACCCAGAAAATTACTTAGAATCCCCAAACATATATATATATATTAGCAGAGACCCTAAAGAATACAATTGTGGGTGTTGCAATTTATGTCGCACGGATTTGCGCATCGGTTTTTCAAACACAATTTTTTTGGAAAAAAAAAAACACTTTCATGAATTTAAAAAAAAACTAAAGTTAGCCCAATTTTTTGTATAATCTGAAAGATGATGTTACGCCGAGTAAATAGGTATCCAACATGTCATGCTTTAAAATTGCTTCTGTCCCGTGGAATGGCAGCAAACTCCGGTGGCTACTTACATGGCCGCTGGTGGCCAGGTAAATAATGGGGCAGAACCGGAAGCGACAAATTACTCAACTCTTCCAGTTTATGGGGTTACAGAGATAGGGGATTGACGTCAGTTCCTCTCTCTCTCTGTACAGAGCAGCCATCGCCACCGGCCGCATCACTCCTGGCCTCCACGATGGGCACGGAAAGCCTGGGAGAGGCAGCGGTTTGAGGGGGGGATCCTCTTTCACCACCCGCAGAAGTAATCAAGTGGCTAATTAGCCACTCAGATCACTTCTGCCAGATATGGAATTGCCAGCTGAAAAGATCAATATCAGGATAATGCCTGTAGGTGCAGGCATCATCCTGGTATAACCACTGAAACCAGAGGACGTCCATGTACGCCCTGCTGGCGGGAAGTGGTTAAAGTGTATGTAAAGCCAAACCTTTTTTTCTTTTATTGCATATTTCCCCACCAGGGAGCCCACAGGTGTTGCATACATCCTCCTACAGAAGTCAATGTCTGTATGCGGTGTGAAATTGGGGTGATTAAACTCAAGCAGTAGGTGCGTTTACAATGAGTTGAGCCAGTCCAAAACTGTATTTTTAAGGGCATGGCAGCCCACTTTTATTTAAAAGCAAGTCAAAGTTCTTGCAGATAGCTCCTCCCATGCAGGGGGTTCTCACCATCAATGCAAAGACATAACATTCAGCCTCCTGGCTCTCTTGTGGCGGCTTTACTGCTCCAAGTACCTCCGCAGGGTCTTCCTGACCATCAAACACCTTTTGATCTTCCTGACCATCAAACAAATCTCAGTAGTATGCGTAGACGCTGACCTTTAGTGCTGCATCTTTCCTTGCAGCTCCCTAGCTGTGCTTGTTCCTCCTGGACTTTCTCTCAGGTTTGAGCCTTCCTCTGTCCCAACCTGACCTTGATGCATGGAAGCATCTAACACAGCTCACTTCAGACACACTGACCTCCCTCAGGAGGGTGGGGTCCTGAACTCTAACTCTGGCTGTATTATGAAGCTAGAACACACCTGAGCAATCAGTATGCTTGCTTCTCCCAAAATCTGGCATAAACCACCATCCTACCGAGTAGCACGGGGTCACCCTGCTACATGGGTTATACAGGTGTACTGTATGAGAAAACACTTGAGTTAACGTACAAATGGGTACTAATGTACACCTCTAGAATCAGGTTTCTACATCCAGAGTTGTAAGCCTATACACATTTATGCAGGTACTTACGTATGCATATGTATAGCTGCATATAGCCATTGATCTCTATAGACAGCTGTATGCAGCATCTTTACTTTTCCTAGCCTCCTCACTGCCTTTGAAAAGCATTCTGAAAGCAGATTGTTCTTCAGAGATCAACACTAGTGTGAACAAGCCCTAATGGTGTTTTATTAAATTTGCCTGCATCTGTCACCTCTAATGCCGCGTACACACGAGCGGACTTGCCAAGGGGCTAAACTCCGTCGACATTTCCGACAGAAAGATTTAGAACATGTTCTATACCTGAGTCTGTCGGAAATGCCGACAGAAAAAGTCTGATGGGGCATACACATGGTCAGAATGTCCGACCGAAAGCTCCCATTGGACTTTTTCTGTTGGGAAGTCCGGTCGTGTGTACGCGGCATTACAGGTTTTACTTGCTGTGCCAGTTGTGGAGATTTTCCCTTTTCTGCTACTGGGACAAGAGGGATTATTTCCGCCGATGAAGATAAACTGCATGGAAACATTATTTTTAGCGAAGCAGAGAGGGGAGAGCTTGTTAATACATTTTCCCCTATTTGTTTCCCCCTTGGGGAGATTTTGGGACAGGACAGAGACTTGGAGAATGAGGACACAGAAAGTAATTAACGTGTATTTCTAGCTTTGGATAGAGTGGTGAAGGTTTATGTCCTGTCAAGCTATTGCTTTGTGTACAGCTACTGGGGAGGTTCACCCCTTAAATTGTACTGGTGACTATTATCACTGAGAAAGAAAGTGAAGGGTAAATTCAAAAAGAGAGAAGGGCAAATCTTCCAAAGGGGACACCAGTTTTGGGGAATTCCACTCATTCGGGGAGATTACCTCTAATTTCCATCAGCAAAAAAAATAAAAAACTGACAGGGGCATTAAACATTCTTACAAATATTTTAACTCTGTCTACTCCCTATAAGAAAACATTTCTGCCTGGAGTTAGGTTTGATATTTCCACGCATTGCTCCCTATTTAAAGCCCAAATCCAATTTTATTGTTACTTTAAACACTGTAGTTTGTTAGGACCAAGCTGGTCCAGACAAACTATTTGCTTGATGCACCCACTGGGAGCACTGTACAGTATTAACTGTATGTAGCATTAGCTACATACAGTATACAGCGCTGTGTTCTGGCAGTGGGATGGGGATTTCCCATCCTGCTCCTGGAACAAAATTAAGTCAGGTTGAACAGTGCTCAGCCATTCACATGAAGTATTGCATTTCATCAATGAAGTAAGGGCTTCCCCTGATTGGATAAGGCGACAAGGAGGACAGATGACATCACATATTAAAAAACAAATGGTTTAAGTTTAACTTCCTTTTCAAATGCTGTTTGCCAATCATTACTGTTCATCTTTACCATTCCACGTTTCTCTATTATTTATAACTGCAGACACGTTTAGTATTGTTATATTATCATAAATGAAACTAAAGTGCTGATGAAAGGCAGATTTTCTCTTTCATCTTCTCATACCTTTGCATTATTTTGCAGTTACTTCCAGTCAGTGATTCTAACTTCCTCTCTAATGTGCCATCAATAAATATAATGCACTTAAGAACACTTAACTGTAATAAGGGTGCATACACAGGTATCTGCATGCTGCTTTGGTGTCTGAGTGTGTTTTAAGTTGTAGATGAATTAGACTTGGTTAAGTGATTATATCAAAGGACACAGCTTCATTTAAATTAATTACTGACTCACTTTGAAACTTCATCCTACCAACAGTCAACCTGTAGATAAAACTTCAGAAGTAAATAAGCAACTGAAGCAGATCGCTAAATGTATTGGGGCATCCCTCTGCCCTCTCAAAAACACTCATAGAAATGATAATGTACCTAAATATTATATTTAGGGCCCTTTCACACTGGGGCGGCGTCGGTGGTAAAGCACCGATATCGTCGGGGTAAAACCGCCCCGCTAGCGGCCGAGAAAGGGTTAAAAACCACCGCAAAGCGCCTTTGCAGAGGCGCTTTGCCGGCGGTATAGCCGCGCTGTCCCATTGATTTCAATGGGCAGGAGCGGTGAAAGAGCGGTATATACTCCACTCCTTCACTGCTCCGAAGATGCTGCTAGCAGGACTTTTTTTCCCGTCCTGCTAGCGCACCGCTGCAGTGTGAAAGCCCTCGGGGCTTTTACACTGGAGACAAAGCAGCGCCACTTTTCGGTTCGGTTTGCAGGTGCTATTATTAGCACCTGCAAACCCCCCCAGTGTGAAAGGGCCCTAAGTATTAATATTTGCACCATTAGATGCAGCAGCAGAGCATGCCTAGTTTCCAGTATTATGAAGTGAAGGCACTAAGCAAAACTCCGGTATGCAAGAAAGGCATTCTTCCATTCCAGCTAAGACCTGTGACCATTACTATTCCATTTTCCTCCCAGTCAGAATTGGCACCTGGGAGGCGCAAAATGACTTAAAAGAGAAGTTTTGGATTGGAGAATAACAAACAATCATACTCACCTAGATGGCTGCAGCACCGAGAATTGAGTGATCAAAAACCAATGATCACTCAGTTCTCAGTCTTCTGTAAACAAAGAGCCAGTGACTGTCAGTCACTGACTCTCTGCTCTGCCCCTCCAGTGCTCACTGGACCACCAGGGTATGTAGGGGGCGGGAGAGGCTGGCTCAGTCTCCCAGCGACTTGCTAAGAGTCTGCGCCAGCTGCCAGTCCAGGCATCTGGGTGGATTCCGACTGTAAACTCAGGATCGATCCGGTGCCTGGACCAGCTGAGTGACATCAGCCGACAGGGGATTTGAGGAGGTGTCATAAATTACTGCATGATTTTTTGAACAATTTTAGACTGAGCCCGTCTCAGATCTTTCCTCATTAACATAAAATGCAAAGATCCCAGTCTCTACACCTTTACCCTTTGTTAGGACAGACCATGTTTAAACCTAGTTACAACTGATAATGTAAACCTGCCTGCACAGTACTGACAGGGTTGTAAAGGATCAAGGTTTTTTTACCTTCATGCATCTATGCATGAAGGTAAAAAACTTCTCTGTGCAGCACCCCCCTCTAGCCTCCCATAATATTACCTGAGCCCCATCGCTATCCATCGATGTGCAGAGAGCCTCGGCTCTCCGGGGACTCTCACTCCTCATGCCTGAGACAGCAGCGGGAGCCACGGGCTGTCAATCGCAGCCAGTAAGTCAAAAAGTAAAGAGAGGGGCAGAGCAGAGCCATGGCTCTGTGTGGGAATGGACACATAGAGCAGTGGCTTGGGAGTGAGCCTGCTTGGGTGCCCCCATTACAAGCCGCATGCTGTGGGGGCAGGAGGGAGGGGCCAGGAGTGCTGACAGGGGACCCAACAAAAGAAGGACCAGGGCTGCTCTGTGCAAATCCACTGCACAGAGCAGGGAAGTATAACATATTTATTATTTTAAAGTAAAAAAATCCAAAGCTTTGATATCACTTTAATTATGGCAAACACAGCTGTCCAGCCCCCTCATTAACAAAAAGATCAATGTAGGTTTTTTCCTTGCTGGAGAGTCTAGAATAAAGCATCTAAAAGTAATGTAAGCTGCAATTTTTAAATATTGTATGCTATGCTATGGGAATAGGGACATGTAACAAATATAAAGTAGGTGTTATCCAAATCTGGGTGGAAATGCATGTTAAAGCTGAAGTTTAGATTAAAAATAGTCACCTCACTCACCTGTAATGAAGGATGTCCCGCGTTGTGCAGGCTTCTGTTCGGGTGGCAGAACTGGAGATGGAGTATTAGGCTTTTGGGGCCTTGGAGGGAGCCCCCCAGTCTAGGGGGGGGGGGTGACCTAGGGCCAGGGGCTCAGAGCTGAACAGGAACCCCATATAAGCCAAGGGGTGTCCTGAACAGGAGCAGGAGAGGACAGTGGGGAATACTGCCAGGCAAGTCTCCAGGAGGGATCCATCAGGTGTCAGGGAGTGACAGGCACAGTCGGGAGAGCTGGGAGAGGGATGCCTGAGCGTACTGGGAGTGTGCAGTTTGAGATGGATGTAGAGCTAGCAGGAGAGACTGTGATGTTACTGGCATTGAAGTCAGGCTCTGCAGTCAGGAGGGCTGTCAGGGTCTGCAAAGGGCAAATATATATATACAGTAAACAAACCCCCGTGGGTCCACTTTACTGTTCCCCTCTCTATTAGTCTTCTCAGAGAGACTGCAAACATACTCTTTATGGTGTATTCTGTAATCCTAGCTCTGGTTCTAAAGAGATGCTGATATACAGGCCAGAGAAGGAATATACAATATATGAAATACAATCATAAAATATTGATTTAAAAGCTTGTCAAATATGAAAGCCACATCAAATATTGATTTTAGGTAAAAATGAAAGTGAAAATTCCATCAATAATCCAGTAAATATATGTAATAGTCTCCCTTTAGGCCCAATTTACACTTGTACGACCTGAAAGTCGTGCGCCTTTGCCACAAGTTTTTCACGACTTTGACACAACTTGAAGCAATGCCTGTGTAATCTTGAGGTCTTTGGACCTCAAGTCGCATCATAGTCCGAACAAAGTAGTGCAGGGACTACTTTGAAGTCGCTGCGACTTGAAGTCGCACAGATATGAATGGTACTCATTGGAAACCATGGGGTACGACTTGTCATGTGACTTTGCAGTCCCAAGTCGCAAGACAAGTCGCACAAGTCCATACACCTACTCCGCATCACTTGACAAAAGCAGGCTGCCTGTTCACCACTGTTAATTTTGATATCAAATTTTGATTTAGTTTCAGTCATAGTCTTTTGCCATTAGTTTTAGTCATATTTTAGTCATCTGATTTGTTTTAGTTTTAGTCATATTTTAGTCCTCTAAAATCTCTAGTACATTTTAGTCGACTAAAATCTCCAGTACCCACTTGAACTTCTACTTTCCTCGGAGCTCTGCCTGTCTGCCCCAGCTCCCTGACTCTATCGGCAACCTGTATTGGCTGAGAGATGCAGGTTCCCTCTGTCTGCCTGCTGCCTGGGATGTCCTGCAAACCACAGCAGAGGAACGCCTCTGTCAGATTTGTGTCTGTTTGGATGTGATGCGGTGAGTGTGTCAGGGCTGATACACAAGAGCTGGCCGCTCAGCTGTCTGCTAATTGCCAGCTCCTATCTCTCTACAATTACTCAGCTGTTGATGATATCCTGCTTGTCAGTCCTGCCTACTTAAGCCGTTCAGCCCAGTGAATCTCTGCCTTTGCCTTGGTCAACATCACAGAAACTATCTCCTGCGATCCTGTTCAAGACTTGCTTTGCTGACACCACTTCTGGCTCCAGACCCTGCTTGCTGTTCCTCTACATTGATCCCTGACTGAGTGTTTCCCCTCCCAGCAAGGTAGCAGTTCTTAGCACTGTGTAAAATAACAGCCTCCCCAAACCTTCCACTGCACACCCTCGCTCCCATTTACTTTCCCATCCCAACTTGCAGGTCACCTCCCCATCCCCAAAGTATAATGCACCCTTGTCCTGTGTACTCCCTCACTCCCATTTACTTCCCTATCCCCACTTGTAGCTTGGCAATACAGCCAATAAAGTTTATAGTTTTTTTTTGATTTTTGTTTTGTTTTATAATTTAAAATTGCACCTCTGTTTATCAAAAAGCAACATGTTTGTTTGTTTATGAAACTTGGTTTTATTTATAAAGACATTATATATCAAAATGGCTAAATCTGTGTTTGTAGTGCATGTTTAAACCTTAATACCATCAATGATAACTTGTTATTAGATTTTTACTCCAGGAGTAAATAATGAGTTTGGAAATTCTAGAGAAATGCTTAAATAATGCATTACAATTTAACTAAACCCATTAGATTTTACTTTTCTAAAATGTCCTGGAGATTTTTATCAACTAAATTGGAATTGATTTCTGTCAAAGTTTTCATAAATTGACTTAATTCTAATATTTTTTTTGTTTAGTTATTGTGACTGAAATCATGCAGCTGACGAAAATATTTTCGTCTCCAAAATTGACACTGTGGCGCACAGCTCCATGTTGCTGAAAAAATGAAAAAAATGACTGCTCATGCTGTACGAGTCAATGAGCCCATGTAAATGAGTCTAAAATCAGAAGTCAGAGTGACAGTGTGACAAAGCAGCATAAATATTTGCCAGCAAACCACAGATCTACAGACAAAGTTCAAAAGGATCTCGCTGTGATCTTTCTTCAATAAACTGTTTGGACTTTGAAGCTCTGTGGTGTGCTAACCAATATTTATGCTGTCCTGTGCATGATTCAATTTCCAGCTAGCTGTTGCTGCAGCACCCATTACTTTAAGAGCCTATTCCAGTGTACAACGAGAATATTGAAAATGAGTGTGACAAAGCAGGAGCATGTTTGGAAGGTAGGAACAGGGTCGTCACTCTAAAGCCACGTACACACGAGCGGAATGTCTGACAGAAAAAGTCCGACGGAAGATTTTCATCGTATATTCTGATCGTGTGTGTGCCTCATTGGACTTTTTTTTTCAAAAATTATGACAGACCTAGAAATAGAACATGCTCTAAATATTTCCCGACGGAACCAATTGCTATCAGGAAAACCGCTCGTCTGTAAGCTGTTCCGACGGACCAAAAACGACGCATGCTCTGAAGCAAGTACGAGACGGAAGCTATTGGATACTGGCTATTGAACTTCCTTTTTCTAGTCCCGTCGTACGCGCTGTATGTCACCGCGTTCTGGACGGTCGGACTTTGGTCGGACTTTGGTTTGACCGTGTGTAGGCAAGACCGCTTGAATGGAATTCTGTCGGAGAAACCTTCGGAGTTTATTCCGACGGCAAAACTGGTCGTGTGTATGCGGCATAAGGCAAGAAGTGCCTGAACAAGTATCTCCCTGACAGTATCACAAAGTATTGTTTGGCAGAAGCTGCAGATTTTTAAATATAGAAGAAAATAATTTTTAAATTATGTTACCATGCTGAAACTGACAGGAAGATTTAGTGATTGAGTTTACAGTAGATGGAGAACAGTAAAACAGTTCAATACTTTAGTAAGACAATACATTTTAAATGCTGCAATCCCTCCTAACCAAGATATCTGTTATGTGTTCCAAGGTTCAAGTAGGCCAAGATAGGGTGACCAAGAGCACAATATAAAAATATATTTAAAAGACAGGGGAGAAGGATTATACAGTACAAGCATAAAGTTACACTATTGGTGTAGGTGATGTTCGTTTTCAGCTGCAGGGAGAAGAAAATTGAAAGGAGACCTTTTTCTTGAAAGAATTTCTAACACTATATAACTGTTTTATACAAATTTTCATGCAAATGTTGTAACGAATGTCCGTTCGAAAAAAAACTACTGGCGTATGGTTAGCTTAAAACCTTAGCTGGCCTTAGAAATCTGATTGTACAATCTTCTTTAGATCTACCAACCACTATGTAGCATGAGAGCCTACTTGACTACATAAAAACTAAATAGATTTGTGTAGATAGATTTTGGTTGGTTGAGCTAAAGTAGATTTCTCAAAGATTGTGCAATCAAATTGTAATGTGCATGACCACCTAATGATGCAGATGGTATCATGATGTAAACTGCAGTGGAATATGACTCAAGCTGGCCATACACTGATCAAAATGCAGCCATCCCCACTCGATAGAAGTTAATCACTTGATTGGCATATGCTGAAGAGATACGCTGGATCCGTGGCTGAATCTGCTGGTCAGTGTATCCTGATAATGGTGATAAGGGTGGGGATTCCTCCATCCACTCTCCTGGCATGAATGGAAGAATCTGTTCGGTTTTTGTTTTTTTTCAGCTAAAGCTGGGTATACAGTGCTTGAAAAAGTATTCATACCCCTTGGAAGTTTCCACATTTTGTCATGTTGCAACAAAAAACATATTTTATTGGGATTTTATATGATAGACCAACACAAAGTGGCACATAATTATGAAGTGGAAGGAAAATGATAAATGGTTTTCAAAAATTCTTACAAATAAATATGTGAAAAGTGTGGTGTGCATTTGTATTTAGCCCCTTTTACTCTTATACCCCTGACTAAAATCTAGTGGAACCAATTGCCTTCAGGAGTCACCTAATTAGTAAATAGAGTTCACCTGTGTGTAATTTAATCTCAGTATAAATACAGCTGTTCTGTGAAGCCCTCAGAGATTTGTTAGAGCACCTTAGTGAACAAACAGCATCATGAAAGCCAAGAAACACACCAAACAGGTCAGGGATAAAGTTGTGGAGAAATTTAAAGCAGGGTTAGGTTATAAAAAAATATCCCAAGCTTTGAACATCTCAGAGCACTGTTCAATCCATCATGCAAAAACAGAAAGAGTATGTCACAACTGCAAACCTACCAAGACTTGGCTGTCCACCTAAACTGACAGGCTGGGCAAGGAGAGCATTAATCAGAGAAGCAGCAAAGAGGCCCATGGTAACTCTGGAGGAGCTGCAGAGATCCACAGTTCAGATGGGAGAATCTGTCCACAGGACAACTATTAGTTGCACACTCCAAAAATCTGGCCTTTATGGAAGAGTGGCAAGAAGAAAGCCATTGTTGAAAGAAACTCATAAGAAGTCCCGTTTGCAGTTTGTGAGAAGCCATGTTGGGGACACAGCAAACATGTGGAAGAAGGTGCTCTGGTCAGATGAGACCAAAATTGAACTTTTTGGCCTAAAAGCAAAATCCTATGTGTAGCAGAAAACACCGCAAATCACCCTGAATAAACCATCTCCACTTTGAAACATGGTGATGGCAGCATGATGTTGTGGGGATGCTTTTCTTCAGCAGGGACAAGGAAGCTGGTCAGAGTTAATGGGAAGATGGATGGAGCCAAAAGAGCAATCTTAGAAGAAAACCTGGTAGACTCTGCAAAAGACTTGAGACTGGGGCAGAGGTTCACCTTCCAGCAGGACAACGACCCTAAACATACAGCCAGAGCTATAATGGAATGGTTTAGATCAAAGCATATTCATGTGTTAGAATGGCTCAGTCAAAGTCCAGACCTAAATACAATTGAATCTGTGGCAAGACTTGAAAATTGCTGTTCACAGACACTCTCCATCCTATCTGACAGAGCTTGAGCTATTTTGCAAAGAAGAATAGACAACAATCCCACTCTCGATGTGCAAAGCTGGTAGAGACATCCCCAAAAAGACCTGCAGCTGTAAATAAAGCTAAAGGTGGTTCTACAAAGTATTGATTCAGGGCAGAATATTTATTTGTAAAAAAAATTGAAAACCATTTATCATTTTTCTTCCACTTCACAATTATGTGCCACTTTGTTTTGGTCTATCACAAAAAATCCCAATAAAATACATTTATGTTTTTGGTTGCAACTTGACAAAATGTGGAAAATTTCAAGGGGTCTGAATACTTTTTCAAGGCACGGTACACTGTACACTATAGAATTACTTCTTATTCTTACGAAAGTTTGTAAAAAACTCTTAGAACGTTTAAATGTCATTTGAAAGGTTTGGTTTGCTTTTAACATTCAGTTTTGGAAAAGATAGACTTTTCCAAAACAGAAATCCCATACACTGTTGAAAATTTATACATTCAAGAAAAATTTTTCATCCTCTTTTGAATTTTCCCATCAATGCCCTTAAAAACGAACATCGTTTTGACCCTACAAATGTTTATAAAAACAAACTAATGTCCTTACAACATTCTTACATTGAAAATTATTGAATATAATTCTGCTAGTGTATACTCAGCTTTAATCCCTTTAGAACTGTTCTTTACTTGGTAGACTGGGCTGGCTCAATTGCCAAAACAAAAAGAAAGAAGGTGACTGCCCAAACTGTGTTCTAGTTCCTGAAAATAATAAGCCCTAAAGAAAAATTTTATATACTTTAGTCAGGCTGTGTTAGAGTATTGTTCATTTCTTTGTAAAACTGGATTTTCATTTGAACCAAGTGTATTTTTCTGGAAGAATATATTTATATTTTTAGACTTATTCAGAAGAAGAGTTTATTGGAGGTCAAAGTGTTTCCATGACGATCGGAATGTTTGTTGTGAAGATAAATAAATTCTTGTCTAGAATTGTCCCTTTTTTCTTTTTTTAATAGTAATCAAATAGTATTATAGAGAATGTATTATTTATTAAAGCAACACAAAAACAAAGCTCTGCATGTCAATGTTTTTTTTTTTAATGTATAACACTGCAATCAGACTCTCAGTAACAACTACATCAAGAATCTAGACTTCAACCCTCATTGTCCAATATTATACTGTACCTAATATAGAACAGAAAAAAATGTTTGTTTGTTTTTTGTAAAATAAAATCATATTTTCTTTTGACTTTTTTAGAGACTTTTACCCACAAGTTCCATGAAATCCTTTCCTTTAAAATATATACGCATGTTCTTTGCTGATTTATGTTTTACATTAAAGCAATTCTAAAAGGTCTACCTAATAGAAGACACATGAAGATGCCTGGTATTAATATAAAGCCCAACTTGGGGCTGCACCCACACTGCAAGGGTTAATAGATCATTTTGTCTAGGGGAGAGAACAGTTTTGCTTACCTGATCCTTCTCTCCCTCAGCAGATGGCACATCCTTACAATCGATCCGGGAGTGGACTCTACCTCATTATCATCATGTCCCAAGTCCAGCACAGGGCTATGGACCTTGCCTTGGTTTTAAAGACATCAAGACCCTAGACCAAGCAGCACGTAGGGGAGAAGAAGCTATGGGGAACGGTCTAGCTGCAGGGAGTAGTGGAGGTCCTTGAAAGTTCATGCGCTAAAAAAATTGAATATTAAAAGCAAAGTAAATTTTGAAGTACTTTCGAACAACATTAGCCAAGTCACTGCATATAGTAGGAACTTTCATTCAAATTTTCGTACTAGATTATGGCCAGCTTTAACAGAGTTCCGTGGCTATCGAATTTGCTGCGAACAACGTATAATGTTTGTTGTTCGCCGAACGTCCGAAACAAAGTTCAGCCTGAACTTATGCTCGGGCCGAACCATTCGCCCATCCCTACACATGAGCCACACTGCCCACCCCTCCTCCCTTCTGTCTATTCACAAAAGTCCTGTATTCTGTGAACAGGTTCAAAAAATACAAAGTGTTCTGTAAATGAGAAAAAAAAGGGGGTATGTGCAGTGCCCCCACTCAGCGCCAGATCAATCCTACAGCTCTGATAGCAGTACACACACTGAGAAAAAATGTATATATAAATAATAATACTTTGAAATCTGATATGAAAAATATTCAAAAGTACTCAAAAGATACTGAGCAGCTGTTAAGATAAAATAAAATGGAGGCAAGTAGTATAGATTTAAAAACAGTCAAATCCCTGAATCATATGTTTTAGTATTTATATGATTCAGGAATTGTTCTGTAAATGAACAAGAATACAGGAGAGGCAGACAAATGATGGAGAGCAGCATTTCCTGGCATTCATAAAAGTGTAAACTATAGAGGACATCCAGTGATCCAGAATGTGGCATATACCTCATTATACTCAACATGCATCTAAACCCAAGAACAAAAATTGTTAGTATTACAGCTTACTGGTCTTCCTAGATATGATGACTGCATTAGCTTTCTTTTTTTCACACTTATTTTTCCTTTATTTAAATCTGGTAATCCTGCCATTATTACAATTCCTATTTTAGAATGGCAACCATGCAGAGACCACTTTGCATTTTCTCAGTTAATGCAAAGAATCCTGTGATTGGTTGAAGTGAAAATTATGAGATTACCGACCCTGTCTCATCCAATTACAGGATGCTTTACTTTCATACAGAAAATGCAAGGTGTCTTCTGAATGGTGCAATTGACCTCCTGTGTTCACTAAGCTGAAGGGGGCAGCTGCTGGACAGGGGACCCGGAAGCTAGCAGCGGTCACTGTAGTCACGGTGTCTATCACAGTGATTTCCAGACTCCACTAGGATCAGCGGGGTAGGCACATGCATACAATGCAAATATTTCCATACCTAAACTTCAGCTTTCAGTACAAAACCCCTCCTTCCTATGTAATGGACATAAAAAAAAGAATGATGCATTTGTACCTAGGGTGACAACACCGCTTCTTCCTGGATAAAGTATAGTGAGTGTTGTCATCCTAGAAAAAGAAGTGTGTTATCGACAGCATCACCAGCTGAAGTGAAAGAACAAAGCAAGAAAAAGAAAACAAATGCAGCCACTACATCCAAGACCTGGTAATCTGTAATGCCTTACATTTTTGTTTTGAGGGTTATATACACTTTAATTAACTAAAAAGCTTATTATGTGACCCTCTCAGAATTAGTTTCACTTGATAATAGGCTGACCCTATCTCACAACCTTTGTACTGTAGATTCCCTGCCACAGTCCAATAAAAGATTTTGGCAGTTGGCAATGTTTAGCTATGAAACCAAAGAAAGTCAGGACCTAGTGGCACATGTAAAATTAAATCACAGAAGAGCACATTAGATGCTTATTTGGGAAATACAAATAATAACAATGCAATGTGTGCTATTAAGGACTTTCACCTTTACATGGTGTAGCAGGGTGACCTCATGCTAGTGTTTAAAATGGTGGTTTACGGCAGGTTTTCTGGGTAGCAAGCACAATAATGGCTCAGGTGTGTGCTACATTCATATGAGAGCCAGAGATAGAGCTCAGAGCCCCCCCCCCTGAAGGGGTCAGTGTCTGTAAGGAAGACGAGGGTGCATGTGTGCACCATGGTGTCTAGGTTGGCACAGAGAAAAGCCCTAGCCATGGAGAAAGAGTCAATGAGGGACAAGAACAGCTAGGAAGCTGTAAGTGGTGGGGCGTCTGTGCAGTAAGCGCCTGTGCATATACACTGGGGCGTGTTTCATGGTCACGAGGACCACAAAGGAACTAAAGTTCAGGAGGGACCCAGAAGATTTACTGAATGTTATGTTTTTGAAGTGATGGTAAGAACCCCCTACATGGGAAAACATACCTGTGTAAATTCTGATGTTTCATTAAATACAATTGGGCCTGAAAACTATATCTGGCTTGGAGTAAACTTACTGTTTTGTCACTACCAATGAGCTAAGAAACCCCAAAGTGTCACAATGGGCATTGCTTTAATGGCTACCTGTGAAAATATGCGTGTTCTCAATGGAACAGCTTACTACCAAGATCTGCAGTCATATTGATCATCGGTTTGAATTTGTTTGATTAATGTATAGATTCACCTTGACTCCTTTGATTTGATTCCTCAATTTAAGATACACACACACACACACACACATATATATATATATATATATATATATATATATATATATATATATATATATATATATATATATATATATATATATATATATATATATATAATATTTTTTTTTTTTTTTTTATTTTAACAAATGTAAAGTTTATTTGAGTGAAACTAACCTACTGACAGAAGTTTTACAAAATCCTTTACCCATGTAACCTATTTGTATTTTAAATTGTTTAAATTATTTTAATTTCTATGCTTGATATCTTGAAGGCAATTAAGACATTAAAAAATGTAATGCAATAGAAAACATATTTTTTTCCGATATTATATCCTTGTCCTCATCTATGATCATAGCTGAAAGAATACACAGTAAACATTATATTTCTCCAGTTTGGGACTAAGTAGTTACAATAAACAAAACAATGAAGATGACGCGTAGTTGAAAGTGATGTATAACAAAACCTTTCATCTTTGATAACCTAACAAATCTGACACGAACATCTGTGTATTTTGTGAGCCTAGCTCTTCAATGCAGAGAATAGATTGTGGCTTCATCGAAAAAATTATATATTCAGAAGCCTTTGACTTAAAATGAATTCTGAAGAATTATTCTATAGTGCAGAAACTTGTGGAGTTCAGATCTAAAAACCAAACATACCAGTTGCATTACAATTATGAAATTACAAAAGCAAAATGCTGTATATTTTTTGCCACTTATAATAATGTTTTGGTCACTCCACCAAAACTAATGTTTCTCCATTTGGTGGTCATTAGTGAGATAATGATGATGAGATTTTTGCAATTGGATGCCTTAGTCTACATACCTATTGTGGCCATTGTGACGGTCCCAGTTTCCTTGTTGCACTTTTCATTTCTTTTGTATGATGTAGAATTCAACAGGAGATGCTGGTACATAGAAATGTGCGTGGGAACACACAAAACTTCCCAGAACAGCATTATGAACCCTGGCAGGGACAGGGAGATCTCACTTTTGGAATATTCAACAAATTTAAAAGCCCGGAGCTGACCCAGCTCACTAGAATTCACCCGTAACTAAGCCATTCAATTTGCATGAAGTGATGCTTTCATCATCTTTTTTTAGTTACAAATTTATATTCAGTATGTTTGTATGAGAAAACAATGTGTTTCTCTAAAAATTAAATAACCCAATACCATGCAATCATGGCTGTTACATGTGCAGAGATTGGCATAGTAATGACAATAGTTATCTTCAATAAAATGCGTAATGCAGAAATAGAAATCAGCTAGCTGCAGATATTCAATACCTTGAACATTTTATAATACATTCAGGGCTGCAGTACTTCATCTGTATTCACATTGCTGAGCCAAATGACAGATTGCATTAGTCTATATAAGAGCATTTGAAAAATGTAAAAAATGGAATTATATAAGTATTACATGACTCAGTTACATTATGTGTCAGCTTACTCTTTATTATAAATGCAAAAGAAATTCAGAGAGATTTCTGTTATTGTAATATGCATATGAAAACCTGCAGAGAGTATGTCTTTATGTGACAACTGCAGCCAAACACAGAATAATGCCAGACAACAACAAAAAACATAGCCTAAAGTGACATCTCCTTAGTGCCATCATCTAGTAAACCCTCTTCTGGTGGACTTTCCTGCATAAAGAACAATGGTAAAAATAATAAAAATAATCTTTACTTGGCACGGTATGCAAGGTCTTTACAGTATGTAGTGAAAAAAACCTTAAATGAGAATTGATTGACCAGTGTGCAGCCACTTCCTGCACTGATTGGTCAGTACCATGGGTGCACCCCAAGGGATGAATTATGAATGAATCTGCTTGGGTTCAATTTGCAAATAGTACAGGTGCCTTGCTACTTCCTCTCTTCTCCTCATGCAGGATTACATAACAGTACTCCTGCCTGACTGAACTTCTCTTTCTGTTATGCAAAATGGCAAAAAGGAAAGGAGAGGAAGAAGCACAGAGTGGGAGACCATAAAACAGTGGGCAGGTAATAAACCATGATTGGGCACAGGAAATGACACAGAGGACTACCACTTAATAGATTGAGCACTAATTACTAGAGGAGCAACCACCACTAGACAGATGGAGAAACCAGCACTGGGGACCATTAGATACTGAGTGAACCAACACTAGTCTAGGTGTGATCACCACTGGACACATTAAGACCACTGGACACCACTGGAACATTACATCACTGAGACAACATTAGCTAAGGAACAATCACTACTAGACACATAGCGTAGCCATCACTGGAGACCAATAAATATACAGTAGGGTGCCCTCCTCTAGACAGGGAGAGGAATGAGATTGAGGTTTTACCCATACCATGGGTTTGCGGCAAATCCTCAAGGTTTGTGGATCTTGAAGTTTTGGCCAAAAAGTTTGGAGATTTAGAAGAGAGTCACAAAAGCCAATATTTGAAGGAATAGATAACTTGGCTCCCTTTCTATTAAAGGGTGGGCTAACAGCCATATTGTTAGTGTGTGTAAATTCCAGCTTGAGCTATGCAGCCTTAAAACCAAAGGCATTTTTAATGGGCTGTACACAGATAGAGATTCAAATGGAAAAAGAAGCTCCACCTGCTGGCTCAAACAGAGAAAGCAATTCATGAATATGCTATATTTCATATTTACATATGAAAAAAGGAAAAAAATACCTTTGGAAAAAAAATGTTAAACGTATTTTAGACCTAAAAACAATAGGGAATCACAGAGCGACCACTCAAAAAGTAGTTGTAAAAGAGAACCAACCGCTGTGTTTACTAATTAGAAAAAACGTTATTGAGATACAAAACGTAGCAAAAAGTGGCCAGATTGGCCATGCATCCTCCAAACACCAATATAAAAATATAAGTGGACAACGTTGTCACTCTAATAAAACACACACAACAGGGCCCAGACACATACATATGCATACCAATAGTGACCAATTCAGCAATCTGGAGTAAAAGGTAAAAACAGGGCTAATTCACACGGTCAGATTGGTGCCTATACATCCAAACCGGATTTAAATGGCATTGTTGATATTAAATTAGGATCAGGGAAGTCCTATAGATCCACCTGAGCATGTAGCCCGGAGGTAAATTAGCACAAGCCAGATTAATACTAGGGATGAGCTTGATGTTCGGGTCGAACATAGGTTCGATTAAACATCTGGTGTTCACCTGTTCGCAGAACAGCAAACATTATGGGGCGTTTGCAACAAATTTGAGCGCCGCGGAATTCCCCATAATGCACTGTGAGATCGCAGTGCATTGCTGTATGATGGTTGGCCAAAGCATGCACCTGACCTGCATGCTTTGGCCAATCACAGCGCCCTCTGCTAAGAGAGCCATAATTGGCCAAAGGCAGGGTGGCTTTGGTCAATCGTGGCTCAGGGGGACTAAGTCCATGCCTCACACTATATAATGCAGCTTACACAGCAGGCCCTGTGTAGTGTTGTTGGCATAGACAGAGATATAGCTTGAGTTACATTAAGCAGGCAGATTATTCAGTTATTGGCAGCGCATTTGATATATATATATATATATATATATATACAGTCAGTCTAGTGTATATATATATATATATATATATATATATATATATATATATATATATATCTATATATACAGTACCTCACAAAAGTGAGTAAACCCCTCACATTTTTGTACATATTTTATTATATCTTTTCATGTGACAACACTGAAGAAAAGACACTTTGCTACAATGTAAAGCAGTGAGTGTACAGTTTGTATAACAGTGTGAATTTGCTGTTCCCTCAAAATAACTCAACACACAGCCATTAACCACTTCCGGGCCACCGAACACCGATATACGTCCTTACTTTGAGGACGGATATCATTGTTATGGCAGCAGCTAGCTGCCATAACCCCGGTATCCTCGTGTTCGGTCGGCGGTCCACTAAGAGATAAAAGCGGTCTCTGCCACTGATTCACAGCAAGATCACTTTTATCGGTGGCGGGAGAGGCCCTCCTCCCGCCGCGCTCCGTTGCCCTCCGCCACTGTTGGAAGCGGCTGGGCATGGAGACGAGAAAGGGGAAGATGGCCCCCACCCGTCTCCATGACATTGCAGGGCGGAAGTGACGTCAAAACGTCACTTCCGCCCATAGCTCTTAAAGGGTCATTTTTTTTTAAATCATTTTTTAAATGACAATTTTTTTTTATTTTTTTTTTTGCATTCTAGTGTAAATATGAGATCTGAGGTCTTTTTTCACCCCAGATCTCATATTTAAGAGGTCCTGTCATGCTTTTTTTCTATTACAAGGGAGGTTTACATTCCTTGTAATAGGAATAAAAGTGACACTTAAAAAAAAAAAAAAAACCAGTGTAAAAATAAAAAATAAATGGTAAAATAAATAAGAAAAAACATTAAAAAATTTTTAAACGTGCCCCGACTCGCCGAGCTCGCGTGCAGAAGTGAACGCATACGTGAGTAGCACCCGCATATGAAAACGGTGTTCAAACCACACATGTGAGGTATGGCCGCGATCGGTAGAGTGAGAGCAATAGTTCTAGCCCTAGACCTCCTCTGTAACTCAAAACATGCAACCTGTAGAATTTTTTAAACGTCGCACATGGAGATTTTTAAGGGTAAAAGTTTGTCACCATTCCACGAGCGGGTGCAATTTTGAAGCATGACATGTTGGGTATCAATTTACTTGGCATAACATTATCGTTCACAATATGAAAAAATTGGGCTAACTTTACAGTTGTCTTATTTTATAATTCAAAAAGTGTATTTTTTACAAAAAAAGTGCGCTTGTAAGACCGCTGTGCAAATACGGTGTGACAGAAAGTATTGCAATGACCGCCATTTTATTCTCTAGAGTGTTAGAAAAAAAATGTATGATGTTTGGGGGTTCTAAGTAATTTTCTAGCAAAAACTGTTTTTAACTTGTAAACAACACATCTAAAAAAGAGGCTTGGTCCTTAAGTGGTTAATGTCTAAACCGCTGGCAACAAAAGTTAGTACAAAGGAGCAAAGGAGGAGTACAAAGACAAGTGTGTCTTGCCTACAGTCAAGCATGGTGGTGGGAGTGTCATGGTCTGGGGCTGCATGAGTGCTGCCAACACTGGGAAGCTACAGTTCATTGAGGGAACCATGAATGCCAACATGTACTGTGACATACTGAAGCAGAGCATGATCCCCTCTCTTCAGAGACTGGGCCGCAGGGCAGTATTCCAACATGATAATGACTCCAAACACACCTCCAAGACGACCACTGCCTTGCTAAAGAAGCTGAGATTAAAGGTGATGGACTGGCAAAGCATGTCTCCAGACCTAAACCCTATTGAGCATCTGTGGGGCATCCTCAAACGGAAAGTGGAGGAGCGCAAGGTCTCTAACATCCACCAGCTCCGTGATGTCATCATGGAGGAGTGGAAGAGGACTCCAGTGGCAACTTGTGACACTCTTGTGAACTCCATGCCCAAGATGGTTAAGGCAGTGCTGGAAAATAATAGTGGCTACACAAAATATTGACACTTTGGGCCCAATTTGGACATTTTCACTTGGGGGGTGTACTCACTTTTGTTGCCAGCGGTTTAGACAATAATGGCTGTGTGTTGAGTTATTTTGAGGGGACGGCAAATTTACACTGTTATACAAGCTGTACACTCACTACTTTACATTGTAGCAAAGTGTAATTTATTCAGTGTTGTCACATGAAAAGATAGAATAAAATATACAAAAATGTGAGGGGTGTACTCATTTTTGTGAGATACTGTATATATGTATTGCAAAGTGCTGAAAACAGTAGTCCAGGAGTGAGTCACAGCATTTAGCAAGGTCCAGTACTCATGCTGCAGCTGTAAATGAACAAGATTGCCTGCAGCTAACTAGATCACCACTGCATGGATCGGTCAGCAGTGGGAGTAGTAGGGCAAAACAATACACTGCAGGTGCATCTGTAGCATCAGACCCTGCATGAGACTGCCATGAAGCAGATACGAATAATGTCAGACAGTATCGCCGATAATGACAAGATGGGAAGTAAAGGTCTGCCCAAAGGCTCTCACCACCCCGGGTTGCTGCAGGATGTCCACGCTGGAGTTCAGTGCCTCTCGGTTACAATGTGATCACATTAGTTTCTCAGTCTCGATGACCGGTGGAGCTCCAAACGGAAGTCAGTCCTTATTGCTAGGCTCCATCAGAGCCTTATGGTCATGCTGAGTGAGTCTGTTGGGGCAGCAAATGTCTCACTGCCAGCATGGGCAGACGCTGGGCCCGTTGGCCCTACCTACGTCAATGCATTTCGTAAGAGACTGTAAGCTTTGCTAGGATGTAAGGACGTTCATTTCCCTGGCTTTTAAAGGAGTGGTACACCCACCTCCTTTACATTTAAGACACCCTAAACATCCTACAGGGGCCATCCAGTGGTAACACATCGGACAAATTTTAAAAGTTAAGAATGTTCAGAGCGAATCGAGTTCAAATCAACCACTCGCAGCCAACATTCACTACTAACATTAAAGGAGGATATCACCCAGAGCTCCTCATTAGAGTTGTTGAGGTACCCCACCACATTGGTGAGCCAGTGATTTGACCGCCATTGGTGGCATGATATTAGGAATTCTTTTCCCTCTATGGAGAAACTTCAATCCCCCGTTTGGTTTTTATTTTTTATTTTCATTCAATTTTTTTAACCTACCATGTTAGAATAAAAAAATATGGTATAACTCAATATGCATTTTCTTTAATGTCAGTTGCATATTTTAATCATAGTTACTTAAAGTATAATTAAGGAGGGAAATATAGAAAAAGTTGGGTCCATCACCTCTTATTTCTAGATATCTCCCTATTTAATGCAATCCAATGTTTGCACAAAGTATGGAATAAACTTAGGCAGTCAGACTTGCATGTATGGCCTACCCACCTAGTTATGAGCACTAGATGTACTCATATACAGAAGATATTTGCTTGCTTAATAGTTTTTGTTTGCAACATTATAGCATGGAGGGGCTGCGCTGCTCCATGCGCTGCGCAGACAGTTCTGGTCCCACTGAAAACAACAACTAGGCATGGCTTTTTAATCTGCCTAAGGACTTTTAAAATGCTCATTCAGGTCTGTTGTACAACTCCCAGTGTACACTAGATCATTGGTTAATTCAGACCAGAAAGGCCAGATTGGGGAACTATCATTTAATGACTATGACCACTTTTATTATTTACACAAAAGTTTGTTCACATTTTTATTGTTATTGTTTATTGTTTATTTTTATTGTCACCTTCATCTGTGTTTGCATATTTATTTTTCTCTCATACTATATTATTTATTTCTAGTTTGTTTTTTTTATTTAGGCTGTATACATCTTTTATAAGATTGTTTTAACCACTTTTGCAGAGAAAATGGAAGCAACTACAGTTCTTGTCCAATCTAATTAGCATGTATGAGAAGTATTTGCTAAGTGTAATTCTATCTCGGTGAGTACACTGAACAAAAATTAATGCTAACTGCTGTGATATTCAGTGCAATAATTTGACATAATGTGAATATTTTAAAGTCAGGTTATTTCATTACATAGTAAGAGGAATATATGGCATAGTCGATATGTTAATTGCCCACTTACCTATTAACTGAACAAAGCAGTGAATGTATGTGCATGTGTCCATATCCTGTATCGCATCAAGCTAATTGATGACACAACTTACTGAAACCAGAGAAGTAAATTATATTATCTTTTACATGATTCTTTCTAGCAGCTCAGTTTTTTCTCTTTTTTTCTAGTCCAGTCCAGCTCAGCTATGATATGAAGGAGCGGATACAGAGTGGAATAGTAATTAAAATTCCTGCATACATACCTAGCAGTTGGGCAGACCTGGATTAACGAGAAGACCCCACAGGGTATAACCTGAAGCAAAAATTTCAGGAGATCTGTAGGTAGCTTTTTGTATATAAAATGTAAGTGTGAAAGAAAATAATTATATTTTCCTGCTACCTATAAATATTAAAGTATATGTAAATCTAACCACTAAAAATCTAATAAGCTTTACCTTGTTAAGGCATTTCAGAAGTGTTTTTAAATATATTTAAAATCTGCAGAGAATTGAAATAATACCTGGTGATGCTGCCATAACGGTCCTTGTTCTGGCACTCCTATTATAAGGTGACAACTGTCTGTCCCTGACTCCCAGTTCAGGGTTGTCACCACACATATTTCAACAAATATTGTGCAGGCATGGTCTGCCATTGTCAACAGGGGTGCATGTATGTAGACATGAAGTTGCTGCAAATTGGATGCGAGAAATGAAATGCAGGAAAGCATGAAATCAATAAGTATTCCATTTAAAAAAACAAAAAATCATATTGTTTATAAATCACAGTGCAATTATATGAAACTAAATGCCATTTTTAGGGTTTTTCACTATCTTTAACATAATATTGAGAACTATGTAGGTACAAATATTTGTGGCCATTATGAAAACAACATGACTGGAGGAGCAAATAACTGGGTTTTTTGTTGTTGTACTGTCTTGCTGTTTTAGTGCATTCTCTGATACATGCTTATGTGTAACTTTTAAGTTGTAGAACTATAATGTTAAGAGTGGATAAAAACAGAATGAATTAGTCGTTTTCTTGACTGGAAAAATTCTTCTTTCTAATAAAATTTAAATTTAAAAAGAAGCCAAGGCAAAAAGTGGACAAACTATGGGTCATGATCCCAAAATGGGGCACAGGGAAATTTCAGGGGGCATGGTGGTGGGAAAGACACCCTTTGAGGACTCATTCATCATTTTTTCTAGTGTTTTTATCCTGAGTGGACAAAGAAAATGTGAGAAAGGGGCTCTAGGTGTTAGCCCTGCCCTATATAAATACTGCCACTTCCATGCCATTAGTGTGAAGAGCCATAAGAGAGTGCATGCTGTTACACAAACATTGTTGTTGTTAAAGCATTGTCACTTTGCCAATGCAGGGTAAAGTTACAGCATCTCTGCAAAAGGGGTCCCCAAACCCCTTTATGCTCACCTAGTCTGTGCTCCAACATCACTCCTTCCTGCATTGCAGCTGGTGCTATAGTCAGTGGTGTCAGCTAATAGGTGGAGTGGTATTATCACTCCCCCAGTCATGTGATGGTGCTTGGGCCTAGCAATTAGCTGCTAGGCTCAAGTACTGTTACAGGGAAGCAGGTCACACGCTTCTCCATAGATGTGCTGTAAGTGCCAGGTAGCAGCACTGTCTGTGATGAAGGAAGAACTGGAGAAGTAGCGCAGGTGAGGTGAGCAAAGTGGCATCTGGAGGGTCTCTTTGCAGGGAGTTTATGTTAACCTAAAATGGGGCAGCATTAAAGGAGAAGTACAGCTAAAGCTTGTTTAGCTGTACTGCTCCTGTGGATCACAGGAGTGCAGCCTGCTGTCGGCTGATGTCACAGAGCCAGTCCAGGCACGGAAAGGGTCGCGGCCAAATGCTCGGGATCCGCCCACATGCCTGGACTAGCACCCGGCTCAGCCTCTCAGCGAGCCGCTGAGAGGCTGAGCCGGCCTCTCCCTCCCCCTCCACAGCCCAGCACTCCAGTGAGCACAGGAGGGCAGAGCAGAGAGCCGGTGACTGACATTCACCAGCTCTCTGCTCACTGAGCTGTGAGAACCAAGGAATTGGCAGTGTTTGATTGCTCAGATCTCAGTGTTAGAGCCAGCAGGGGACAGATGCATCATCGGACCGATGCTGCATCCAGCTACGTAAGTGTGATTAAAAAAAAAAAAAATCAAAAATCAATATTACAAATTAATATTTGTGTATTTATAAAGTGGGGAACACAAAGAGCTGAGTTCATTTTGGAAAAAACATTTAAGCCTTTTTTTGGAAAAGGACGTAGTTAGTCACATTTTTGTACCTGTTCTGTAACACTGAAGATATTTCTCTGCTTATTGAAGAAGTTTCTTTAGTTTCAATGAGTTTCAGGAACATACAATGCATTTAAAGCCACACAGATTCAACGTAACTTAGTCACCTTAACTGAATCATCATGGACTCAACATTTTTCCATTTGCAAAAATAGCTGTCTGGTATTAATTTAAAATTAAATTGCATGTAATTTAAGGTGGATGTAAACCCTCACATACCCTGTATAACCAGTGAAGTGAACAGCCTCTGATGATACACAGGGATGAAACAAAGCTTCCTACATAATTTTTATTTTTATATCTGCTGTCTTCAGCTTTCTACACTGTTTAGAAAGGGAACATCATGGTAGAAATTTTACTTCTGTTCCACCACTTGGTGTGGAGTCTGGGCATACACTGTGTCACAGTTGATTGGAGGAAAGGCAGAGGAATGAAGAAGCATGCAGAGCTGTACTGTGAATATACCAGCTCTCTGCTAATCTATCTCTATGCACCCACGCCAACACAAATTTCGAGCTGCTTTTATCTCCTGTGTCGGGGGAACTTGTCAGATGTTATCATGCTGATAACAGAGGAACGAAGCAGCAGAAAGACACGGGACTTGGAGAGAGATAAGTAAACACTGCCAATATATGTGCATAGGTTAGATTTCATGAATGGGGTTTACATCTACTTTAAGTCATGTTTATACACAAAAGAAATATATTAAAACATTTTTGTTTTCTCATACAATTATATTTCCTGATGGAACAAACTTCAGCCCAGTGTGTTTAGATAAGTCGTCTGTCAAAATAGGGTTAATCTAATAGAAAAAAAAAATAGTGAAATCTCCTATACAGCTGTGTCCTTACTATACCAGTCATAGTTAAAAATCACCTCTATATTTCACCTTCTATTTAATTTCCATGGCTCTTATATTCAACCCATCAAACAGCTTTTGATGATTCACAGCCCTGACATTTCAACACAGCTTCTCAACACTGCAGGCATTTTTAAAAAGCATCTTGACTTTGTACACGAGGAACATCACTTTTACTGTTTTAAATTGGAACCCCACACTGTGAAGAAATGCCATTTAGAAAGCAAACGGTAGCAGGATTCATTGCATCACAATCACAATAAAATACAATAAAAACCATGTTACTTGCATGGTTCAAATACTTGTATCTCTAAAGAGGATTTCTGATAAAATCGACCATCGTTGCACACTTTCTCTTACTTTCTCTTCTCTTAAAGCCAAAGAGCACCTTGGGGGACAGGATCTCTGCAGAGCCAAGTCATCTCTTGCCATCAGGGAACCTAGAGGACACACAGCTCCAGTGCATCTATGTATGTTCATATGCAGCACTCAGGGGCTCTCTGACTAGGGCTCCAGAGCTCAACCCCATCATAACAAACTCCTCTACAAGCATTTAACCCTTACCTCCAGGAATGGTACTTCATAGTACTGGTGCCCTTTTTTCTGCCAACACACACAGTTCCTAACTTGTGCTTTCGCTCTTACTTAACTACTTAAATCTGGTAATATAATGTTTGGATTAACAGAACACACTTGGCTAAATGCTAGATAACACTCTTACTGGAACTTGGTTTGTGATGCATTAGCAAGGCATTTCTCATAACCAGTTCACTTGCAGCAACATGGCTGCCGCCACCACTACCAGAGCTCTTGCCTGATTTACTGTTTAGCTGTCCTTACTAGGGGGCTGGATTACTGTGTCCCTAATTCTCCTCCCCAAGAATGTGTCAACAGGAGTTTGCTGTCCCAAATTCGGATAGAGACCAAATCAGAGATAAGTACATACCATTATAAGGGAAAGGAATAAAACTCCCAAAAAGCCCTTACAAACTAAAGATTTTAATTTACCTAGTCCCCAAACAAGTCCTTCATATGCAACAGTGGAACTTCTGATGTGATGCCAATTAGGCAAAATCTGTCCCTATTTAAAATAATCAGGTTGATTTACTGAAACTTTAACAGAACCTGAACATAGAGGCTGTTAATACTTTATTGCTCCATAAATTCAATAAATATAAAAAAGAATAGTGAACAAATAAAACACATCAATTTTGAAATAAACAATCTATAGTAATATCACATAAAGCAGTCCCCATATAAGTTCATATAAGTAATGTGATATAAGTGCTCTTCACTCTTAATAAACAAAAAACGCTCAAGTGCATAGAGGACCTCTGTGTGACAGCTGATTCTATTCATAGGACAAGAAAGCTCACACTCCAGCCGCTTAAAAGATTGCTATGACCACTGTATTAATCAGTGGTCATTCGACACTTTAAAAGTTATAGCCTCAAACCAGCCGGTGTGTCTTCATGAAAAGAATTCAGTGCATCGCTAAATTAAAACAACACTAAATATAATTAAGATCATATATGGCAAGAGAAAAACCATATATAAAAGTCCCAGTTCAAAAAATTTGTAGCCAATCCAAAGGATGAAAAAAGAAAGACGCGCAGAGATGTAACACTAAAGAGACAGAAGTATTCCAGGGTGCTCAAAAATATATCTTTTACGTGCATCCGTATCAGTGCTTCCACCACAGAAAATGCAGGCCCTCACCTCAGAATGTGGACCTCTGAATTAACAGACAGGTCAGTCAAGCCTTCCCACATAGGTAATTAAAATGATTGTTGCCTCCAAGAATTGGAATCCTGCCCCTCCACAGCAGCAGCGGGATAGCACACTCATAAACAACAGATGGGAAAGCGGAGACCATGAAAAAATCAATAAGAGGTACATAGTACTCTCTGGTTGGCTATAAACATAATTTATTCAGTAAAAATGTCACTTACAAACAAAGCACTGATATCCCAGTGCTTGGATGCAAAGCGTACGGCAAGCGTCTCAGCGAGACAATGAAAGGTGGCTACAGATGACGTCATGGAGTCCTCCAGCATGCGTATCATTCCAGTGGGCAGGAATTCCTCAGCGGTGTGTCTCCATGATTGAAACAATATGCAGCCACAATTCTCAGAAATAAAACATTCAATACGATCCCATAGCATAATATCGTCAAGTTTAATAAATCAAAAAATGAATCGTAAATGCACTCACATAGTCTCCACAATAAAAAAGCACTAAGGGCATCAATCCGGTTTCCAATCAGATTCCGCATGCGTGATGACATCACTGGCATAGGCTCCACCCTACACGCTTCATCGTAGATGACATCGCCAGAGGGACGGGCCAATAGACATTCATCACGCACTAAGGCTTTATATAGGACTCCGTCGCAACAACAGTTACTGACCGCTCGCCCTTACTGCAGAAGCGTATCAGCAGTCCAAAAGATCACAGCTGCACCACAGGAATGGAGGCCCCCAACTGTTTGGAATTATCTACGCCAGTGATGTCATCATGCACACGGAATCTGATTGAAGGCCGGATTGATGCCTTTAATACCTTTTTATCATGGAGACTATGTGAATGCATTTCCTATTTCTTCTTTATCCATTAAACGTAATGATTTTACGCTATGGGGTCGTATTCTATGCTTTATTTCTGAGAATTGTGGCTGCATAGTTCACATTGGTTGAATCGTGGAGACACACAGACCAGTTGGAGGCTATAACTTTTAAGGTGCTAAATAACAACTGATTAATGCAGTGGTCATAGCAATCTGGTACTTTTCCTATATACGTTAGACATGTGCTACCTAGGCATTGCTAGAGGGCTATGACATGAGAGGACAGGAAATAATGAATTTACAAAAGCCTCTATGGACAGCTACTGCTAACTGGAAAAGCCAAAAAAAAAAAAAATCGGTCACTTTTCATCACTGTAGTTTTATTTGTTGCATAAACAGACAACATCAAAACCTATACCCATCAGTAAATGAATAATATTCAAAATCAGCCTTTCTCAACCAGGGTTCCAGAAAACCCAGGGGTACCTTCAGGGTATGCTATGGGTTCCTTGAAAGATGGACATCAAAATCTCTCAGTAATCATCCAAATAACCAGTGACACCAATGATCTTTTTAGCCATCTGTAAGGGGGGATTCTTTTCACTGACCACCAATGTAAGAAGCAGTCTTCCCATTGACCATCGGTGTAATGGGGCCCTCCTACCACTGAACACCAGTGTAAAGGGGGGCCTTCTCCCCATGACCAAAAATGTGAAAAAACACTACAATTTTCACTGACTTCATTTCTTTTCTGGCTATTATTTTTATTATCATTGGTTTTGTTTTATTATTGCTGAAAATAAGCAAAAAAATAAAAGAAAATAGAGCAGCCTTGGGTTTCAAATGCTTTAAGTACACCATATTCCTTATTCTTTCATTTATTTTTATATCTCAGCTTACTCTTTACCCCAATGTAACCTAAGCTGTAGAAATCGGTATTATTAGTAGGAGTTCCCAGTGTCCCACAGACCCACAATAATCTAAAGGGTTCCTCCACATTGAGGGGGTTGAGAAAGGCTGTTCTAGATGATACGGTAACTTTCCATAATGTTTCCAATAGTAAAAATAATCTACATATAATGAACAGCACCCTATCGCTTTACATGAAACAAAGCACCAAGGTAACAATATGGTGCAAGAAACTTTACATTGGTAAAACAATAGATATTTTGTAGTCTACAGAACAGAATGAAAAATGACTCAGATAAATGTGCACAATGCTGAGCTAGAGTACTCTTCATACTTGTCAGTGCACTTCCTCTTGTGTGTGATAGCAGATATTTTTAGATCTATAAAAACATTGCATTCTGTTGGAAGGTGCACAGGAATAAAAGATACAATAAGGAAATAGGAAAAGAAGGATATTGAAGTGCCCTGAATCCACAGACTATGACCTAGATTAATAAAGGTTGCTAAGATATTGTCTACTCATTCATCGAGATGCATTTAAAAAAGCAACAATGAGCCTTGACAGCCACATGAACAATTTAAATGCATATTTAGGCAAAGCTAATCTCATTATGTTCTCATTAATCTATTAATGTACCTTAGATAAAAGAGAGTGGTTTCTGCCCAGTAACAATGATAACTATAGAATAGTATATAAGTAAATAAAACCCCATGAAAGGTAAATTCCATTACGAATTCCTGGCACAGATTGTATTCATTATGTCTAGAGATTATTCAACTTTAATACATTCATCTTATTCATCATTGTACATATAAGAGCTATGGGCATGTTTTGTAGCATATTTGCTTTCTTGTACACTCTGGTCTCAATGTACTATATAACTTAAAGTTTGTGAACACTTGACCATCACAACCCACTATATAGCAAAAAGTATGTGGACACTCCAAATTTAGTTCAGGCGTTTCCAGTGAAGGTGCTGTTAATGTAGTACTAAAAGCAAAACTTTTTTAAAATTTTTTATTATGAATAGAGTAAGGGAGGATTATAAAACCTGTCAGGTTTTTTTTTTCCCATTTGTGTCCCATTGGGAAGATTTCCCTTCACTTTCTTTCACTTGAGTCACCGGAATTAGTGTCCCCTTAGGAAGGTTTCCCCTGTATTACTGTTCTGGGGACCACCCTAATATTTCTTTCACTCTCAGTTTCAGTGATAACAGTAAACAAGAGAAATTGAGGGTGAATTTACCTAACAGGGATACGACAGGTATAAAAACCTGACAGGTGTTCTAAATCCTCTTGACTCTATCTAAAAAAAAAAGTTACCTTTAGTTATACTTTAATGGTACAGCATAGAAAATATTTTAGACAATTAGTTCCAAAAATGTGTCGATGGGATGGGTAAAGCCCGTTTTTGTTCCAGCATGACTGTGCCCCTGTGCACTGCCAGGTTTATAAAGACAAGGTTTGAAGGGTGTGGTGTGGATGAACTTAAGTGGCCAGCCAATGCAGAGCTCTGACCTTAGCCCTACTAAACACCATTGGAGAGAACTGGTTTATTGATTTCTCACCCAACATGGATACCTAACCTCACCTGCTCTTTTGGCTGAATGTGTATAAATATAAACACACTCCAAAATCTTGTGAAAAGCTGTTATAGATGGAGATGGGGACTCAACCTTTTCAAATGGGATATGCAACAAGCATATAAAGGTGCAATGGTCAGGAGTTTACAATATTTGTGTTCAAACAGTATATCACCACAAAGGATAGCATGATTACATTATTACATTGAACCCTGCAGCACCTCCTTTCAAACACATGCTTCCAAGCATAACAAAGCTTCTAATGATTCTTGCCCACAACTGAGATCATCAGAAACCTATCATGGGTGCCATAGGTTAAACTACCACAGCCTTATCTCACTTTTCTTTGACTCTGATCCCGTTATGTACAGACTAATGCCCTGTACACACGGTCGGATTTTCCGACAGAAAATGTGTGATAGGACTTTGTTATCGGAAATTCCGACCGTGTGTAGGCTCCATCACACATTTTCCATCGGATTTTCCGACACACAAAGTTTGAGAGCAGGCTATAAAATTTTCCGAAAACAAAATCCGTTGTTGGAATTTCCGATCGTGTGTACACAAATCTGACGCACAAAGTGCCACGCATGCTCAGAATAAATAAAGAGATGAAAGTTATTGGCTACTGCCCCGTTTAGAGTCCCGACATACGTGTTTTACGTCACCACGTTCAGAACGATCGGATTTTCCGACAACTTTGTGTGACCGTGTGTATGCAAGACAAGTTTAAGCCAACATCCGTCGGAAAAAATCCTAGGATTTTGTTGTCGGAATGTCCGATCAATGTCCGACCATGTGTACAGGGCATAACACTGCATGCAGCTTGCCACAAAAAAGGTGAATAAAATACTCACCAAACCTTCTGTGGGATTAGTCAAGATGATGTCACAATTGCACAGTTTGACTATTGGGAATGATACTCCAAACAGCAGTTACGTTCCACAGGTCTTGAGGACTTAACGATTGATTTAACACAAGACGTTGCCCCTTAGATACCAGAGGATTCGTTCAATCACTAGCCACAAAAAACTGCTTGGATTCTCACTGAAAGAAAGGGCACAGAAATAATGCAATCTTGTAAAATGTTAGGCAAAACAAATGACATATTATGTAAAAGATATTCAATAGAAGTATATGGTTTGCAGTAATTTAACTAAAGAAAGGACATTAGTCCATAGTATTTACAAATAGGTGAATCGATCAAACTGTAAGGCCTCATGCACACTGGACATTAAAATAACGTTATAAAAATGCCAGTAGTTTTGCAGTGAGTTTTTCAATGTTTTTCGATGTTTGCAATAACATTTTTTAGCATTTATTAGCGTTTTTTTTTTTTTTTAATGGAACGGATCAAATGGATCAATGGATTTTCAGCGTTTTTTCAGCATTTATCTGCGTTTATCAGTGTTTTTTGACCTTAGAGTGTTTTTACAGCTGAAAACAGCTGTAAAACTCCTCTTAGAATCCACTAGTTTGGGTTTTTTTTTAAAGCCAAAAAACACCCCAGCTAAAAACTGCTGATAACAGCCTATGTGTGCATGGACACATAGGATAACATGATGGGGAGTTTATTGACTGTAGAAAAAAATGTCTGGAGCCAAAAACAGCTGCTGTAAAAATGTCCAGTGTGTATGAGGCCTAATAGTTAAAATAGAGGCCCAGTAGAAAGACAGTTGGTAGACTGCCAAAGAACATTAACTGTGGTAATAACTGACTATTTTGACAAAGGCAACATGTTCAACACTTGATTATGCATTAAAGTCAAATTTTTGCTTAATATCCTTAAGTTTTCTAACATAGCTACAGTTAGCAGAGTTCACCTACAGTATGTATAATGCTTTGCAAGAGCATGTATTGCAGAGTAATTTAATAAAATGAGGGCTGCAATGTATTATGTATGTGAGGTACAGTGTTTGTAATGTAGGGTATAGCGTGTGTCATGTATGATGTTGAGATGGAAAAGCATGACATGTTCTGATGCCTTCCCTGTACAAGAACTCACAGATTACAGACACAGTGGTCTCTGACAGTCTTGTGTAATGTGGTAGTAATAAAAGTAGGCCTTATGTATAGTTGAAGACACATATTCTCAGATTTAGTTTTCTGGCAAACAGACCTCACCAGCCCACTCAAGCCAGTGCTATACTACAACGAGGTGCCTAGGAAAATTTGTACCACTTATGGTAGTAGATTGACACATGCGGCAAATTCAGGATGTTATAACTACTGACAATTTAGGAACCTATGGCAGTGACAGATTCTTAAATAATTTCTGCCATTAGGAAACTGGTGGTAATTATGACCAGCTCTGAGTTGGCATACAGATGTAAGTCAGTGCTTACAGTGAGGCATATTTGTGCTGGGATATGACAGCTTCCTGCACAGGACTCTATCCCCCACTCCATTCAGCTATCATCTGGGAAATTCCCCGTCCCAAAGCTGAATGTAAACAAAGTGGGCGGTTTTACTGGTGATGTCATTACCCAAATATGGCAGTGCCTATATTGGAGAAATTACTTGAGTCACTGGGGAGAAGGTGCTTTGGGGTGGGCCTTTTTAACATGGGGTCCCCAGATCCCGCCCATCCCCCCCTATGTGAATGCGTATGGGGTATACATAGTGCCCCTACCCATTCACCAAAAAAGTGTCAAAAAGTAATAAAAATACAGAGACACAGAGAGAGATTTTGACAATTCCTTTATTCAAAAATTTTTAAAAATAGTCTTCTCCAATGTAAATCCATTGTCAATCATGCCGCTGCCACCACCAGACTCGAAAAAAAAATCGGTCCACCATCAACTAAGGCAAACCGCCAAATGCTCAGCTTACTTTTTGACAGTTCTTATATGGGTAAGGGGCAGAGCCACCTGGCGATGTCACCTGGTGGCACCGCCCCCTTGTGACATCACAGTTCGGTGCATGCTGGGTCAGTGACGTCACATGGGTGGTGGTGTCACCAGGTAACGTCGCCAGTGGCCCCGCCCTTACCTATATAAAAACTGTCAAATGGAAAGCCAGGCATTTGTCAGTTTGCCTTAGTTAACTGCGTGACTCACAAACCCCAGCACAATCTTTTTTTAAAAAAATAAAAATTAAAAGGCTTGTATTACAAATAGTTTTGCACAAACTGTGGAAAAGTGCATCACTCTAGGTGTGGAAGGATTCAGGAGTGCATTTTGTACAGAGTGCAAGGTTCTGGAGTATGTTGTACAGAGTGCAAGGTTCTTGAGTGTGTTTTACAGAGTGCAAGGTTTAGGAGTGCGTTGTACAGAGTGCAAGGTTCAGGATTTAGTTAAACTGCAAAGACACCAATTGATTAAACATTGTACACTTATGTTCTAAAATCTTGATTACCAGAATTACCAGCATACAGGAGCCGAGGCAAGAATGCAGGCATCAGATGGATAACAAATGAGTGCAGCCTAGCAGGACCTGCAGCAGTGTGAACATCCATCCATCCATCCATCACAGCCAGGGATTGGTGGGCAAGCCGGCGGGCGTACGGCTACAATGAGAGTGAGAATGAGTGGAGCTGTAAAGTCCAACCTCTGATGCAGGGGATTATTATTATTAATAAACAGGATTTATATAGTGACAAAAATAAAAAGGATTTATATAGCGCCAACAGTTTGCAATGGGATGGGCAGGGCCGATATGCAGGGCTCTGCCACCTTTGTCAGGCAACCAGTGCATATACAAACAGCTGGCGTTTATATATTTATTGCTGGCTGAGGAAGAAGGTGGTAGGGTGCAGGACCAATTGTATCTACTGCATGTGCACCCACAGTGGTGTATAATAAACCTTAATTATACACCGCTGTGGGTGCACACATAGTAGTTACAATTGGTCCTGCCACCTTCTTCTCAGACCAGCAATGTATAAACGCTGGCTGTTTGTCTATACATGAGTTGCCTGACAAAGGGGGCGGAGCCCTGAGTATTAGCCGACATCAGAGGTTGGATTTGACAGATCCACTCACTCTCACTGCGGGCCATATGCCCGCCGGGTTGCCCACCAATCCCTGGCTGTGTTGGATGGATGTTCACACAGTTGCATGTCCTGCTAGGCTGTCGGCAATGGAGTAATGCAGGAAAAAAAGTCCCTGTACACCGGGACCGCAGGACAAAGCTTGAAATGTGGGAAAGTCCCGCCCAATCCAGGACGGTTGGGAGGTATGTCTAAATACAAAGTTCAAAAAAATACATGAGAACTGATTATGCTGTCAGCACATTATAATACAGTTCAGTATCTTGATTCACAAACCCCTTTCAAATGGGGTAACAATAGGGCAACATTAATATATTCTACTGCAGCTTTGTAGCTTTCTGTATCATCTGTTCTTTCCTGTGTTTCCTACCTCCTGTAAATGTCTAAACTGACCTCCAAGTAGGGCAGCCCATTCATTTAAACGGACTGCCCTATGCACAACAAACACAGCAAAGTAACTCATGTAGATTTTTGCCGCTTTTAGTTTTGCAAGTTTTTTACTGTGCACTTTGCCAAATTTGTTGCCTTTTTTTTTTTTGCATGGCGAAACAGCACCAAAAGAATGGCAAGGCAAGTGCAACTCACATTTTTAGCGTTTTGCGCAGATTTACCAAACACACTTGTGAATGGAGCCTTAAGCTTTCAATGTGTGAAAACACGTTCGACTGCACAGTGCAATTAGTACAGTGTTACAGTTAGTACAGGCTTGCAGCGAGCAACTGCTTACTCTTATTCCCCGTACACACGGTCAGATTTTCCGACGGAAAATGTGTGATAGGACCTTGTTGTCAGAAATTCCGACCGTGTGTGGGCTCTATCACACATTTTCCATCGGATTTTCCGACACATAAAGTTTGAGAGCAGGCTATAAAATTTTCCGACAACAAAATCCGTTGTCGGAATTACCGATCGTGTGCACATAAATCTGACGCACAAAGTGCCACGCATGCTCAGAATAAATAAAGAGATGAAAGCTATTGGCTACTGCCCTGTTTAGAGTCCCGACATACGTGTTTTACGTCACCGCGTTCAGAACAATCAGATTTTCCGACTACTTTGTGTGACCGTGTGTATGCAAGACAAGTTTGAGCCAACATCCGTTGGAAAAAAATCCTAGGATTTTGTCGTCGGAATGTCCGATCAATGTCCGACCGTGTGTACGGGGCATTACTCTTTTTTCTGCTGTAAAGGGGATTGTATTGCAATAACAAGTTAATTTCAAACTAAAAAAAATGTAGTTTAGTTTATAGTTTTGTAGATGTATTATTTCAATGGTTGTTATAATGAAATGATTTAAAAAGCATACAGGATAAAAAAATAACAAAAAGTGAAAGTTTTAGATCGTATACACCATGCACACAAATTTACCATATACACCATAAATGTGTGAAGCTGACTTCCTTTGACAACTGTAAAGCTTAACTAACATTAAAAATAAAAATGTGATTGCAAACATATTTTTGAGGAAGAGCAGACTTTATAAGTCTTGGCTATCCAAAAAAAAATCTGCTTTATTTGTGTGCCATATTTTTTTCAGTGTACAGTACACTGCTTATGCACTGTGCAATGTATACTACTAACCTATTTCCAAAGCCAGGTGCTGGGACAATGTAAGTCCAGTGAGCATGCGCAGTAGTTACATCATCAGTGGCCTAAAAATGGGCAATGTGGACCATATTGAGCAAATATGCTGTTGTCTCTGCTGGATCCCTGCTCCCGTAATATGAAGTGGCTTGCTATGGTGGCACACCAAGAAGAGGAGGAGCCAGGAATGTCCCCGAGAAGAGGAGGATTGGAGCTGCTATGTGCAAAATCACTGCACAGAGCAGGTAAGTATAACATGTTTGTCATTAAGAAAAAAATTGGTTTACAATAACGATCAAAGGTCAAAACTGTTTTTAAATTTTGGATAGAATGATAAGGGTTTAGAACCTAAAGAGTCCCAGCTGAGGAGATTCACTTGCTCTATTTTCCTGGTCACCACTGGACTGAAAGTGAGGGAAAACCAAGAAGAGGGATAGAGGTAAAATCTTCCAATGGTGACACTTATTCTGGTGAAAACTGTCAAGGAGGACATTTACCTCACTTTGGAGTAGTTTGGGTCTACAGGACAGGAAGTGAGAAGAAGCAGATGGGAAGAAAACACCAGGACGTTTTACTATTCCCTAAAAAGTTTTGACTTTAGGAATATGTTAATATAAACTTTTTATAAGAAAAATATGGAGCTACTGGAGTGTTTTCATTCTGGGAATGTAAGCTGTATGGCTGTCATACTAACACCTTGGGTACTAACTAACTCAGGAAAAGTATGCTGGTCAGGCATTCTGACTTTCATTTTCTGAATATTCATTCCAGGTCAGTGACTCGGAAGGTACTGTATTAAAACCAGATCATCAGCCTAATAGCCAGGCAATTACATTTTCATACAGAGGTGAGCAATGATAACCTCCATGTTTCTCTTATGAATATGATTTATTGGAAAAACTAAGTGTACAAATGGTCCATCACATACATTGATGTTTTGTCGGCTTACATAGTACTGGTTTATCATTAGTTTCCTTGTGTCATTAACACCAACTTTGTTAATATCAAAACAGACCCAGCATTAGGATACATTTTTTTTTATACGTTTTTATTGAGTATCAAAAGAAAATACGGGATACAAAACAAAACAAAATAAGAAAATATAGGTGATTATATTCTAACAAAGACAAGAAATAACATGTCAGGAAAATCCATACACAGTTCACTCTAAATTCAGATGAGATTAAGATTTTACAGAGAGGAATAAAGGGTAATAATGGTAATATATGGAATAATCAGGACAAATGGTGACACCAGTCTGTCCATGGTTTCCATGAACTGTCAAATGGCTCTTGCTTGTACTGGTAGAGTGGGATTTTTCATAGGAGTAACTCACTTGGACTAGAGATACAATTTAAGATTTGTTAGGGGCTTGAGAAGCTTTCCAGTGTCTAGCTATGTCTTGCTCTTGCCGTAACAAGAATGTGGACCGTCACAGTGCGAAACTTAAATATTTCTCTCCAGAAACTAGAGAGATTTCTCCAGGAAAAAAATATATGGTAAAGAAAAAACAGGGAGGAGGAGGTGCTGACCTGAGTGTAGTATTAAAATGATGACTTTAATAGAATTAGATTAAAAACACTTACAAGATGACAGAAGATGCATGCTCGTCAAAGTAACGTGCAGTCCTGGCATTCCACATGGCTCTGCGGGTCCCACCGCTGTTCCGGATATCTGAAAAGGATTTAGCAGCTGGCTGAAATGGATCACAGTGTTTCTCCAGGAATAAGGAAATTCCCCACTGACCAGCATGGACCGTGGAACAGGAAGTGATGTCACCCGCATCTGATTGGACCAAGGCAGGGCTGGAATCTTGTCAATTAGGGCTGCAGTGGTAAAGTATACCCGTCTGCCCACAGCCTCTCCAGGAAAAGGCTGAGTTCTGTGGGGAGAATTTGTACAGTTGGTAGGGAGTATAATGCCATCTGGTGATTAATTTTTGTAGCAGTTCCCAGTGGTTGGTGCAGTGAGAGGATAAGTAAATAGATTTAAAGGCCAAAAGCCACTGGGAGGGGGAGAAAGTCTGTCCAAGGTCTGATTCTCATTTAAGGATTGGATTTGTTTTCTCAAAAACAAACTTTTGATGTAGTAAGTTGTAAAATAGTGTAATTCCCCTGGTTTTTGTGTGGGTTGAGGATAGAAAAGACCAGACTGATGAGTCAACGAAAACTGTGGGGAGAGGGTGTTTCAATAGAAATGTCCCTATGCAGATAAATGTAAATTTAGTAATACCATGAGCTTGTTTTAGTATCTCTACAGTTTTCAATACATTACCATTCAAGAGCTCATCTACCCAAAGGAAGCCTCTATCCACCCATTTATCAAGATTTAAGTACGGGATAAGAAGTTACAAGGTTTTGATAGGAATACGTATCTGGTGATTCCTTATGGGTTGGAGGGGTTGTGAGAGTGGTGTTCTATATGCCAATAAAGTGTCTTGAACAGGTAGATGGAAGGAATATAAGGGTTTCCATCTGTCTGCTAGGATTAGTAGAGCTAAGTCATAAGTTCCCCCTAAGTGTTTTTCAATCCCTACCCATAGGGCTTCTGGGTGATGGTTAAACCAATTTTTTGATTGTGCCAATAAAGATGCTAAATAGTAGTCTGTAATGTCCACCATACCCAAGCCCCCAGATTTCCTGTATCTGATTAGGTGCATGTGTGAGCATCTTTTGCGTTACCAGATGATTTTTTTAAGAGCACATAAGACATTAGGTTTAATGGGGATTGGTAAAGTGCGAAATACATATAATATTTTAGGTAAAATTGCCATTTTATAGGTAGCTATCCTTCCTGCCCAGAAAAGTTTGAAATTATATAAATGATGAAGTTCTTTTCCAATTTCTTCTAGAAGGGGTTTGTAGTTGGCGTCCGCTAATATAGAGGTGGAGGCTGTTATAAGTATACCTAAATAGGATATATGGTGTTCAGCCCAAGCATCAGGTAGTTCTTGCTTTAGGTGTTGGTGAGTGAGTTTGTGGACTTCTAAATCTAGGATTGTAGATTTAGTAAAATTCACCTTGTATTGTGAGATATTGCTAAAGCTAGTTAGGATGTGATGTGCTGCAGGTAATGATATCAAAGGGTTAGATAAGTGGAGTATTATATCATCAGCAAACAAATTAATGATGTGAGTGGTAGTGCGTGTATGAAATCCTGATTTTAGAGGCTGTGAGTGAATTGCTTCCACCAGGAGTTCAATTAGTAGAGTGATATTTGATGGGGAAAGAGGGCACCCTTGACAGGTTCCATTTGATATAGTAAATGTTTTTGATAGAAAGCCAGATGTATATACTTGTGCTAATGGATTTGAATACAGTGCAAGGATGACCGAAAGAATGGTCCCCTGGAAGCCATATTTTTCCAGCGTTAGCTACATAAGTTACCAGTGGACTCTGTTGAATGCCTTCTCTGCATCTATGGAGAGAAGCAGAGAAAACGCACAAGTTTATTCTACAAGATGCACAATATTAATAATGCGCCTAGTTGCGTCAGTAGTCTGTATATTTTTTGTTTTGTAAAGCCCATCTGATCTGGTTTAACTAGGGTGGGCATAATGTTTATTGGACATAGTGCAAGTAATTTGGCATATATTTTTACATCCGAATAAAGTAAGGATATTGGCCGAAAATTTACAGAAGATGTGGGTTCCTTGCCAGGCTTTGGCAAGGTAACCACATATCCTTTCAGCATTTCTTGTGGAAAAGAATGACCAGAAGCTGCTTCTTGAAACACAGCTATGAGATGTGGAGAAAGGATATCTTTAAAAGTTTTATAGTAATCATTTGTAAACCCGGTTGGTCCTGGTTACTTACCAGAGGTAAGTGAGTTGATGACATTGGTAGCTTCAGAAATAGTGAAAGGAGAGTTTAACAACTCTAACTGTGTGGTGCTTAGGGTATGGAGTTGTAATTTGGCTAAAAATATTTGTATATCTGCATCTGAGGGTTGAGGGGTGGAAGAGTCATCTTTTAGATTGTACAGGGAGCTATAATAATCCACAAAAGCATCAGCAATGGCATGCGCATTCAACAGTTTAGTTTTAGTGGAGTGATCAATAAGGTATTGAATTCGAGCCTTGGCTCTCTGAGCTCTAAAGTGATTGTAAAGCTTCAAATATTTAAAAAAAAAAAAAAATGTCATATTTACCTCCACTGTGCAGTTCGTTTTGCACAAAGTGGCCCCGAACACTGACTTCTGGGGTCCCTCAGTGGCTCTCGCGGCTTCTCCCCCCATTAGTTAACCCCCTAGGAGAAGCGCTCTCCCGGGGGGTTACCTTGCAGGCGCGCTCCCGAGTCCAGCATTTGGCATCCATAGCCGCTGAATGTATGACTCGGCCCCGCCCCCCGGCGCCCACGACATTGGATTTGATTGACAGCAGCAGGAGCCAGTGGCTGCATTGCTATCAATCTATCCAATCAAGTGCCGAGAACCCCGGGCAGAGGGATAGCGCGTCCTTGCCAATGGAAAATCCAGGGTTCAGTTAAGTAAAATGGGGGGCTGGGGGGCCAGTCACTGCCAGGTGTTTTTTCACCTTAATGCATAGGGAAAAAATGAGGGTTTACAACCCCTTTAACTCTGTTGACCAAGAATTTGCCTGCTTTGTTTTGGGTGTAGAATTTCAGTTTAAGTGATTTCATGAGTTTAAGTTTGGTGGGAAGTTTAGACAGGGAGGATGCAAGGAAAGACAAAGGGGTGTTTTTTTTCTGGGTTTCAAGGGTCTGTATGTCAGAGATTAGTTTATTGAGGTGGGCATTACGTGGTTTCTTAATCCTGGAGCCAATTTGTATCAGAATGCCTCTTATGAATGCCTTATGGGAATTCCACAATGTGAAGGGATTTGTGTCTGGTAATTTGTTTTCCCGCATAAAATTTTGTAAATATTTACTAATGGCAGACTGATGGAGGGAGGATTGTAAAATAGTCACTACAGCACCAAAGCGGAGTAGGAGAACAAGTGTCCCCTTCATCCAAGGTGATGGAGATGGCGGCATGGTCCAACCATGTAATATTGTGAATAGATGAAGAAGATACCCACTGTAGCACCCATTTATCTGCCGAAAAGAGATCTATATGGGAGTAGGTATTGTGTCTAGCAAAGTAAAAGGTGAAGTCCTTCTCATTGACATGCTGACACCGCCAAACATCATACAGTATATATTCTCCTTGTGTAATAAGTCTTGCAAGGAGGAGCCTCAACAACGTGCTAAAGAGGAGGAGTCCAGCTTTGGGTAGGGGACTACATGAAAGTTTCCACACATAATAAGACTTCCATATAACACCTTAGACATTTTCTGTATCATTTTGCAAATGAAACCTAGTTGGTGCATATTTGGTTCATAGATGGAAGCCAGGGTGTAAGGTTTAGCCCGGGTTCACACCACAACGGGCTGCGGATCGCACAGGAGCGCTGTGCGTCCCTGTTCACCGTTTCAGGGACGAATCAGGGCCGATTCTATGCCTGAATTCGGCCCTGAAACGCAGCCAAAGACACACAGCGTTTTTGTGCAGTGCGCACCGCAGCCGCCCCGGAGATATGTGAACTGGCTCCATAGGTAGCCAGTCACATTCTCCTGCTATGCGAATTAGAGGTGCGGAAACGCACCTCTAATTCGCATAGGTGTGAACCCGGGCTTAGAGTTTAGTTTACATGTTACAAAAATAAACCTACCATTAGGGTCAGAGAACACATTCTTACGTACAAATCACACCAAGTCTTTGATGGCCAATAGCACACCTCTTTTTTTGTGCTGGAAGAAGAGATAAACACATGTGGATTTTTATGTGAGAATATCGAGGTAAAATCTTTATGGAAATGAGTCTCCTGAACTGCCAGGATATCCGCCTTATGGTGCACAGCTTCTTCCCAAAGAGAGCGTCTTTTGGCCGGATGATTAAGGCCATTGGCATTTATTGATAAACACTTAAGACCAATATTGAAAGTGACTATATGTTATGGAATTGCCTTCGGGCACAAGAAAGAGAAGTCCATGTAGAGCTGTGATGGTTGTTGAGAATCCCTGGAACACAAAGAGTAGAAAGCTCCAATCTGTACTAGGTCCGCTGTTATTGGTTAAACAAGTGGGATCATCCGATAATGGGAGTATGTTGTCCTGACATAGCGAAGAGGTCAAGGTTGCATGAAGGAAATGGTGTAGAAACATGTTCCAATGAGGACAAAACAGGAGCAAAAATAGAAGACTTAAAAAAATAAAGACCCTATTGAGGTCTAGAGCAGTTAAACTGCAATAACACGGGTTAAAGAAGTATGGTAGTGTGTACTTCAGGAGCTTGTGGAGCCTCTGGGAAATGCTATCATGAGGTTATTGCGCTGGTATCATCAGGTGCCACGTTTGTTTTTTGCCTTTTCTGCTTATGTTGGATTGTGCACCATTCTGGTTCCAAAAAGGCTTTCTTTGGAAATGAGCTGGACATAGCTTGTAGAGGAGGAAGCTCAGGTAGGATTTGCCATTGACGCAAGAAGTTAAGACCATCTTCCAAGGAGGATATGCTCGTTGTGGTGCCTTGGTGGGTGATCAGAAGTGTGGCTGGATACTTCCATTGGTAAGCCACTTTGTGGTTCCTGAGTGCTTTGTTCCGCCTCAGTTGTAATGTGTACTTATCCAGTAGTAACTGGATATGTGCTATTTTTTCAGTTAACTGATCAGCCCTGCAAAAATGTATTGAGTAATTGTTCTTTTACTTGGAAAAATGTATTCTGAGCAATACATCTCTAGGTACACTAGCTGGAATGTGAGCGGGTTTAGGCACTCTATGGATGCGGTCAATGGTAAGATCGGTGGAGGATAAGGTGGGGATCGCTGTTAAAAAGGCATCACGGATGTAATGCCGGAGTTGGTGCGTGGTAATAGATTCCGGAATGCCACTCACCTTTAAATTGTTCCTCCTTGATCTGTCCTCCAAATCCACCACCTTGGCCTTAAGCTAAGAGATGTCGTCTGCTTGATCGGTATTGGTGTCTACCAATGTGTTAAATGAAGTTGCAAATTCACTCATTTTGTCCTCTACACATGACGGATTCTGTTCCCTAGCTCATGAACTTCAGCTTTATGTTGTTGCAAGCAGGCGGGAACATCAGATTGAATGGAAGCACACGAGGAAAGCAGCATTTCTTTTAGAGTTGTGTCAGAGATAGGCTGTTCAGCAGCGGGGAACACTGCAATGGGATCTGTGTCTGCTGTAGTATCCTGTGCTGAATCATGGGCTGCACTTCCAGGTGTCTTCCTCCTTTGCTGTAAGACAATCTGTCCTCGGACGTGATTTTAATGGGCTGCGGATGTCTAGTGTAGATATACCAGAGCTGGATGTGAAGCAGCTGCATTAGTGGATGGGACAGTCACCTCCAAAATGGCCACCGCTTAAGACACTAAAGGTCCACCAGTGGCCGTCAGCTCTGGGGACGCACTGCCATTTTGTTGTGGTCTATGTTCCGCGGCCGGAAAGACTTCCGTAATTTTAAGGTGCTGTAACGGGTTTTTGCGGCGCCTGGACATACCACCGAGTGGAGCAGAGGTATGGGGCACTAGGGATGTCAGCCAGTGGTCAGCAGATGCGCCGTGGTGTGAGATAACCCAGAAAGCTGAGCGGAGCTCCTTCACTCAGCAGCCATACTAGACAGCGGTCGCCACACCCTAGGATACATTTTTGCAACATAGAAATTCAAACCAGGGTGATTTGCAGCAAACAATTTTTCAAACTAAAACAGGGTATTGGGTGAGGCCAGGGAGGGGAAGAAGAGGGTGAATGCCTCAGAGACATGTTGGGGGTTCCAGGTCTCATCAGTAGATAGGAAGTAAACCTCATAAATCCACCAGGCGCTGGTCAAAATCTGCTAGTAGGAAATATGAGATCCATGGGTCCCAGGTTTTTTTTCTTATGGAGGTTTTTTTTTCTTAAGCTGGTTATAGATACTGTAGGTATGGTCTTACTGTTGAAGGATTTTTTCTCAGATTGGTGCATAAACATGCATATTTCGAAAATGTAGGGAATCAAGTATTTGACAGAAAACAATAGTGATTGTCTGAAAATATCCATTATATCCAATCTAAATGTTCTGCCAATAGCTGAGTATCTTGTGCTTAGAGACATGGAATGTGTATTTTAAAATTTTTACCAAATTGGCTGGATTGAAAAAAGATCTTAATGTGTATGTGTATCTGAAATGCATAGATCATACGCAGTGTTCCAATAGTAAAATTTTTTTTTTATTGACTGACCATGGTCCATATCTTGGTTTGTCTAGCTAATTACACTACTCCTGACTGACTGAATGTAATTTGAAATTAGTTGATACATTTGGGCAAATATCTCATTCATAACACTGGGCCTGACCAAGAAGGTAGATTTGTAATACCTACAGCAAGCAAAAGGATTTTTCAATTCAGTCTCCCTTTCTGCACTGGGAAAAGAAACGGGAGCACACACTTAGTTATTATGGACAACATAAACATTCCAAGCAATTCTTTCCCCAAATACATAAAGTATGGTACTCAACAGGGATAACCACTTAACCATTCTTTGTGTTGGCTATGGAGCTTAAAGTAAACTAAACAAAGGATCAGCACCAGTCAGGAGCTACTATGAAGTTGATTTGCAGTATTCAGACGGCTAGGAATAAGCAATTCAGGCAAGTTCAAGCAGTTTGGGCTTGCAGACCCTATTTATAAAAATTTGAACAATAGAACCATATGTGTTATCTTGAATTTTCTCCCAAATCAGATAGTAATTTTACCCTGTACTTATATAAAGCAGCCCACAGATGACTCAATTCCCCCCATCAACACAGTGAGTGTTGATGGGGGGAATGCCTCCTGCAGTGCTATTGTGTTCTACCCCAGGTGCAGGGAGACTTGGCAGAATACGACTACTGCTAGTGGCTATAGCCGCCAGCAGTAGTCAAATGTAGAAATCAGACAAATTTTGATTCACATATGGTGGGCTTTAGAAGTTGACAAAGAACAATAGATAGCTGTTCTTGTCTTGGTCAGACTCCCTCATATCAAGGTTAGAAGACAACTATCTTGGCATTGAACCTACTGTTCCCTATTCCAAGATCAGAAAATATGTTTATGATGTTCTTGATGTTCTTGTTACCTTGACCTAAAGAAGATGTGCTTATGACTTTCTGTCACTGAACTCTTGTTACCTCTATTAAAATACACCATAATATGCAGCTTTGACACCAGCCATTTGATGGCTTGACAGTTCAGTTGAGAGCTAACATAAGCACACTACTAGTAACTGTGACAGTGAGCATGCTTTGAAAAATGTAACCGTTTTGGAAAACTGGTTAATTTAGTGGGTTTAGTTGCACATTTCTATATAATGAGATAATCTATAGGTTTCTAGAATTAAGTAATTTAACTGGTACGTAATAGTAATACATATGTTAAATAATGCTAATGTAATAAAATATATGGGGAAAATGTCAATATCCCACTACAAGCCGTTAGCCATCTTCATTTGGACGAACACTAATATCATTGGTCTGGAGGTAGCAAGCTACCTTCATAAACTTTGTCTTTTTGTAGATGATGCCCAGAAGCAGCTATTCAGCCTAATGATATCCTTTCCCAGCCTCTCTGTCCATTTTAAAAGCTTTCGGCTCAGTTTCAGTATTCAATATCCATATGCACATGGCCAAACTTAAAGTGGTTGTAAAGGCAGAAGGTTTTTTTATCTTCATGCATTCTATGCATGAAGATAAAACACCTACTCTCTGCAGCAGCCACCCAATCACCCCCTAATACTTGCCTGAGCCCCATCTCTATCCAGCGATGTCCATGAGTGCCTCGGCCGTCCGTGACTCTCTCTCCTGATTGGCAATCAAGAGAAAGAGGGGGCAGGGCCAAACTGGGGGCTCCATGTCTGAATGGACACACAGAGCTGCAGCTTGGCTCGAGTGCCCCCATAGCAAGCTGCTTGCCGTGGGGGCACTCGACAGGAGGGAGGGGCCAGGAGAGCCAAAGAGGGACCCGAGAAGAAGAGGATCCGGGCTACCCTGTGCCAAACCACTGCAAAGGGCAGGTAAGTATAACATGTTTGTAATTTTTATAGAAAAACAAGACTTTACAATCACAATTTAGCTTTACCTCTCTTTACCTTTACCTCTCTCACTACTCAAAACTGTGTCACACTGCAGTGCTCTTTTGAGTTCTTGTTGATCCCTTCCTCTTTTGCATATCTGGAAGTTTGTCCCAATAACTGCAGACACACTTTACTAAGAGAACTGCCCTGATAATCAGTCAGTTATTATTTCCTACAGGTTAAGTATTATATAATGGCAAAGTCTCTTTTATGTGGGGTATGTTGAAGCCCAGAACTGGTAAATATATTCTTCACCATCCCAAACCATTATATAATTATTACTGTGTTGTGCAGAAGTTTTTCAATGAGTTATCTTGGACTCTTACTTAAGGTCCCATATATCAGTTCATGATCTGCTATGGTTACACTCAACTTTGAGAAAATAGTTGACTAATTCCATCACCACCCACTCCCTGAGAATCTGGGGCAACATTATTTTGGCATATTGCAGTCACCCTCTCTTCATCTCATCTCTTCATCATCTCTTCATCTCTTCATTTACTGAATAAGATATTCACTGAAATAACACATTCTTTAGGTTTGCAGCCTTATTTCACCCCTTTTCCCTGGCAGCAAACAGCCTATAGCTAAGATTAGACTAGTGGGTGTTTTACCAACCTGTTGTAATACATTTACTGCATTAATCTGCTTGCTTATCTAATGAACACTTTGTTACAACATGTTTTCTAGTTGTAATTTATGCATTGCTGTCTGTTATTTGTGCAAATATTCTTGCGTTGTAACATTACAAGTCACATCTCAATAAAAATGTATTGAACAAGAAAGAAAACAAAAACACATTTTCCAGCACTTAACTGTATAGCATACACTTGCCTTTAGAGCTTTCAGTAGCCAGTGAAATCCTGTCCCTGTTGGGAGCGCTAGAGAAGAGCAACCCTGCAGCCAACCCTAGGCAGGCTAGTCTGTAGCAGAAGTATGTGGCTGTACATCCATTTGCACTCATCTGAATATGGTGCCATACAGGGTATGTTTGTAATTATTTAGCAGACAACAATCATGCTTATATACCTAGTCAAGGTGGGAGTAGTGAATGGAACAGCAAAATTACTAACATCAGGGCATATAACGTAAGTAATGGACTGAAGACTGTGCTGCTGTATTAGCTGCCAGCTATCACAGGTTGGCAAATACTCACCATCTGGTATAAAAAAAAAGAGCAGAGGGATTTCAATGGCAGAAATAACATCAGTGAATTTCAGATGAGCTTATTATTCTGGACAGGGACATTCAAGGTTATAGGAGAGTGGAATAATGACTAGAAGGCTGATCACGCTGCCATCTCTTGTGCTGTAGGTATCTAATGAATACTTATAATGCCGGTGTCCTGCAAATAACATTATGTGACAGGTCATGTCATGGTGCATAATCAAGCATTTGGTCTAGACAAAACAGGACAATATTGTGAAATGTGTTATTCTCTTAGTAACTAAGTGATTTGGAGCAGACTGGTATGTGTCCAAGTCTGCCTATAAATATGCTCAAAGTAGAACCATTTACATACAGGTCACAAAAAAAGATGAAACATAAAGCATAGCTAGGTCTGGACATTAGTAATGACCACTATGACCACAAATCTAAAAAACTAAGTACATGTAATTGCCATACAGTGTTGTCTTGTTAGGAGTTATGTGAGCACCAGGAGACACTCTGATATAATGTAGAAATCTGCTTTTTTTAAAACTAAAGGACATACTGTGGGGCACATGTTTTTATCTAACAGAGTGGATTGTAGGGACATTACACAAATATTTTACCAGCAGGAGGGGAGGATCGTGGAGCGGACGGAGCTGAAAGGCGGGGAGGGGGGATCTGGGGAGAAAGGAGACATAGCGGATGACAGAGGCACATAAACTGACCATGGTGTCAGGGCTCAGCAACCATGATAAACTGTAGTCAGTTTACGGGGGGGGGGGGACCAGACAGGATCAGCCAGGTATTTCAGGTGATACAGGGGGACAAATTACACAGCACAAGCACCGTGCTGTATAAAATGCTTTAAAGGAACAGGATCCATTTATTTTATTTTTTTTAGGGTTACAAACACTTTAAAGTCAGGCTAAAGCTGGCCATACAATAACAGAAATTCAGCTGGTCCAGCAAGAGCTGTGGCAGTCCCAGCTGAACATCAAACTCTATGGAAGGGACATGTTGAAGAATTTTCCTCAATCGATGACTGCAGCCAATCAGCTGTAGCCACTGATCATTGTATTCTTACTCCTGTCCCAGTGGTGACTCCCTTCATGCACATTGTTTTTGTGTGGATGGAAGAATTTGTTAGTCCTTTTTTTGTTCAGCCTCTTAGCTGAAGGAAAACAAACTAACAGTGTATGGCCAGGTTCATGTTACCTTTTTATTAATCCAGAGCTGTATACAGGTATAGAAATACATTATACATTATTCTACCTGTATTTTTAAGGTGACATAACTTAAAGTGATACTAAAGTCTTCTTTTTTTTTTTTCTTTAAAAATAACAAATGTTATACTTACCTGCTCTGTGAAATGATTTTGCACAGAGCAGCCTGGTTCCTCCTCTTCTCGGGTCCCTCTTCAGTGCTCCTGGCCCCTCCATATTGTCGAGTGCCCCCACAGCAAGCAGCTTGCTATGGGGGCACCCAAACTGTAACTCTGTGTCCATTAAGACATGGACCCGCGGCCCAGCCTGGCCCTGTCCCCTCTCTTTCCTGGTTGGCTAACTGACTTTGATTGACAGTAGCGGGAGCCAATGTGTCTCAGCCAATCAGGAGGGAGAGCCCCAGACGGCCAAGGCATTCATGTACATCTCGCACAGAGGGCTCAGGTAATTATTGGGGGCCGAGCGGGGCTGCTACATCCAGGTGGTTTTTTATCTTAATGCATAGAATGCATTAAGATAAAAAAAAAATTCTGCCTTTACAACCACTTTACTACTCTTGGCCCCAGAGACAGATATGAACCGTAACCCCTAGCTCCTAACCCAAGTCATCAAGCATATCATTCATCTCCAACTACTAAATATAGCATAATGACCACAGCAAAACACAGAACACTAATGTATACCCAGAGTATAATACACCAAAATAGGCTGAATGGTATCTGATCTCAGCAAATGCAATCAGTAAACAGTAACATAAGTATTTACCAGGTTGCCCCATTATTTATTTGTTATAGGTGCACTTTACATACATATATTGTACATTCACATCATTCCCTGCCCTCAAGGAGCTTACAATTTAAGGTCTCTAACTCACATTCATACATGCACATACTAAGGTCAATTTAGACAGAAGCCAATTAACCCACCAGCATGTCTTTGGAATGTGGGGGGAAACCAGAGGAAACCCATACAAGCACAGGGAGATCATGCAAACTCTAGGCAGGTAGTGCCCTGGTTGGGATTCGACCCGACGACCTTAGTGCTGCCAGGCTGGAAATATTAACCACTTCCATACTGGGCCATAGTGAAATGACGCCAGCAGAAACACTACGTCCCTCCGGGTGCACATCATATGACGTCCGCCCGCTCTCGCCGCTCTCGCGTGCCCCCCACGCAGTGCTGTGATCGGGGATGAGGCATGTCAGGGATGATTGGCTGTGTCTAGCACTTTAAGTATGAACATAACGGCAATATGGCATCCTTCTCGTACTCAGGCTTGGAAAGAGTTAAATTATCCTCACGTGGGGGGGGGACATCCACCGTGCACTTCTTTCACATGAAGTCTGGTGGATTTTCCACCTAAAGACAAGGGTAAATGGGGGAATTAACCACCACTATGATGTGGACCTTTTTATGAAATAAGTTTAAAAAATCCTGGCGCTATGGGACTTGTACTATGCCCATCACTTGTGATACACTTTGAATGTGTACTATCTTTTATGTATAGTCTTTATATTTCACATCTTATGATTTTTTTCATTTATATAATTTTTTATTAAAGATTCTCTCATAGAGCTTTTAATATATGTATTTTCTCACATGTCAAGATAGTCTTTGTATGTTTTGTATCTCATGTGTTGTATTATAGCTAGCCTCTTTGCGTCTCACTTGTCATCTTTACATCTGTTGACAATTTGTAACCAATTACCTGATTTCAATTGAACACATTGTTGATTGGAGAGGAGCAGTAGTTATGTGATAGTCTTTTATGTATAAATGTTCATGCTTTTCAACATATATGTGTGCTGTAAACAAGGCTTATCGCCGAAACTAGTCTGCTGCTGACTGTACTCACTGTGAAGGGTCTACAATAAATACGCTTGATGTTATGGAGTTGCCGGCTGCTTCTTTTTCTTGAAGCCCCTGAACTTTCCTCTATGTTATCTTATGTTTACATGTACACCCAGTTGTTTATAGTAGTTTAGAGGCAGTTGAGGTTACAGGCATTTTTTGAAAGCAGAAAAATCACATTCAGGACTGTAGTTTAATGGCATTTCAAATGCCAAATGCAAGCGTTTGCGTTTATGGGCGTTTTTAACCAGTTCCGGACCAGCTGCTGCAGTTTTACTGCGGCAGGTTAGCCCGGCTGCGCGATATCATGTTACTTTATGTTCTGCGCTGCCGGCTGGCCCCCCCCGCCGGCCGCGACAATCGGATTCGATCAGGAATCGATCAATCCCCAGGCCAAGGCCAATGAAATCTGGCCTGGACCTGGTGATCGCTGACTACATTGACACCAGGTCACATAGGCACACAATTCACCCCCCGATCACCCCCCCAGTTAACCCCTTCACCACCTGTCACTGTGTCACCTAGTACAGCAATCATATTTTTTTTGATCGCTGTACTCGTGTCATTAGTGACAAAAATCAGTGTTAGGGTAATTAGTCTTAGGCCCAGATACAGTAGGTCTAGGGACATCCAGGCTTTTCGTTTTTGTCCTTCACTAATTGTGCAGTGCCAGCACCTGTGAGGCCGGGGGAAGATTTTTTCATCATCAAATTAAGTGGGTATCCTGTGAGCGGCTTCATCTTCTCAACCCCCCCATAAGGGTTTAACCCCTTGATTACCCCCTGTCACCTGTGATCACAGTATAAGTGTCATGGGTGATGCAGTTTAGCTAGTTTATTTTTTATAGTGTCAGGGCACCCAACAAAGGTTTAACCCCCTGATCACCCGGTGGGTGATCAAAGTTAGGTTTTAGCGTCAGATAGGGTCTGTGTCGCCCCAGACAGCGTCAGATTAGTGCCAGTACCACTAACACCCACGCACACACCATACACCTCCCTTAGTAGTATAGCATCTGAATGGATCGATATCTGATCTGATCAGATCTATACTAGCGGCCCCAGCAGTTTAGGGTTCCCAAAAACGCAGTGTTAGCGGGATCAGCCCAGATACCTGCTAGCACCTGCGTTTAGCCCCTCTGCCCAGCCCAGCCCAGGCCACCCAAGTTCAGTATCAATCGATCACTGTCACTTACAAAACACAAAACACATAACTGCAGCGTTCGCAGAGTCAGGCCTGATCCCTGCGAACGCCAACAGTTTTTTTGCAGTGTTTGAAGCAGTCGCTGACAGTCAGGTGCTTTTTTACCTGTGAGTCTCACTACTGTACCAATAAATTTAGAGACCAAAATGTCAAATCGAAGGTACACTAGTGAAGAGGCCTACATGTTTCTGAGCATGACAGATAGTGAAGAGGAAGTCACTCATCTGTCAAATTCAGGCTCAGAATACGAACCTGTAGACAGCAGCGGCTCCATGACAGATAGCTCTGACAGCGGAGTTGTGGTCCCTGGCAAGGTCAGGCGTACCAGACCCCGATCTTCTTCTGCTGTCGTTGAGGTGTAAGAACTGCAGGTCCCTCGTATGGAGCAGAGAGCCAGTACTAGCACTGCTATTCCTTCTGGTGAATTGGCAAGCACCAGCAGCCTAGTACATCCTGGTCATACATCCAGCACTGCAGTAACACTTGGTGACGTGGTGAGTCCCATAAGTGCAGTTCAAGCTGGCGAGGTGGCAAGCAGTAGTGCCACCAAGAAGAAGACAAAGACAGGCCTGTCGAGCCCATAGTGTCCTTTCTGCTGCATTCGCCAATCCTAATTGTGAACCCACCACTTCTGCAGCACCCGTACTTCCCCCATTTACTGGCTAACCCGGAATTCAGGTGGAAACAGTTGATTTTACGTCACTTGATTTTTATTCGCTGTTTTTCACAGAAGATCTCTATAGATCTATTGTGGACCAAAGCAATTTGTATGCTGGTCAATTCATCGCCGCTAATCCCCAGCTGACCCTTGCCAGAGATTGGAGACCTATTATGGTCTCCGAATTTAAGACCTTTTTGGGCCTATCCCTCCTCATGGCGTAACTAAAAAGAGTGAGTTGCGGTCATATTGGTCCTCTGACCCAATTCACCATACGCCCATGTTCTCTGCCTCCATGGCCAGGTTCATGCACTTCAATGACAATGAACTCTGTCGACCTCGGGGTGACCCTGGATTTGATCGGCTCTACAAAATTCAGCCCCTCATAAACCACTTGAACCAATGTTTTGCAGCCTTATTTACTCCCGATCAAGTTGTCTGCGTTAATGAGTCCCTGATTAAGTTTTCTGGCCGCTTGTCTATCAAACAGCATCTTCCCAGCAAGCGTGCCAGATATGGGGTCAAGATGTATACACTCTGTGACAGGGGCACAGGCTATACATGTAGTTTTATGGTTTACGAGGGAAGAGATTGTCATGTAGAGCCGGAGAACTGCACAGACTACATAGGGAGGGCTGGTAAGATAGTGTGGGACTTGGTATCACCCTTATTCGGAAAGGGGTACCACTTGTACGTGGACAATTATTACACGAGCGTGCCCCTTTTTGATAATGGAATTGAAGCATGTGGCACCGTGCGATCTAATCGCCGGGGCTTCCCCCAACGGCTTGTAGAATCCCGACTTAGAATCCCGACTTGCGGGAGATAGCCTGCTTGAAGTGTAATAATTTGTTAGCAGTGAAGTGGAGGGATTCACAGAATGTTTTCATTCTGTCCTCGCTTCACGCAGACACGGCAGTGCAAATTCCTATGGCGACTGGTGTTGTGGAGAAACCCCTCTGTGTCCACGAATACAACCTTAACATGGGAGGGGTGGACCTCAATGACCAGTTGTTGGCGACATACCTAATTGCCCGTAAGGCCAGAGGCTGGTACAAAAAAGTGTCTGTTTATTTATTTCAATTGGCTTTGCTGAACGCTTTTGTGCTATACAAAGCTTCAGGACGAATGGATCCTTCCTTAAATTCCAGGAAGAGATCGTCAGAGCCCTTCTGTTTACAGACGGTGCTCTTGCCCAACTTCCCAATCCAAATGCAGGGAGCCGGCTGTATGAGAGGCATTTACCTTTTGTCCTCTCTGGTACCCCTACCCAAAGAAACCCCCAAAAAAGATGTTGCATCTGCAGCAAACACTGATTTAGGTGTGACACCCGCTTTTATTGTCCCTCCTGTCCTGACCAACCTGGTCTCTGCATTGGTGAATGTTTCAAACGCTACCACACACTAGTGGAGTTTTAGCCTAGGGTACAGCACCACACAGTCCTAGGCACACTAACCCAGGGTCTCGAAAGATGTGATGGCCATCACATTTTGAGAGACCCTAATCTGCAACATTCAGTTTACAGTTTTTTTTTTACAGTTTTTATAAAAGTGAAAAAAGTGAAAAAAAACACACAAAAACATAAAAAAAATAAAATAAAAAATCCCAAAATAGTTGTGGTTGTATTTTTCTTCTCTCTTATTGTTCTCTCTCTTATGTTCGCTCTCTACTGTCCGCTCTACTGTTTGCTCACTATTGTTCTATATCTATCGTTCTCTCTCTGTTTTATTTTTACTATGTTTTATTGTATTTGGTTTGCAGGTATGGTATGTTATACTGTAATGTTTGTTTTATTGTTAACCATCATTTGCTTAGCAGGTATGCCATTCAGCTGCAGCACGGGTTTATTTATCTTGACAGCAACAGCGTTTGCTCCCATGATAAATAAAGCCGTGACTCCAGCGCTGTCGGAGGTGATTTCACCACCACAGTTAAAAAAAAATGAGCATATACGCCGAAGCATGGGGGCAGGGGTGGAGGAGCGATTTGCTCCTAACATTAGGGGAGGATTGCCCCCGTGCGTCGGCATATTTTTTTTAGGCCCAGATTGCAATGTTTTATTTTTACTATGTTTTATTGTATTTGCTTTGCAGGTATGGTAAGTCTTACTGTTATACTGTAATGTTACTTTGTTTTATTGTTAACCATCATTTACTTAGCAGGTACGCCATTCAGCTGCAGCACAGGTTTATTTATCTTGACAGCAACAGCGTTTTTTGGGTACAGTGTAGCATGACCGCATAATTGTCATTCAAAGTGCGACAGCGCTGAAAGCTGAAAATTGGTCTGGGCAGGAAGGTGTATAAGTGCCCTTTATTGAAGTGGTTAAAGGATAAATTCACCTTTACATAAAAAATAAAAAATCTTTTTGCAGGTAAAAAAATGTGCCTGTATTATTGTTCTTGTTGGGAGCCTGGAAAGCGTTGCACCCATGATCAGCAGGTCGTGGGTGCTATGCAGGGCTCTTGCAGACTCATCATACGGCCAAGCAGTTATGCACTAGCAGGAAGTATCAATGAACCACCACAGCGCTCAACAGTGCCATGGTAGTTCATTAAGAACTACAAGCTGACAGCCACAAAGGCTGTCGGACCTTGTAGTTTTCTGATTCACAGAACACTGTGAATGGATGATGCGGCCGGCAGGCAGAGAACCCGAACGGCCACATCTTTTACAGATTGTAACAGCTAGCAGGAGGGAGAAGATCCCCTGCTAGCTGTCAGACTGGGGGTTCGGGGGAGCGGGGGCTGGTGCATCTGTAACATGTTAAACCATGAATATGGGTGTAACATGTTTACAAAAGGTGAACTTATCCTTTAATAGGGTGGAGCATACTTGAAGAAATTGTCTGCCCCCTGATCTTACCGCCACTACCCTTTCTATTTTTGATTTGCATTCCAGTTTTATGGCCTCTTGCTGCCACTTACAGTTATTTCTCCTTTAACCACTTAAGGACCAGCCTCGTTTTGGATTTTAGGTGTTTACATGTTTAAAACAGTTTTTTTTGCTAGAAAATTACTTAGAACCCCCAAACACTATATATTGTTTTTTTTCTAACACCCTAGAGAATAAAATGGCGGTCATTGCAATACTTTTTTTTGCACCCTATTTGCGCAGCGGTCTTATAAGCGCACTTTTTTTGGAAAAAATTCACTTTTTTGAATAAAAAAATAAGACAACAGTAAAGTTAGCCCAATTTTTTTTTTATATTGTGAAATATAATGTTACACCAAGTAAATTGATACCCAACATGTCACGCTTCAAAATTGCGCGTCAAACTTTTACCCTTAAAAATCTCCATAACCGACGTTTAAAAAATTCTACAGGTTGCATGTTTTGTCTTACAGAGGAGGTCTAGGGCTAGAATTATTGCTCTCGCTCTACCGGTCGCGGCGACACCTCACATGTGTGGTTTGACCACCGTTTTCATATGCGGGCGCTACTCATGTATGCGTTCGCTTCTGTGCGCAAGCTCGTCGGGACAGGGCGCTTTAAAAAATTTTTATTTTTTTTTTATTTTACTTTATTTTACTTTTATTCCTAGTACAAGGAATGTAAACATCCCTTGTAATAGAAAAAAGCATGACAGGTCCTCTTAAATATGAGATCTCGGGTCAAAAAGTCCTCAGATCTCATATTTAGACTTTAATGCAAAAAAAAAAAGTCGTTTAAAAAAAATGACACACAAAAAAATGTGCCTTTAAGAGAAGTGGGCGGAGCTGACGTAATGACGTCACTCCGGCCGTCCTATGGTATAGAGACGGGTGGGCGCCATCTTAGCCTCACTCGTCTCTATACTGAGGAAGAGAAAGGACCCGATCGCCTCCGCCGCTACCGATGGCTCCGGTAAGCGGCGGAGGGCGTGGGAGAGCGGCGGGAGGGGGGGTGGTACCTCTCCCGCCGCCGATAACGGTGATCTCGCAGCAAACCCGCCGCAGAGACCACTATTATCGTGTACAGAAACGCCGGCCCTAAAGATGGATACCTCGGTTGTGGCAGCAGCTGCTGCCGTTACCGAGATATCCATCTTTAAATTAATGACGTATATATACAGTGGCCGGTCGTTAAGTGATTAAGGCAATTTGGAAAAAGATTGAACTTTTTTTTTTAATCTCACAGTACCATCAGTGAGATCTGGAAGTCCCTTCAGATCTATGGTTGGTTCTGTGTCGTTGGAGCCCCCCTACACCTCTCTTGTGTGGATGTTTTGTTCATGTCCTCTGTTATCACCTATGGACACTATGGACGTTTTTATGTTGTTTTTCCTAGATTTGTCCCGACCCTTGCACGTTGTGAGGGGTGACAATTTGGTTATGACTGGTTTCCTGGAGTGGATTTATACTGGAACTCTTCTCTAAGTGCCTACATTAGCTAAGTCTTTGATGCCCCCGTGCCACCCTTGGGCTTTGTAAGCTGTTCTAGGTCCTTGACCAGAACACAGGATTTCATGGAGACTTTTACGGTTACTGTAAACTCAGCAAATCTGGTGTCATATTTTTTTCATGTTCAATACAAGGCCTAGGCCCCATGTTCTTCATATTGTACTCTTGTTAATATGGCTAATGAGTATACTTTAGTATCATGAAATGTTAGGGGGTTGAGTGATGGAGTGAAACATGTGGCTCTATTTTCTACCTTGAGAAAATATCACCCAGCGATGGTATGCCTGCAAATAAAGCATCCACAATGCAAAATGCTGTCAACTTTTCATAAACAGTTTCACTCCGCTCACACAGTCTACTCTAGAGGGGTTAGTATCCTGATCTCTAATAAGGTACCTTTTCATCTATTGTAATCTCGTATTGATGACCAGGGTAGATATATCTTCCTACTATATAAACTGGCTCTGGTAATTTGTATTGTGGCGATATCTACGGCACTCCACCCTTCTCTCCAGAAGGTTTGAAATGTCTGGCCCAATTTATGGCTCCATATTCCAACATCCCTATCTGGGTGCTAAGAGACTTTAACAATTTTTTAGACAAAGATATGGATACATTTTCATCTTATAGTGGCTGTGATGCTGCCATGGTGGCCCTAGTTCATTTGCTAGATTGCTTTCTGAAATTGGACTGCAAGATGTGTGGAGGGATAGATATGCTGATAAGAAGTGTTACTCATGTTATTCTCTAGGTTTAAATCTAGGTTTGTGCAATTTTCCTGCCTTGCCTATGGTTACCTCCATTGAGTATGCTCCACGTAATATCTCTGACCACTCTCTCCTTTGCATGATTGTCTCTATTCCTAACACTGGACATGCTAAATTGTGGATGGTTAACCTCTTTTGGCTTACCCTCTTCCCGAGGTATGACCCCATACCTCAAGGTATCCAAGTTTCCTACACTGTAATCTAGGCACGGCTATGCCAAGTGCGGTGTGGGATGCACTGAAAGTCCATCTCAGGGGTCTTATTGTTAAACAGATTTCCAGTATTAAAACTAATACCAAAGAATGGTAAAATTGCCTGTTTGATGAGGCTAGAAAGGCGGAGAAGCTATATATTCACACCCTACTTCTGCGTCAGAACGTAGCTGGGTGGAGGCTCAGACTTTATATCAACAGGTTTCTCTTATGGCTGCTGAGAATAAAAGATTAGTTTATACAGCAACGATACTTTGATAAAGGAGAAAATACAGGTCACTTATTAACAGTAATTGCCTATAGAAACCATCCAGGACCCCACGAGTGCGATGGTACATGAACAAAATCACATTTCTTCTGTATTCTGTCACTTTTTTAGGGACTTCTATTCTAAAGTAAACCCTACAGAGGAGGCCCTTGCTCAGATTTTGGGTTAATGTTCTCTTCCAATGGTACCGCCAGGTAATTTTAAAATGTTGAATGCACCCCTCATGCTAGAGGAACTCTCTTTGGCAGCTGCCAAAATTGCCAGTACAGATGGTCTCCCTGCGGAGGTATATAAGGGATATGGTGAATTCCTTTTAAATTTTTAGACACACTAAATGCTGCTGTTCAGAATCTCCCCTCATCTTTTCTTTTCTTATATCTCCCCTCTTCTATGAATGAAGCTATTATAGTGATAATTCCTAAGCCAGGCAAGGACCCACTGCAGTCTGATTCCTATAGACCTATATCTTTACTAAATACTGATGTCAAGTTGCTGGCAAGGATACTTGCCACAAGACTGGAAAAGGCTATCCCCAGATTGATACATTCTACTTAGCCTGGTTATATCCCAGACAGGCCTACTGCTCTCAATATACGAAGATTATTTTTAAATATCCAACTTCCAGTGGATAATCCAGGTAACCATGCTGTGTTCTCCCTCAACACTGCCAAAGCTTTTGACAGCATCAAGTGGAAATACCTATGGGCAGGGCTGCATACATTTCAGTTAGGAACTCCTTTAATTTCTTGGATTCAGCTGCTATATGCTGATCCCAAGGTGAGAATTAGAATCAATGATAACCTCTCAGGGGCTTTCCTCTAACATCAAGGGACTGGACAAGGGTGCCATTTATCACTCTTACTTTTTACCTGGGCGTTAGAGCCCTGGGCAGCAATGGTTCATGATTTTACGCAGATAGTTGGTAGATAAAGTGATGTGCCTATAAATCAAATCCAAGTATATAATAATAGTATATAAGCGACTAAAGTCGTCGTTCAGCTTTCAACATCATATAGCGTGAATATACACACATTTCATAAAATATAAATATTGATACAAAAGTGATCCATAATGTGCTCAAGTGCATATAAGTCCGTGATACTCTGACAACCCAGGATCAGTTTTCAGTGTCCTTATTACAGCAATAATAAACGTGACTTGATGAAGGTGACTGTGAATATAGCGATCTGCAGCAGTGATTACACTCAGGTGCTCCACACCCCAAAGTAATGGACGTTCACCTCAGATTATGTGACCTCGCAATTAAGTTTGGTCAATACATGCTTTTTAATCATCAAAACGGATTCCAGGTCAGGTTGCAAGGCCCAAACACTGCTCAAAGATGTAGCCTCCTCACATATAAATATCAAAAAGAAACTCCATAGTGTGATACCAATTAAAAGATTTTATTTACTGCAAACAAATCCCTATTATAGGGTACTCACATGGGTCTGGTGCGTTAGAGCACCGCTCTATAGCATGCATTAATAGCGCCAAGCCATGGATGAGATCGTGTGCTCCTACTCCATAAGGAGCTGTCTCCTGCGCCATCCAGTCCCCTCACCTACGCGTGTTGATACAAGGGAAATATCGTATCTTCATCAGGGGAATGGGGTGGGGAGCACCTGAGTGTAATCACTGCTGCAGATCGCTATATTCGCAGTCACCTATCAAGTCACGTTTATTATTGCTGTAATAAGGACACTGAAAACTGATCCTGGGTTGTCAGAGTATTATGGACTTATATGCACTTGAGCACTTTATGGATCACTTTTGTATCAATATTTATATTTTATGAAACGTGTGTATATTCACACTATGTGATGTTGAAAGCTGAATGACGACTTTAGTTGCTTATATATTATTAGTATATTCTTGGATTTGATTTATAGGCACATACTTTAATTAACAATTTAGTGAACAAACAACAAATGAATATTTGCTTTTCCAACATTGAACTGCCTCTCCGCCAGTCAGGTAGGTAGGTCTAATACACATTGCCTGATTGGCTGAAGGCACAGGTGCCCCGACTGAATGCCTAGCTGACCGAATAAGAGAGGAGGGGGAAGCATGGAGAACAAAGGACAAAGGAGCCATTCCACAGCTTGCCGCCGTCGCCCGCTGCCTGACCCGCCACTAAGATGGGGTAAGTGCCGGGCAGACAGCGGGCGAGGTCACAGTGGCAACATTTGATGGGCACAAGTGGTGGCATTTGATGAGCACAAGTGGTGGCATTTGATGGGGCACAAGTGGTGGCATTTGATGGGGCACAAGTGGCGGCATTTGATGGGGCACAAGTGGCAGCATTTGATGGGCACAAGTGGCTGCATATTATGGGCTCAAGTGGCTGCATATGATGGGCACAAGTAGTTGCATTTGATGGGGTACAAGTGGCTGCATATGATGGGCACAAGTGGCTGCATTTGACGGGCACAAGTGGCTGCAATTGAAGGGCACAAGTGGCTGCATTTGATGGGCACAAGTGGCTGCATTTCATGGGCACAAGTGGCTGCATTTCATGGGCACAAGTGGCTGCATATAATGGGCACAAGTGGCTGCATTTGATGGGCACAAGTGGCTGCATTTGATGGGGCACAAGTGGCTGCATATGATGGGCACAAGTGGCTGCATATGAAGGGCACAATGGCTGAATTTGATGGGCATGGCTGCAATTGATGGCACAGTGGCTGCATTTGATGGGCACAAGTGGCTGCATATGATGGGCACAGTGGCTGCATATGATGGGCACAGTGGCTGCATTTGATGGGGCACAAGTGGCTGCATATGATGGGCACAAGTGGCTGCATATGATGGGCACAATGGCTGCATATGATGGGCACAAGTGGCTGCATTTGATGGGCACAATTGCTGCAACTGATGGCACAGTGGCTGCATTTGGTGGGCACAATGGCTGAATTTGATGGGCACAGTGAGGCTGCAATTGATGTTTTTTTTTCAGTATTTTTCCATTTGTTTGCGCACCCCAAAAATTTTGAGCACTAGCCGTCACTGCTATACTAAGACTACACTAACACTACACTGACACTTTACACTAAAGCCTTGTACACACGGTACAATTGTTGGCCAACCAAGCGTCTGATTTTTGTCAAAAGGGCGTGTGCCAGGATCTCGACTTGCATACTAACTGTACACAATTGTCGGTTGACAACTCGAACGTAGTGACATACTACGAGGAATTTCAGCTCTTGAGTGCCACCCTTTGGGCCCCTTCTGCTAATTTCGTGTTTGGTGAGCATTGATTCCGAGCATGCGTGTTTGTACTTTCGACTTTTGTGTGACGGATTTGTGTATTGACCATACGAAAATCTGACGTCAAACCGTTGTCCGCCAAAAATTTACTAGCCTGCCATCCAACATTTGTTGGCTGAAAGTTGGACATCAACTGTCAAAGGGGCGTACTAATTTTAGTGGCTGCATATGATGGTCACAAGTGGCTGCTTTTGATGGGCACAAGTGGCTGCATATGATTGGCACAAGTGGCTGCATATGATGGGCACAGTGGCTGCATACGATGGGCACAGTGGCTGCATACGATGGGCACAGTGGCTGCATTTGATGGGGCACAAGTGGCTGCATATGATGGGCAAAAGTGGCTGCCTATGATGGGCACAAATGGCTGCATATGATGGGCACAATGGCTGCATATGATGGGCACAGTGGCTGCATATGATGGGCACAGTTGCTGAATTTGATGGGCACAATTGCTGCAATTGATGGCAAAGTGGCTGCAATTGATGGCACAGTGGTTGCATTTGATGGGCACAGTGGTTGCATTTGATGGGGCACAAATGGCTGCATATGATGGGCACAAGTGGCTGCATATGATGGGCACAATTGTTGCATATGATTGGCACAAGTGGCTAAATTTGATGGGCACAATTGTTTCAATTCATGGTACAGTGGCTGCATTTAATGGGCACAGTGAGGCTGCAATTGGGGTTTTTTTTCAGCATTTTTCCGTTTGTTTGCGCACCCCAAAAATTTTGAGCACCAGCCATCACTGCTATACTCATACTACACTAGCACTACACTACTAAACTGACACTTTACACTAAAGCCTCGTACACACGGTACAATTGTTGGCTAACCAAGTGTCTGATTTTTGTCAAAAGGGCGTGTGCCAGGATCTCGACTTGTATACTATCTAAACACAATTGTCGGTCGACAACTTGAACGTAGTGACGTACTACGAGGAATTTCAGCTCTTGAGTGCCACCCTTTGGGCCCCTTCTGCTAATTTCGTGTTTGGGGAGCATTGATTCCGAGCATGCGTGTTTGTACTTTCAACTTTTGTGTGACGGATTTGTGTATTGACCATACGAAAATCTGACGTCAAACCGTTGTCCACCAAAAATTTACTAGCCTGCCATTCAACATTTGTTGGCTGAAAATTGGAAAACTGTCAAAAGGAGCGTACTAATGTTAAGATTTTAGGACAACAGTCTGTGAATAGACAATCCCCTGCCAACAATCGTACCATGTGTAGGAGGCTTTAGAGTCATAACAACACACTAACTCACTAGTAGCAAACAGAGCCCTGCTCTATCTATCTCCACTCCAACAACACACTGCAAAAGTTTCCGGTGGGAAGGAACCTTTTATAGTGTGGGTGGGACTATGAGCACTCAGCCATGATTGGGCAAAGTCATGATGACTTTGTCCAATCTTGGCTCTGACTGTGCTCTGTACTCTCTTCATCCAATTAGGGTCATAGAATGCACTCCAAGCACCCCGCAAATTCAGGTGTTCTCCTTACCAAAGATGGCGGCACCAGCACCCGAGAGCTGATTCAAAAATCAGCTTCGGTGAGGACACCGTGAAATCCCTTTACAGGTAGGTTCCTTAATAGTAAAAGTCAACAGCTACAGTATTTTAGGTGGGGGGGGCTGAAGCTCCACTTTAACTGTCAATGGGATCTGTACTGTACTCCAAATGTTTGTACTATACATTTTTTTGTTTAATAAAAGCTTGCTTGATAAAAAAAAAAAATCAGCAGTTCATTACACACTGACTGAATGAGTCATTGATGCGGCACAGAGTAACCTACCTCAGGCAGTCATTCATAAATGATAAAGTTGATATTGACATGTTGGCAAGGAGAAGCCGTGACAGCCGATAGGATCCCTGTATGCTGCCTGCTTTATGCATGTAAACATTAGCACAAATGTGTACAAGCCCACAGTGTAAACTAAGGCTGAAATTAGGACCCTAGTTAAAGCCATATCCACTTTTATTCTTTACTTTGCTATGCGCACCTATGTGAATGGGCCCGTACACTTGTATACAGATGTTTACAAAACAAAATGCTGGGCAGATATCAAAAAAGAAAAAAAAATGTTCCTACCTTCCGAGAGCGCTACCGAGGACAGGGGAATTTTATTTATTTATTTTTTTATTTTAATTTATTTTTTTTATTTTTACTTTCTTTTACATTTTTTTTATCACTTTTATTCCTACCACAAGGAATGTAAACATCCCTTGTAATAGGAATCGTTCGTGATAGGTTCTCTTTATGGAGAGATGCGGGGTCAATAAGACCCCACATCTCTCCTCCAGGTTGGAAAGCATGAGATTGGGAAAAAAAAAACACGATCTCATGCTTACCAGCCGCAAACGTGGCTTTGTTTACATCCGCGGCCTGGACGTGATGTCATAACGATGCGCCCGGGCCTCCGACAGTCATAGAGATGACTAGTGACCATCTGGTCACCGGAAATCCCTATGGTCATCATCCGGCGGCGGACAATTCTTTCTCCAGGTCCTCGATGGCACGGGAGAGCACGGACAAGCACCAGATGGCAGCGGGAGGGGGGGGGATGGCTCCTTCCATCGCCTGTAAGAACGATTAAGTGGCGGAACTGCCGCTATGAGTGTTCTTATGGTGCACAGAATCTCCGTCTGAAAACAAGGATATCTGAATGATGCCTGTAGCTGCAGGCATCATTCAGATATTCCCACTGAAAATCAAAGACGTCATATGACGTCCTTGGGCGGGAAGTGGTTAAACAAGTACATTTTTTTTACATTTCTTCAGTTACTTCCTAGTTTTTTGCCTAGGCAAATTATGTCATACATCCTAGGAGCCTTCAGGAGTGGAGGAGAGGAGGAGGGTTTTCTCAGCTAAGCACACTCTCCTGCATGCATAGTTGAACTAAGGGCAGGAAGTAAATGCTAAATGAATCATTTGCCCTTACTCAAGATGGCCACGGCCAGAAAAGCTAGCGGGGTGTTTTTCAAAGAGATTACTCACCAAAATAAAGCATAAAGACATTAACAGATGGATGGGAGAGTTTGCTTTGAATGTTAAAAATAAATTAATTAGCATTTTTGGTTTGCGGTGCTCAGATGCAGTGAAGATCTGCTTTAAGTTTTCATTTTCCATATGCCTTCCTACAGAGACGAAGTATTGTTGAGGCTTGAGTAGTACTTCACAGATAAAGCACTCAGCTGTGCAATGACTGCAATGCAGTAAACATCTGCACACAAAATATGTTTCCTGTGACTACACAAACATACGTGTCTGCATTCTCCAATATTTAGAAGGTTCACAGAATCCCTGTGTTCCTGACAGAAATAAACAGCAGCATATCAAGCTGCGAGGGGAGATAAAACATCCTGGCACATCAGCACAGGGAGAACATCACAGGCTGTTGCACGTTGACATTTATTGATTAGCATTGTAATGTTCAGCTCTGGGACCTTGCTAGGAAATCCTATTTTCAATGACAACAAGGCACTTATTGCTGCAATCATTTTAGTGTCAAAGTGCTTTGTCTGTAGAACGTTTACTTTCAGCATAATATACTCTAGTGTTCTGATGAAATATCTGTGTAGATCTACAGTATATCCCTTGTAATCCAAGCAGTCATGACACAGATAAATGGGAAACCCCAGACTAAGGTAGTACAAAAAAATATGTTAGCAACCCAATAACACATAATATAGCTTACTGTTTTCTTTTCATCCAGTGTTTATTAGAAATTTATTATACGTTTCACTATACCCTAAAGCTGGATACACACTATACAATTTTCTTTAGATTTTTTCCTTTAGATTTACCAAAACCATATATTATGAGGTCAAACCTTAAAGTGGATGTAAACCATTTTTTTTTTTTTTTTTTGATGTCATAATGTAGAGTATAAGATTTCCTATCATTTGAGCCCAGTCTTGCCACGAAAAGTTTATCCATCTCTGAGCAATCCTCTTTTATTGTTCAGTGAGATAAAACTTGACAAACAGAGAAAAACTTTGTCAAATCCTCCCCCTTGCTGTAAGTGACAGGTGATTTACATATCTCGTGCACTAGCCTAAGACATGCATTATTTTTTAATTCCCACCCCCACTCCTTTCTTCAGCAGCTCTGCAAGGATTGGCTGTTCCACACCTCAGCATGATTTGGCATGCTGAAGTCATGTGGTTACTTGACAGTGTCTTTTCACTGGATGTTAGAGATCATAGCAGAAGTTCAGTGTAAGAAATACACAGGAGAAAATGCTTATTGACAAGGGGAGTGTAGAGGTGGGTGGGGAGTCTACTGACATCACGACTCCACCCACCGAGCTCCAGACAACAGAACCACCCACAGAATCGGCAGTTTTTCGGGTCTCATAACAGACAGAGGGGAGACATTTGACAGGTAAAGATACATGCAGGAGGCATGTATATCCTTATAGATAACCCCTATGGCAGTAGTTTAGAAAGGATGACATTGGGTTTACATCCACTTTCACTGTTTCAATTTGTATGCAATTAGGCAGGGTCTTGTACTACATGGTTTTGGTAAATCTAAAGGAAATCAAACAACAAAATCTGTATAGTATGTAGCTATAGGGCGCTTCCACACTGCCCCTGCTGAGTTTTGGCCACAGTCTGAGTGCAATGCAGTATACATGCAGTTTTTGTGTGGGCTAGATGCGCTTTTTTATAGACATCTACTATGTCCTGTGGTTTTGGTGCGCTTTCAGAAATGCATCACAACTACGGGACGTAATAAAAGTCTATGGCAAAGCGTAGCTAGCCCACATGAAAACCGCAAGTACACTACACTGCAGACAAAGCACAGCGGATCAGTGCGTAACTGCCCTTACAATCAAAGATTCATTACAGTCAGAGCCGGTACAAGGCAGGGGCAGAAGGGGCAGATGCCCTGGGTGGTACAGTTTACTGCAGGGAGGGGGGCCGTAGGTGAAGTGGGCTTCTAAAAACTGGCTGGAAATTGTGTGTGCGATTGTACACACCAGCCGCTAATAGCTGCAGTTGCAATGATGTGCCGAGTGTGCTGCTGCACCCGGCACAAGCCAACATGCCAGCCCTTCACTTGCCTTCCCTGTCATTGGAGATACTTGGACTCCCCCCCTGACAGGCGCTTTGTGGTTCCGGCCGGCCCGGTGTGACGTCACTCAGAGAGGCCGGCGATGATGGGAGGCAGGATGGGAGGACTCAGAGGAGCATCATAGAGTGCTGCTGGTGCTGTGACCAAGAGAAGCTGAGGAGGAGGAACTAAAAACTGCATGGCTGCAGTGTGTATCGCACAAGTAAGCAGATGATTGCAGCTTAATTAACTCTGTAGATTTGGGGGGGGGGGGTGGAGGTGGCTGAGGGGAGGTTAATTACCAATGCTATTACATTTCAGTAATATACAGCATGAGAGGGATTAATGTATTGCCATTGGTCACTGATGCATTAGTGACCAGTGTCAGTTAATTAACCCCTTTGTGCTGCATTGGTGGCACCAGTGTTAGTGTTAATTAACACTGACATTGGTGCCACTAATGCAGCACAAAGGGGTTAATTAACTGCTACTGGTCACTAATGCATCAGTGACCAATGGCAATACATTACCCCCCTCCATGCTGTATATTACAAATTGGGTCAAACACCAGTGATAAGAACAAAGTCCCAATTACTAGATTGCATGGACCTCCTATTACATGTAATCGCATTAGGATCAAAACAAGCTGGCTGGCTAATCACAGCTACCCGTCCTTCCGGGATTCGAGAAGCGCAGTGATGTCAGGTGATGGAGCGAATCCTGGAAGGACAGGTAGCTGCGATTAGCCAGCCAGCTTGTTTTGATCTTTATGCGATTACATGTTTTTGCTGTAAAAGAAAAATTTTATAAAGTTTTTAAAGATTTTTAAAGTATGGCTAGCAAGCCATTTTGTATTTTGGGGACCATCTGTGATATTGTTTCCTGGATAGTGGGTCCACTTGCCATAAAGGGTTCCTTGGATGGTTAATGGCCCTGGCTGGGTTTAGAGCCACAAGTATCACTGACCTTCCCTGATAGGAGGTCAGAGGAATCTGGTAAGCAAGCACTTTATCTATGGTGGAGGTTACTGTCACAGGATCACTCAATTGAAGATGGCGGATGGTGCGGATGTTACCAAAGAACTTTTTTATCACATTGGGACTGTTTATGAATTTATGATTTGGGACTGTGTTATGTCTCACAGTAGAGTTTGAGGCTGCTTTAGATGTTCGTGTTTATTTTAGAACAATTAGCACTGTTTTTTGCTTTATTTGATGCATATTACAAATACCATTGGTAATTAACCACTTGCCGACCCATCACAGTACATATGCTGCTTTGGGGTGGCAGCTACAGGCGTATGAATGAATGAATGAATGAATGAATGAATGATTTGTAAAGCGTTGCAAATGCGAACTGAATCGCCTCAAGGCGCTAGATGCGTTCTCTGTTGTCAGCTTTTTAGAAAAGGAAGGTCTTTAATTTTTTCCTGAAGGCCTGATAGTTTTCTTCCATAGCAAAAAAAGGGGACTGGGGCTCATCCAAAGTTAGCGCCGGCTCCATAGGGTAAAAGATTGAGGTCAAAACCCGCCTCGCTCTTTTGTAGGGGTCCGGTTCCACCACCGAGGTATCCTATGAATCCACTGGAGACCTCTAGGGGTGGTTGTCCTCTGAATATTACATATCAGCATATAGAAAAAAATGGGAGAATCCCAGAGCCATTCTTCAAAAAGGACAGACCGGTGGAATGCTACTTATCATTTATTGATTATCCAGAGTATATTAAACATTTACAAAATTGTGAAAAAGGCTACAACTATCTCCAACACATAATTAAAAAAAATAAACGTCTAGATGAGACACAGGTGGCCACCATTCCTAGATCATACCATTCATATCCCTTACAAGCACACACACACACACAAGCAGACCAGAGCCGATCCTCAGATCGGATTGTAAGAGTAGCGTCCTAAAACACTGTTGAGTAATTGTAGATGGAAAAGGTTACTTTTCATAGAGAATGTTAATGAAGTGTTCATTGAGGACATTCAAAGAAAAGGGAGTTTATAGAAAGCCAGATGCTTGTGCAGTGTGGTAACTTCCTCGGTAATTAGCCGCTATAAGCCCTGTGTTTGCGGTCTGTGTTGTAACAATCATACAAGCGCTGTAGATAGAAATCAAAGGCTAGTGGCGAGTATGCTTCAAAAGGACTTGACACAGATACAGGACGGGATATGCTGATAACATTTCTTGGCAAATAATAAGAATGAAGTACAGCTCACCATTTCTTCCTGTGTGTAACTGGTCACAGGCTTGGTGTCCATGATCCGTCATCCTAGCGGCTTCAGAGGGAGCCAAGTAAGGAATATGCAATGGGGCTGGTTCCGTCCTAGGATGGTTGAAACGGTTATTCGTTCCGAGATGATTGGCTTCAAGAGCTGCCGAAGCTCGCCGGCAGTGATGACCAGAGCAATACTGCCGATGATGGTAACACCAATTTCCAGCTTTCAATGAATAGTGGCGGCTCGAGGAAGGTAGAGGGGGGATCCAGGTAAATGGAGAGGGTTACTGTGTCTTCACCATGGACACCGTGATGGTATCGTGCAGCTTACATGTTTCGCTTGACTTCAAGCTTCTTCAGAGCATGCGCTGTTGTTTAGGGTCCTTGTTTAAATCATCAGGTAATTAACAAGTAATCACTTCCCGGAGTGGACATCCCATTTGCGCTGCAATCCATTCAAGGTATCATTCACCACCAGTGCAAACACACAGTATCATACAGGGACGATCGGCAACTTAGTATAAATATATTTAAATGGAAACATATGTATCAAAAGGGAAAAGCATAAGAATCAACATAGAAAAGCGAGGGGGAATTCAGAGAAAGTAATTCAGCTATTTATGGAGACTTTTTTATATTAGTCATAGTGAAGGTGGATACAAAGTATCCATAGGCTAATGAACATTGTTGGGATGTTAGTTAAATAGAAGATTATTGGTCCTATGGTGGTAATCCAGAGGTCTGGAATAATTGTAACATCCACTCCTGTGTACAGGTTGCCTTTATTCTACCGATGTATAAGTTGTCTATCTTACCTCCATTCATAAATCTAAGGTGGTCATATCAACCGCTTTAATGCATAGGAGGAGACAGCTTTACAGAGATAGAATAGTTTTGTACAGGTTTTGTTATGGTATCCCATCTGGTGTAGAATAATAGATGGGGAAGGAGGGGAGCAGAGGGGTAGTTACATGCACATTATTGCTCTAAAAAGACAGATAGGTTACACTCATTGTTCAAGCCTCGGGGTTGCATACTATTTAACGTAAAGTTCCACATTTTCTCTTTTTGGTAAAGTATCCTATCAAAATCCCCTCTGCGAGGTGGTAGGTTAAGTCTGTAAATGCCTTTACATTTGAGGCCCCTCGGTTCCCCTCCGTGTATTTTCAAGAAATGTAGGGATAAAGGGCGATCGTCATCTTTATTGATAATGCTCTGTACATGTTCGCCAATCCTGATTTTGAGTTGCCTCTTGGTTTTTCCCACATAGATCCACATGGGCAAGTGGGCATGTAAATTACACCTGTTGTTAGGCAGTTTATAAAGTTATTAATTTTGAATTGTTTAGTACCATCAGAATTAGCGAACGTGTCTGTCTTTTCCGCATATTTGCAGATGTGGCATCTGCCACATGGGTACATGGGGAGACTGGTAAGCCAATCCCGTCTTTCAGATCTACGATATTCAGAATGGACCAGACTATCCCTGAGGTTGGTAGCTCTCCTTGCTGTAAGTAGGGGCCTGTCACCCACTATGTTTCCCAGAATGGGGACCTCTGTTAAGATATGCCAGTGACGGCTAAGTACATTTCTAATTTGTTCCCATTGCGCTCCAAACTTGGTGATGATCCTAATTGGGGCACAACTGGAACTGCCTGGTTGTCTCTCCCTTCTAGTATCAGCAATGAGAGATACTCTATAAGTTTGCAGGGCCCTTTTTTTAGCTTTTCTGATACATTTGTGGGAATAACCCCGCTCCCGGAATCTCCCATAGCGTTCATGTACTTCGGTTTTAAACTCCGGTTCTTCTGAGCAGTTTCTCCTAGAGCTGAGAAACTGCCCTACAGGGATTCCCTGTATCAGTGATCTGGGATGGTGACTTGAAGCCAGTAGTAAGGTGTTTGCTGCTGTCTCTTTTCTAAATGTTTTTGTGGAGAGTCTGCCCTCCTTAATCTGAATAGTAAGATCTAAGAAGGGCAACCTGACAACCTGAGTCAAAGGAAAAAGTAAGTTTGATGTTCCTATCGTTATTGTTAAGTCCCTCAATAAAGGAAGTCAATTCAAAGGGTGTACCCCCCCATATCATAATCACATCATCAATGTACCTCAGCCACAGAAGACAGTGGCTGAGGTACATTGATGAGGGATATACACATTCCATTTCCCACAGGCCGAGATGCAGACATGCATAGGCTGGGGCCCATGCGGATGTAGGTCGGAAGAGCGTTCCATAGCCGAGGTCCTTGGACTGCAAATCTTCGTTCTCCCTTTGCTTTGTAGCGGTATTTGGGAATGATGAGGTTTTGGTTAGCTGATCGAAGACTGCGATTAGGTGTGTAGTGTTTTATTTTCTCTCTGAGATATAGCGGAGCGTTTCCTTGTATGCATTTGTGGGTGAGGCAGAGGGTCTTGAATGTGATCTGATTCTTTACGGTTAGCCAGTGTAGGCTCCTTAGGGATGGGGAAATGGATTCCCAGGGTTTTTTTCCTGTTAACAGTCTTGCCGCCGTGTTTTGGATGAGTTGTAAGTGCGCAAGCTGATATTGGGGTAATCCTACGTAGAGCGAGTTTGCGTAGTCGAGTCGGGAATTGATGATTGTTCCAACAACTGCCGCTTTGTCCTCTTCTGGGACGAAGGGGATGAGTCTACGTAGCAGGCGGAGGAGATGGTGGGATCCGCTAACTACTGATCCTATTTGTGCATCCATTGTCATTCCTGAGTCAAAGATGACTCCGAGACTCTTGGCTTTGGTGCTTGGATAGATGGTCTGTCCGAAGATGGTGGGAGGTGTCCACGGGGTCTTAGTTTTGGAATTTTTGTTAGCGTCTAGGAGAAGAAATTCTGTTTTTGAACCGTTGAGTTTGAGGGAGCTAATGGTCATCCAGTCATCTATTAAAGTGAGGCATTTCTCGAATTGCTGATGATGGTCTTTTTGTCCGGTGATGCGAAGGTAGAGTTGGGTGTCATCAGTGTATGAGTGGAAGCAGAGGTCCGTTTTTCTGACGCTGCCTGTTTCAGGGTGTCAGGCACATGCTCCCACCCACCTACTCACCTGTGATTTGACACATCAGAAGACTGTCATCAGATCCCAGCCAATGATTCATGGCTGGGACATGCTGATCGGCTGTGTCAAATCACAGCCCAAAACTCTGTGTTGACAATCAATACAGGGCTCTTTACATAGGGAATGATCACTTTTTTTCTTTTCCCTGCAAAGCACTGACTCTTTGTTTACACGGGGGGAGGGGCATCTTCACCCTGGGCACCGAATGACCTTGTCCCGGCACTGATTACAGTCTCTTGTGAAGGACCTTTGTCATGCTAGGTCATAGTGGAAAGCCAATCTCCTTTTTGATAATAGGACCCTGAACATGTAACCTGAAAAAAACTATACAAAACAACCTAGTTCTTTCAATTAAATCAGCTACAACCTAATTATATAACAATAATATTTAACAACTACTTTGGGTCCAAGAAGATACATCTGCAGTGAATGTCTGGTGAATGTCACATTCACTGCTTTATAAATACACTCCTCTGTGTTAACAACAAATGCAATAAGTTTGAAGTTTAAAGCCTAAGTTTCGGTAATTAATAGAGGTGCACCAAATGGAAATTTTGCTGCCGAAACAGAAACCGAAAATGCAGGATGCACTTGGTCGAAAACCGAAAACGAAAATGCCAGTTTTTTTTTTAAATATATATATGTATTTTATTTTACTTTTTTAATTCATAACATGAATTTAAATGAATTTTAATTTATTGTCGCCCATTATCGGTACCTGTAGCCCAAGAAAAGCTTAAGAAAAATGCATCCCTTAAAATTCTATGTATGTTTTCACACTGGTTGTTGCGCTTCCGTTGTGGTGTTAAAAATCTTGCTTGCTGCATTTTTGGTCAATTAAAAAAATTGCACCAAAAAACGCACTTCCTAGTTGAAATGCATTGAAAACGCAACAAGAATGCATTAACGCACCTGTGTCACATTTTTTATGTGGTTTTTGAGTCACATTACCTATGTCAAGCACACCATAAGCAAGGCAAAATTGCGGAAAAAAATCTGTGTCATTATCGGCACCTTTTTTTTAATTGGAAAAAAGCCGAAAACAGGCCGATATGTTTCAGCTGCCAAAATTTAGTTGCATCTCTAGTATAAAAAAAAAAATTAGTACAAGGGACAGTACTTGCATTTAATCCAAAGTGTCCCTTGTGCTGGTGCCAGCTGCCATGGTTGAAACTCTCTGTCCTCTGCTCCCTTCCTTACTCGGCAGCCCTAATCTTTTGGCGTGGTGGGGGTCAATAGAGCCGAGGAACCTGTCACAGGCTCTCATCCCTTTCCACCCCCATCCAAGATTCAGAGAAGCAGTACTATAGCTTCAATGAATGAAAAGCTGTTTGTGAAATGAAAAGGCAGGCATAGTCAGCACCAGTGGTGGCTGGTGGGTTCTTCTTTTTGGGGGGTGGAAAACAAACAACACCTCCCAGAGCAGGGCAGGACTGAGGCAGCACCCCAGTCCCCCCGTGGGTGGTCCGGTGCGTACCCATGTGTGTGTGTGTCCTCTCCTTCTCTGCTGGAGTGCTGGCAGCGGAGGCTCCGGGGTCCGCTCCTCAAGCTTCCCCTGCCAAGTGTCTCCTCTTCCGCCAAAGCACTAGGCATCCAATAGGATTGCCTGACACTTTGGCCAATCGGGAAACAGGTCTCACAACCTGCCTCCTGTTTGGCGGGGAGGAACTTTAGTGTGAAAATAGGTCAAATGAATTCGCTATCATCACACAACAGGGTGGGATCAGATCGCAGCCCCCTTTTTGAAGCCTATAAGAGCCCCTGGCTCTAATCAGGTGCTTAAAAAAACACCCACCCCACATTGGAATCCATAGTCCGGTGTAGATCAGGGGGCCAGACGCATGGCTAGGGGAGGCGGCGCCCGTGCGCCCTCTATGGATAGACCGCCACTGATCAGCACTCTGTGACAGGTCCCTCAGCCCTATTAACCTCACAGCACCAGAAGATTACAGCTGCAGGGTTTGTGAGGGGGCAGAGGACAGAGCATTTCTCCAATAACAACTGGCACCAGCATAAGGGACACTTTGGACTTAAGGGACTACTGTCCCTTATGATGTTTTTTTTTTTTTTTTTTACCTAAACTTAGGTTTTAAGTGATACCCTTTATTGGCTTACTTAGGTTATTAACAATGCAAGCTTTCAGGATCACTTTGATACATGCAATGAAGAATGCTTGAAGAAGAAATTTAAGTTCTCCCAAACATTTGCATTTTTAATAGCTTAAAGTGGTTCTAAAGGCTGAAGGCACTTTACCTTAAAGAAGAACTGCAGCTTTTTCCCTCCCCCCCTCCATTTTTTTCCCCTGCTTACGTTTTACATTCTTCAGCACAGTAAGCATACTCATTTAGCCAGCGGGTCCAGCATTGTGCTGCTGGGATCCTCTTCTCTGCAGCGGCTGCACAGGTCCGGCGCCACTATGTTGTCAGTAACAGCTTCCGGCTCTTCAAAGTGCTGGCGCCACTAGGCCTGCCCCCCTCCTCTTTGCTGAATGGAACTGCATGTTATGCATCCCAGGAGGAACTGGGGGCACCATGTCATTCGCCTTGGTGAATTCCGGAAGCTTGCTATGGGGGCACTCAGCGGAGGGTGAACCAGGAGCGCCAGCAGGGGACTGGAGAGGAGGAGGATTGGGGCAGGTAAGCATAGCATGATTGTTATTAAAGAAAAATGAGAATCTTTATAATCACTTTAAGCCAATGGTATCACCTAAATGCTAAACTTTCTGCATTAATCGATGGCTAATACATTAGAAAACTCTGCTATTAACAGCAATTGATAACATATGATCTTTAAGAGACCTGTACAGTGCAAAGAGTCTTTTGTTTACTTTTCTGTCGTAGCACCGAGCTGCGTGCAGGCAATTCATATTAGTTCATTTACACAAATGGGCTATACAGACTCTCCTGCACAGCTGATTGTGACAGGTAGATAGGGGCTGTCGCACGGCCCTGGAGGCACAGGCTCAGGGTCGGGGAATGTGCACCCGTCCATGCGTACCTTTCAAAATCAGTTGTGCAGGTGAGTCTATTCAGCCAAAACACGCCTATTTGCTAATATGGGCTGCTGGTATGCAGCTCAGTGCTAGGACAGAAAACAAAGAGCTCTTCATGCTGTATGGGGCTGGGTGCCATTGTGAATGAGCCTTTAAAGCGGAGTTCCACCCAAAAGTGGAACTTCCGCTCATTTGTCTCCTCTCCCCCTCCGGTGTCCCAATTGGCACCTTTCGGGGGGGAGGGGGGACAAGATACCTGTCTTTGACAGGTATCCTGTTCCCACTTCCGGGAGTCCGGGCCGCAGCTGTAACATCACCGCAAGGCTTCCTTTTCCTCCCTCCTCCTCTCCCTGTTGCCGGACCAGTAGGAGAGAGAATCAGGGCCTCGCGCATGCGCAGTAGGGTTCCCGGCATGAAGCCGTAAGGCTACACTGCCGGGTACCCTTACCCACAATGGCGGTGGCAGCACCCGACAGCTGATGGAAACATTAACTGTGGTGCCGACATCGCTGGACTCCAGGACAGGTAAGTGTCCTATTGTTAAAAGCCAGCAGCTGCAGTATGTGTAGCTGCTGGCTTTTAATTTCTCTTTTTTGGGCAGAACACCGCTTTAATAACCTCACAATGTTTGAATCAGGTCCTTGATATTGCCCTTTTTGATGTCTACTGAAAAATAGTGAAAGTCAATAACCAGCTTTTGTGAGCGTACACACAAAAATCTGACACAAGTTACCGTAACCACATCTTGGGTCTTAGCCCCTTATAAACAAAACAAATATATAATGATGTTTCTAGGTACTGTCCAGGATGTTCCAGCTGTTACGAAAGCCCATACCTTATTCTTTACATAAATTGCACCAACATGCATGAAGCAGAATTTTGCAAAGTATTTTCCTTATTTGAGCTTATAGTAGTAATAAACCTGAAAACAAAAATGTAAAACTTTGCAGTTTACCAATTCTTAAAGTGGTTGTTATGCCACTGTAATATAATCTTCTTATTCCCTCTGTATCATAAGAACATGTGTCCCTGTGCTTGTGTAATATAAAAAAATCCGCCCATCTGTAACGATATGAGCTTCGTTCTGCGCGCACAGCTGATTGCTCTCCTCTCTTCTGTCTCAGCTCACAGCTGCAGTGGGCGGGGCCGAGCCATCCCACGATGTCAGGGCTTAGCAGCCATAATTATTGTGGTCTGTTTGCAGGGGGAGTGTATAGCCAGGCAAGATCAGTCAGTTTTTTTAGGGTATATAGGGCGCCAAATGACACGGCACAAGCACTGTGCTGTATAACATGCTTTAAGGGAACCAGATCAGGTTGTTGTGTTTTTGGGTTAACAAATGCTTTAAATGTGGTGACTGCATTTTGGTGGTATTTGATCACCTCTGCGGTTTTTATTTTTTGCGCTATAAACAAAAGAAGAGCGACAATTTTGAAAAAAAAACACAATATTTTTTACTTTTTGCTATAATAAATATCCCACATTTAAAAAAAAACAACAAATTTTTTCCTCAGTTTAGGCCAATATGTATTCTTCTACATATTTTTGGTAAAAAAAAATTGCGATAAGCCTATATTCATTGGTTTGCGCAAAAGTTATAGCGTCTACAAAATAGGGAATAGATTTATGGCATTTTTATTATTATTATTTTTTTTTACTAGTAATGGCGGTGATCTGCGATTTTTATCGGAACTGCGATATATTGCGGCAGACAAATTGGACACTTTTGGCACATTTTTGGGATCATTGACAATTAGACAGCGATCAGTGCTATAAAAATGCACTGATTACTGTATAAATGTCACAGGCAGAGAAGGGGTTAACACTAGGGGATGATCAAGGGGTTAACTCTGTTCCTTATTGTGTGTTCTAACTGTGGGGGGGGGCGGGGTGGAACCGACTAGGGAAGGAGAGAGATTGGTGTTCATACTTGGTATGAACACACAATCTGTCTCCTCTCCCCCAAGAGAACCGGGATTGAAGACACTTTGAAACTCCATGATAGCAATATGGGGTGTAATTTTTGAAGCAAAGCAAACACATGTGAACAGGACTGTGTCCAGTGCCACATTTTGAAACAATTGTAATGGAGACCTACTTGCCACATTTGCTGGACAGCTTGGTCTGGTAAAGGAAGATCAAAAATAACAGACTTAGTGGTCAGATCGACAGGGAAAAAAAGTCTTAAAAAGAGAACTAATGCAGCCACCACATCTAAAAATTGGTAAGCAACGTATAACATAATAAAGTTTTGGGGTTTAATACCACTTTAGTATATAAGTCCAGCATTACATGTTTATTAGTTTATGTACTTTAACTTTTTTTTTTCTTAAATTACTGAACTGTTCACGGGGAAAGGGGAAAGAGATAGATTTGGTCACAGCAAGCAGGCTGAAACAAATCAATAATGTTTAGTGATTTCCTCTGTGATGCCATGGCCATATCGAGTAATTCTGCTATCATGACACCATGACAAACAGGGCAAGCTCAGCTCTGCCCTGCCTCTTGCACCAACAGGTCACTGTAATTGTAATGTATTGCTCATTATAACATGAATCAGTAGATGCCTACTACAAGTAATCTGATGCAGCAGGGCTGCTGGATCAGGTCTCCCCTGACCGGATGGCCCCTCTCCCCATTAATGCTCACATACCAGCAAATATGTTGCATGTTCTAGATGACATTTATTTTTACACCGTGAATTTCAAACACCCACGTACGTGATTTATTTGTCATGTATATTTTAACAATCACACAACTGTGAAAATGTTGCCGTCCTAATTTTTGCTCCTGTATCAACATTACAATAATCATTTGAACATATAGGTTATTTTTTCTTGGATGTAGTGTCACAAGGGGAAAAGGCTCTTCTAAATTTTCTTCTTCTTTTCTTCTGAGAAGGTGCTGGAGGAGATAACTCCTCAAAAACAAGTAGTTTTAGAAGTGTGCAAGTCTGTTTGAAATGATGGTAGAACACTTTTACTGAAATATCTTATTATTACCATCCTAATTTTTCAAGCACATTTACAAAATTGAAGCCATTGTGCAGCCCCTTGGACATGTCAGGGGCCGCATTGGAAGCTTCTTATATTTACTAAATTGACCAGCGCTGACTTAAATAAAGTCTTGCTGTAGTGCTCCAGTTAAAAAAAAAAAAAAAAAAATTCTGCCTTTAGATTTAAAAAAAAAAAGGTAATGATTCCTTGAAATTATACATTCTTTAACTTTATGTGCACTTTTTAATGAACTTTATCTGAATTTCATTTTGTGCACATTAGGATGCAAGCCTTACATCTTTATGCTTTTTCCCTTTAGTGCTTTCTTGGCCAAGGACTCTACTTTTAAAGTATGAGATCAAAGCACTTAAAATAAAAACCCTGAATTGACTCTTACATCTTTGGATTAGAAAGCACGTTACTTACAATAAACATGTCAGTGTTGAGGGCTTGCCTACTGACCTGGAAAGAAGAAAGGGATTTTTTTTGGAGATATTTTAGAAGAGTTTTACTTATACACTTGTCCTCATGTCACAGTTACTGAAGCAAGACCTCCGGAACAGATAACCAAGTGCTTTGGAAAGTATGTCTCAAATTCTTGAAAAGACAGCGCTAAGCACTACTATCACTGTCACTGAAAGATAGAACAAGCTGTGTTCTCTTAATACTATACGCCTATTGTAAACTGAGGTTCCTATTGCAAATTATGATAATACATGCCTTTTTCAAGAACTTAATTACTGCCCTTTTGCATTAATTTATAGCCCTTTTGTGATTAGGTTTAGGTATATTATAAACTCCTGGAACGCAGAGTGCCGTAAACATCTAACATAAGTGATGAGGGCTTTCGGGAATCAATTAAACTAATGTAGAAGATAATGGATTGGCTGGATTAATGTTTATTGGAACAAAGTGTGCGCATAGAGCACGGTGCCTTCTCAAGTATTTTAGATAATTTTGCTATAATAAAACCCGCCACACAGTAAAGCCTGCCACACATCTTTGATGAGACATCTGCCTAAGGCAGTCCTTTCCAACCATGGTACAGAGGCACCCTGGGGTGCCTTTTGGGGCCTTTAGGGGTGCTTTGGAAAAATGCCTAAAATTGACCAAAATTGTCCAAAAATGAGGTGGATCAAGCCTGTCTTTTTGTAAACACCAAACCACAGTGCAAACAATAAAATAATTAAAGTGCTTACAACAAACCAATTAAAGTGACACAGCTGTGCATGTACAGTATATAATCTGACAAATAATATATTGCAATCATATGTTTCTAAAAGTGCAATTTCTAATGCCCTGTGGAAGGGACGAAACACGCCGACATAGATTCCGATTCCTTAGTAATGCCACGTTCAGCTAGCGGTGGAAAGCACATGAGGTAGCAGGAACCAAGCAAGTTCCAGGAGCCAGCCGTACTGCCCTGCACGATATTTATGTACAAAGCAAGTTTTTTCTGGAAAAATGTAAGTGTGATTTTCAACATCTTATAATAAACAAGAACGTACTACACTATATGGATTCTCTTTCCTCTATGCATGAGTGGTGACATTTTTGGAAGAAAAGGAGGACCGGTGGCTAAGGGGTCCATATTATCTGGTGAGTAAAAGGTGTTGTGTGGAGCACAGTTCACCAGTGTGACCATTCGGAGCACCTCATTACTTTAGGATTTTACTGCACATCAGCACTTTGGAAGAAACCATTTTTGGGGACATTTTTCCTTTTTAGACTTTTAGAAACATATGATTGCAACATATTATTTGTCAGATTATATACTGTGCATGCACAGTTGTGGCACTTTAACTGGTTGTTGTAAGCACTTTGAATATTTTATTGTTTGCGCTGTGGTTTAGTGTTTACTGTTTGACTAGAAAATGAACAGCAGCAAGTGTATAGGCACAGGCACATTTTTAGCGCGGGTTTGACTGTATTTATGTAAGCCTGTCTTTTTGTTACACAAAGCCATAGGTTTTCATGGCTTAAATTTGCAACCTTGGGCACCGTGTGGACCAGCTGTCAGCATCCTAACAACCGATAACGTCATCAGGTGATAAGCAGAACGTCGTCAAGCACCTGCACAGCATCCTTGTTTGACCCCCCCCCCCCCCCCTGTCCCCGTCCCCATCCTGATCTGTCAGCATTGGAGTCACACTAGCTGTGTGGGGGAGAGAGATGCTGGAATACGACCGGATTCTGTTGAACGGAGAGGTACACACGGACTGAAATTCATCCACTTTCTGCTGAACTGGCTGAATTTTGTTATGTGTGTACCTGGCTTCAGTTTAATGATTTTTACATATTGTTTATTGAAAAGAATAATGGTGACAGAGAAATATTTACAGAAAAAGACAAAAAAATAAATATTAAGTAAGAGTAGGGGCTCATTCACACCAGAAAGCAATGCTGATTGCACTGGTGGAAACAGTCCTGATGGACCGGTCCTGGTGTGCATGGCTCTGTTTACTTTTTTTTTTTATAATGTTCTATACACACAGCGTATAGATATGATGTATAGAACTTCATGATATTTTATAAAGTTCTATACACACAATGGCTTTGCAACATGGTAGACTGCTTGCAACTCACTGGGCTGAAAAAAAAGTACTGTATGCAGTACTTTTATTTTCAGCACCTACCATTGCAGGTAATGAACTGATATCACAGGGAGCAAGGCTTATTGCCTTTTTTGTGCAGGGACTGGTGTGAATGAGATCTAAAATAATTGGCAATAAAAGCAAAACGTACTCAAGGTTTTTCTGGTTGTTCTGGTTCTAAAGTATGCACACAGTCAACGGCCCTCTGAATGACTCCCAGCTTTCGTGATAATCAGAATTAAAATTGAGAGTTCCAGCAGCCAATTCTAGCAGATTTATGTGGATTATCTTGAGGGTGTCATGTGCCCCTACCTTCCCAATTAGAGCTGAGGAGTGTGTATATGTTATGTCAGCACATCCTCCCACCCTGCAAGATTTTTAGGCTGGCCACACACTATACAATTTTCTTATTCAATTTCCTTTAGATTTACCTTCAAGTATGTAGTGCAAGGGCCTGTCTGATTGCATACAAATTGAAAGGGCTTAGGTTTGACCTCATATTATACGGTTTGGGTAAATCTTAAGGAAAGTTGAACAAGAAAATTGTATAGTGTATGGCCAGCCTAAAATGCATCCATATTTTCAGAAGGCCAGATTTCCCATTCTAACAATCCACATATTATAAAAAAGAATAAAAGTATAATTTGAAAGAAACGAAACATGGTATGCCTCAAATCTACAGACCTTATATGAATTTTTTTTTTACTAATTGGCCCCCTGTACAGAACAGCCAAGTCATGTTTGATCTTGAACTGTTCATTATATTCTCGTGCATTTGTGTAAGCACTTGTTAATAAATCAGTAATAAACCCTGTTTAAAAATAATTTTTCCTTTTAGATCCACAAAAGTGTTTATTATTGCATGTTTTTTTAGCACCACTTTCCAGCAAAGACTTATTTTACCTTTTTAAACATTCCATTGCATATCTGTCACTTGTAACTCAAAGTTTTATAAGTATCTCAATGCTAAACAACATATTTAATCTATTATTATTATTATACAGGATTTATATAGCGCCAACAGTTTGCGCAGCGCTTTACAATGTAGGGAGACACTACACCAACAGTGCAACTCAAAACAAGAGGGTTAGAGGTGCCCTGCTCCTGCGAGCTTACAACGTAAGAGGGAGGGGCTGGTGAAACAAAAAGGTAGGGACTGTGAGGGATGAACTGATGAGGGGCGCAGAAGATTTGGTTGTTAGCTGGAGGCAGGATAGGCCACCCTGAAGAGATGAGTTTTCAGGGATCGCCTAAAAGTGGACAGAGTAGGTGCTAGCCAGACAGATTGGGGTAGTGAGTTCCAGAGGATAGGAGAGGTTCTGGAGAAGTCCTGGAGATAAGCATGGGAGGAGGAGACAAGGGAGCTAGAGAGCAGAAGGTCTTGGGAGGAGCAGAGAGGACGGTTTGTGTGACATTTGGAGAAAAGATTGGTGATGTAGCTCAGGGCAGAATTGTGAATGGCTTTGTATGTTATTGTAAGTTGTTTTGAATTTTATTCGTTGGGCAATGGGAAGCCAGTGGAGGGATTGGCAAAGAGGAGTGGCGGACACTGAACAGTTGGTAAAGTGGGTGAGTCTGGCAGCGGCATTCATGATAGACTGAAGAGGGGATAGCTTGCAGAGAGGTAGGCCAATAAGTGAATAAGAAAAATAAGGGGACTAGGGGAAAAAAGGGGGACAATGGGGACTTTATATGAAACACATCACTAGGGCAGGCTGAGTCATCAGATGTAAAAAAATGTAAATTTATTGATACCACATGAGAAACAAGGTGCAATAGATGATACTCGCATATAATCAATAGATAAGGTACAAAGTATGTAAAACATGGCAGTAGAACATATAATAGTAGCATAGTAACATGTTATACATTGTAACATAGATAGATTGCAGCATCATCAAAATTACACCCCACATGTGTATACGTAATTCATATTGTATTAAAATCCAACTGATGGCTAAAACACTAAAATGCCCATGGTAGATACATATTCGTTGTGACATGTCAAGAAGTTATGAATGTTCAGTTGTATTGCTCGACGCGTTTCGTGGAAGTTTGTCCACTCATCAGGAGCAGCTATCTGGAAATATCTAAAGTAACGTATAAAGTAGTAATTAATAATATTTAATTACAACAGGAAGAGGGGAAGCAAAACCGCTAATCCTAACACTCTTACCTGTAGATATATGGTATAATAGTAGTAGGGCATATATAGAAAAGTTCATGATGGTAGGAGATAATCAGGGGTGGACACAACAACCCCACGGGAGCTGAGGAGGCAACCAAGAGGCGGCAGGGCGAGGCAGCTCAGGACGCCGTAGAGCAATGGGTAGTGAAAAAGTTCACCTAGGTTTCCAACAAGGTGGTGTAAGATAGAGCATTGACCCAAGGTAACTGTAGATAAATAAAATAAAATACGTATAGGTAAAAAACAAGTAATGTTGGATGACCACTAGGTGGAAGATCAAGTGTGGGACAAGGTGAAGTGACAGTGGAGTGAACATAGGAAAAACAGACAGATAGCGTCTGGGAGACCGGTGGAATGAAAAAACAAAGAGAGCCCACCACAACACCAAGCGAACAAAGTGAAGGGATAGTGCAAGGCAGGTTAAGTGAGGACGGGTGTGTAAAGGGGGATGAAGAAAGCATGGTGCAAGGAGATCTCCGGTTACCTAAGATGAGTCTCAGCCCGCCAGCCAACGAGGTGAACCCCCAACGTCACGCTAAGACGTGCTAGGAGGGAGGAGAGGAAGCAGCCCACTAAGGAGACTAGCGCCTATATAGGCAACCTCCGGCCTCCATCAGTATGCACGCCAGAAGGAAACAACGTCACTCCACTGTCACTTCACCTTGTCCCACACTTAATCTTCCACCTAGTGGTCATCCAACACTACTTGTTTTTTACCTATACGTATTTTATTTTATTTATCTACAGTTACCTTGGGTCAATGCTCTATCTTACACCACCTTGTTGGAAACCTAGGTGAACTTTTTCACTACCCATTGCTCTACGGCGTCCTGAGCTGCCTCGCCCTGCCGCCTCTTGGTTGCCTCCTCAGCTCCCGTGGGGTTGTTGTGTCCACCCCTGATTATCTCCTACCATCATGAACTTTTCTATATATGCCCTACTACTATTATACCATATATCTACAGGTAAGAGTGTTAGGATTAGCGGTTTTGCTTCCCCTCTTCCTGTTGTAATTAAATATTATTAATTACTACTTTATACGTTACTTTAGATATTTCCAGATAGCTTCTCCTGATGAGTGGACAAACTTCCACGAAACGCGTCAAGCAATACAACTGAACATTCATAACTTCTTGACATGTCACAACGAATATGTATCTACCATGGGCATTTTAGTGTTTTAGCCATCAGTTGGATTTTAATACAATATGAATTACGTATACACATGTGGGGTGTAATTTTGATGATGCTGCAATCTATCTATGTTACAATGTATAACATGTTACTATGCTACTATTATATGTTCTACTGCCATGTTTTACATACTTTGTACCTTATCTATTGATTATATGCGAGTATCATCTATTGCACCTTGTTTCTCATGTGGTATCAATAAATTTACATTTTTTTACATCTGATGACTCAGCCTGCCCTAGTGATGTGTTTCATATAAAGTCCCCATTGTCCCCCTTTTTTCCCCTAGTCCCCTTATTTTTCTTAGATATAATTGGATGGAGACCTGTGTACCGGATGGTCATGGTCTCATATAAAGTCCTAACCTATACCTCTTGTTTCAATAAGTGAATAAGTTGCTTAGTGGTTTCGACGGTTAGAAAGGGGCATATTTTGGAGATGTTTCGGACGTGAAGTCTGGACGATTTGGACAGTGATTGGATTTGGGGCTGAAAGGACAGGTCAGAGTCTAGGATTACACCTAGTAGTACCTTGGCATGAGGGGAGGGACTGATGGTTGTATTATTGATCTTGATGGAGAAGTCAGGGAGAGGGGCACGGGCTGGAGGAAAAATTATGAGCTCAGTTTTAGTAAGATTGAGTTTGAGGAAGTGGTGTGACATCAATGTTGATATGTCAGTTAGTAAGTTAGTAATGCGAGAGGAGACTGAAGGAGTGAGGTGAGGAGAAGAGAGAGATAGATTTGTGTGTCATCAGCATAGAGGTGGTACTGGAAGCCATGGGAGTTTCTTAACAGACCAAGGGAGGAGGTTTAAATGGAAAAGAGAAGGGGTCCGAGGACAGAACCTTGAGGTACCCCTACAAAAGAGGATGTGGAGAGGAGGAAACAGAGTTATAGGTCACACTGACGGAGCGCTGTGATAGGTAGGAGGAGAGCCAGGAGAGAGCAGAGTCTTGAAGGCCAAGAGAGTGGAGTTTTTTGAGGAGGAGGAGATGGTCAACGGTATCAAAGGCTGCTGAGAGGTCGAGTAGTATGAGTATGGAGTAGTGGTCATTGGTTTTAGCAGTTGGTAGGTCATTAGTGAGTTTTAGTAGGGCAGTTTCAGTGGAGTGCAGCAGGTGGAAGCCAGACTGTAAGGGGTCAATAAGATTGTTGTCAGTGAGGTAGGAGCTAAGATGGTTGTAGACTAAGTGTTCTAAAAGTTTTGACGCAAACGGGAGCAAGGAGATGGGTCTTACGTTGTTCAGGCTGGTGGGATCCAGTGAGGGTTTTTTAAGTATGGGGGTGATCAGGGCATGTTTTAGAGGGGAGGGGAGGGGAAGGTGCCAGTAGACAGTGAGAGATTGAAGATGTGAGTGAGGGAGCATAAGATAGAAGGGGAGGGTGACTGTAGTAGATGTGAGGGAACAGGATCCATGGGACAGGTGGTAAGGAGGGCTGCAGAGAAAACTTTAGAGACCTCTTCAGTAATAGCAAGGTCAAAAGAGAAGAGTGGATTAGTACAGGATATGTTAAGTGGGTTAGATGTCTGTGCAGTAGAGATGTCCCCATAAATTACATCAATCTTGTTTTTGAAGTTATTGGCTCGTGAGCATTGAGCGAGTTACTGGGTGGAGATGGTGGTGGAGAAAGTAGAGAGTTAAAATTAGAGAAGAGACGAAGAGGACTGGAGGACAGAGTATTAATGAGGGTGACAAAGTAGGTTTGTTTGGCAGCATGGGGGAATTTTATTTTAAGAAGGCAGATTTATATTGGGTGAATGAATGCTGGGAGTTGGTTTTATGCCACACTCGCTCCAGAGCTCGGCTATGTTTTTTTAAGGTTCCTGGTGTTGTCGGTCTACCAAGGTTGTAATAGTCAGGGCCTGACCTTTTGTATAGTGAGAGACGCAAGAGAGTCCAGTGAGGATGAAAGTGAACTGTTGTAGATAGAGGTGGGGCAAGACAGGGGTGAGATTTTGTCATGGAGGTGGTCAGTTGCAGAGTAGAAAAGAGAAGGAATAAAGTGGGGAAGGTTTCTGCGGGTAATTGTTTTCTGCTTGGTGGGACAGGTGGTGGGAGACGAGCACATTGTGAAAGTAATGAGGTTGTGGTCAGAGAGAGGAAAGGGGGTGTTGGTGAGGATGTAGGGGGTGCAAAGATGGGAGAAAACAAGGTTGAGGGTATTACCATCAGAGTGAATGACTGTGTCCATTGTGTAAGGTCAAAGGATGAGGTTACGTTGAAAAGTTGGGATGCAGCTGGGCTGCTAACATTGGCAGGGATGTTGAAATCACCAAGGATAATAGTGGGTATTGCAGAGGAGAGAAAGTAGGGTAGCCAGGCAGAGAAGTCATCAAGGAAGCGTGACACTGGTCCAGGAGGCCGTTAGATCACTCAATGCTTAGAGAAATGGGAGAAAACAGACGAATACAATGTTTCTCAAAAGAAGAGAAGTATGAAGAAGGAGGGGTAGACAGGACTTGAAAGGTGCTCAGTGGGGAGAGAAGCAAACCAACTCCACCTTGTTTCTGTCCACTGGATCTGGGTGAGTGAGTCCAGTGGAGGCCTCCATGGGAGAGGCAGAATCTGACTCCTGGAGCCATGTTTCTGTTATTGCAAGAAGGTTAAGGGAGTAGGAGGCAAAAAGGTCATGGACAGAAGTGAGCTTATTGCAGACAGAGCAGGCATACCAGAGGGCACATGAGGGAGGGTGGTTTTTGGGAACAGGGGGATCGAGATAAGATTGAGATAATTGTGGCTGATGCTGGAGGAGGGTGGGTGCCGGGTGTGGGGGTGAGATACTGGAGGACCGGGATTAGGGGAGATATCCCCAGAGGTTAGCAGAAGAAGGAGGGTGAGATAAGTAAGATGGAAGTGGGAGGTGTATGAGTGCACGTGCTTCCCTGTCTTTGTGTGTGGGTCAGCAGGTGGGTTAAGTATTAGCAGGAGGTGATGAGAGCAGTAGTAGGGAGAGGGTAGAAGTGATGGTGATATGTACAAGTTTTGGGGGGAGAAGAGGGGAAAAGAAGTGAGAATTTGAAAGCAGAGGATACTAGTATGAGAGTAGAGGGGACATATTAAAGTGTAGTGGGGATAGGGGTCGGACTTGCAAGATGCCTTCCAAAGTGGTGGTTTGTGGTCAATCCAGAGTGAAGCAGAGTTCTTTGTGATCTTTTCTTGCTGCTTCCGTTACGCTGCTTTAATGAACTCCTTACCGTCGACCGTATGCACATATGTTTCCTCGGCTTTCAAGGGTTATAACGGGATGATGCATGCAGGTGCATGCGTCATCACAGTACCAGTACCGTTACCAGTACCAGTACCGTTTTTTTAGAGCCGCTCTTCAGGGATAACAAACGATGCGGCTAAAAGGGACGTCCCCCCTCCTGCCGGCTTCTGACACGATCCGCCACTTCCGCCGGCTAGAGGAGGATTGGAACGAAGCCAGAAACATTTGCAATCTGCGTTTGAGGTGCCATTAACAATACAGTGGCACCCACATGCAGCAGACTTCAAGGGTAGGGTGTTCACCTGCTGCGTGAGAAATGCGCACACAGCGACATTAGCTTCAATGAATGAGTGCTGGTTTGAAACGGCCCTCAACTAGGTATAATAAGGAGCCCCCCCAGACCCCCACACATAACATGAGCATGACATTTACAGTCGACTTTAGAATTTACAATCAATCCCCCATACAGCCCAGTGATCTCCATAGTCATATGCAGTCTCCCTCCGGGAAGGAGGAGAGGACAGGGTGTTCGGAACGGGACTCACCTTTGACCTGCAGACAGTTCAGCCACGGTGCACCCTACGGCAGAGCCCTCAGAGTGGTACCTTCCATCAGTGTCCCCTTTTACAACCCTTTTCACCTTAGTGCTTGGTGTGGTAGGCAGCTGGTGGGTAAAAAAAATCAGCTTGTTGCAGGCTCTGAACTGTGGATGTGCAGTTGTGGAGCCAGCAGAATAGTGAACTGCGGTGGTTGGCCTTAAATTGGGCAGTGGGGCTTGTGAATAAAAGCTATGCTTGATATGTGACATGATGTCACTGCACAGATGTGCACCCAGACCTTCCCTGCTGCCTGATCAGAGGCTGAACTTAGCAGTGCACCATTCAGCTACCTCCAAATGGCAACAAGGGCATTTTTCTCCTCTGTTTGGACGGTTGGCAACGCAGACACTGATTGTGTGGCTATTTTCCAACATGTCTGTTCAACAGAAGTCAAGTGTTAGATCGACTTCTGTTGAGCGGCAGTGGGCACACACTACACACACTCTACACACATACAGTATACACACACACACAGTGTATACACATACACAGTATACACACACAGTATACATACACACAGTGTATACACATACACAGTATACACACACAGTATACACACATAGTATACATACACACAGTATATACATACACACTAGAGACATAGTATATATACAGAGACACACACACACACCAGCTGCCAGCATTTTTCATCTAAATATCAGCCTGACTAAACACACTGCTGCTGCCCCCCTCTACTGACATGCTGGTACTTGTGGTGCCCCATCTTGTCACAGACATTGGATGTGGTAACACAGGAGAGGAGGAGGTGAGCAAGTAATGAGTAGTAATGAGTACTACTATGACATTGATGTATTTATTATACGGCGTCTTCTTTGTGTTATCCTGGCTGTTGCACCCATCCCTCATCATGTTGGCATCATTTCTGGCCTCTAGATGGCGGTAATTGCACCATTTCTGGCCTCTAGATGGCAGTGATTGTACTACATTTCCTTTTGGCTTCCCCTTTCAAATGTTTGATTACCTTTTCTGGGTAGTGTGTCGTTAACATGGTGCCGTTTTTTGTTTCCCATCTTATTTCTATAGCGGCCAGTACTTAAGATGGCGCCGCAGGTCTATTTATACCTAGAGCGTAGTGACGGCGTTACTTGGCCCAACCCCCAGACGACGTCCTATCGTGACGAAACGCGTAGGGTGTGGCCTATGACGCTGACGTCACTACGCTGTTCCTCTCTGCAGAGTCTGATGGGAAGTTTTGTGCACAGCGGGAAGCCTGTGGAGACGCCGTAACATTTCGATTGCCTGTTTTTTCGCTCATCTGATTGGAATCTCTTGTAAGTGTATTCTTTTACTCATTAAACGTATTGGTTGGAACGATTACACTATGGGAGCCTTTCTTGTTCATTTTTCCCGAGTCATGCAGATTTAGCCGCAACACCAGATGCCGCTATAGGTTGATGGGAAACCTTTAACATCCCACATGCTTGGTCAGACCACTGGTGTGGTCTTTTGAGTCGGTAAGGAGCCTCATTACTCACCTGGGTGCTTTTATATCTTGGGAGATTGGATTCTCTATCACGGATTTTGGATCGTTTTCTTCATTATATTTATGAATATTTTTTGATTTGCACTAAGTGTGATGGGACTTTTATGAACTTTTTCCTTTTTTTATTATGATTTTCATCATCTGATTATTATGTTATCTATTTGAATTCATTTATTGTACTTTTTTTGGTGATCACAATATTTATATATGGCACTGGTTTCATGATACTACGTGTTGTATTTATATTTATTCTCAGAATTGATTGGCTTCATGAGTCTCTTTGACAATTCTTTCACATATTTTTTATACATTGGTTATCCTTAGCGCTGCATTGTTTTTTGTTAATTTTATCTGGAGTTTGTGTCTGACTCTTTGATGCTGGCTGCTTTGGTAATTTGGGGTTAAATCTCTGTATTATGTATCAATATTAATTAGGTGTATAAGGTTAACTCTTTATAGCATTCAACAATTTACTAGGCTTCTAGCGCAGCGTTAACCCTTTTGGTTTTGATACACACAATGAGTAGGGAGTTGTAGTAGAGATTGGGGGAGAAGTTCGGAATATGTCCTTCCTCCACAAGCAGTGTGCTCCTCACACAGAAAAACAGCCTCAGTGACAGGAGGAGCCCTGCTAGAGGAAACACAGCCATCCCCCCCCCCCCCCGCTCACCAGGGTAAGCACTGACAAGAATACGTTTAGTTTAGCTTAGTCAGCTCAATTTCTTCTATCAGGCTGCATTCTGTCCCACACTGCAGGCTGTGTACACTCCTCTCCCTCCTGTCCTCCAGCAGTCGTTATCTCCTGCTCTTATGTAAAACAAGGTGCGCTGGGAAAGGGGCGGGTACACTGTGTTCCCATTGGCTGAGGAGGCAGTGGAGAGGGGGAGCAGCTACAACCTCTGAATTTTTCAGCAAAAGGATGTCAGTAAGAGACATTTCAAGGACAGGGACAGGACAGATGTAAAAAAGGACAGATTTTTTATTGAAGAGTCGCGCATGCGCAGTAGGGAACCAGGAAGTGCAGCCAAAATGTTTTTTTTCGGACGGATGTTGGCTCAAACTTGTCTTGCATACACATGGTCACACAAATCTTGTCTTCCGATCGCCAAGAACGCGGTGATGTACAACTCTTCTGCTTGATTCCGAGCATGCGTGGAATTTTGTGCATCGGAATTGTGTACACACGATCGGAATTTCCGACAACAGATTTTTGTTGTCGGAAAATTTGAGATCCAGATCTCAAATTTTGTGTGTCGGAAATTCTGATGGAAAATGGCCGATGAAGCTTACATGCGGTCGGAATTTCCGACAACAAGCTACCATTGAACATTTTCCGTCGGAAAATCCGACCGAAGATTTCATTTGAGGGTATGTACATCCAAATTGGAGGAAGGGTTTAGGAATTACAGCTCTTAAGAATAGCGATCCCCTTTTTCAAGGGACCAAAAGTAATTGGACAATTTAATCTAAAGCTGTTTCATGGCCAGGTGTGTGCTACTCCTTCGTTATTTCTACATCAATTAAGCAGGTAAAAGGTCTGGCGCTGATTCTAAGTGTGGTATCTGCATTTGGAATCTATTGCTGTGAACCTACATCATGGGTTCAAAAGAGCTGTCCATGCAAGTGAAACAGGCCATTGCAAGGCTTCAAAAACAAAACAAATCAATCAGAGAGATAGCAGCAACATTAGGAGTGGCCAAATCAACAGTTTGGTGCATTCTGAGGAAAGCAGAATGCACTGGTGAGCTCAGCAACATAAAAAGGCCTGGACGTCCATGGAAGACAGCAGTGGTGGATGATCGCAGGATCCTCTCTATGGTAAAGAAAAACCCATTCACAACATCCAGACAAGTAAAGGACATTCTCCAGGAGGTGGGCGTATCATTGTCAAAGTCTAAAATCAAGAGAAGACTTCACAAGAGCAAATGCAGAGGGTTTACCACAAGGTGCAAACCATTCATAAGCCTGAAGAATAGAAAAGCCAGATTAGACTTTGCCAAAAAACATCTAAAAATAGCCAGACCAGTTCTGAAAAAGCATTCTTTGGACGGATGAAACTAAGATTAATGTGTCCCAGAATGACAGGAAGAAAAAAGTGTGGAGAAGGCTTGTAACAGCTCATGATCCAAAGAACACAATGTCATCTGTAAAACATGATGGACGCAGTGTGGTGGCATGGGCATGCATGGGCATGCATGGCTTCCAGTGGCACTGGGTCATTGGTGTTTTTTTTGATGATGTGACAGAAGACAGAAGCAGACGGATGAATTCTGCAGGGTTTAGAGATATACTGTCAGCCTATATTCTGGCAAATGCAGCAAAGTTGATTGGATGCCGCTTCACAGTACAGATGGACAATAATCCAAAACACACGCGCTAGACATGTCGGTGACGTCATTACGGCGGGATATTTAAATCCCTGTGAACCCCTGTCACACTGGGGATCACTGTGGGCACCTTGTGACTGCTCTTCCATGCACCAGGGTTCCCAGGTTAAGGTAAGCCGGCCTGGGGGTTTATAGTGCAGAGTGAGGGGGGGCGGGGTGGAAATGGCTCTTGTGTTCGTGTGTTCCTACAAGCTGCAGGATCGTCACCTATTGTCTACCAGAGTGCCATGGACAAGTCACCTCCTCCGTGCGGCCAGCCCTCATGCTCTAGGTACATGGAGTGTGTTGAGGGGAGGGGGCCAGGTTCATGTTGGATGGTTGTATCCCCTAACGTGATGTGTTTTCTGCCCTTCTGCTTTTTAGCCCTTCCAGGTCAGATCACCAGTTTATTATCCAAGACAACAGGGACCTTGCCAGGCCGCAACGTCAACCTTCCTCATCTAGGTCCAGACTTGTCTTTCCGTCTAGGACCCATCAGCAGAGGAGATGTTCCCATTCCTCCTCCAGACACCACACCCACCGCCACGACACCCGCTCTGATCGCAGAGTCTGCTGGGGATGTGGGACACGAGTCCCGTAGGGCAAATCACTGTGTGTTCCATGTTATGCCCAGGCAGTTGGGGAGAAAGAGATGGAAAAACAACAGATGGAGGCTTTTGTTGAGCGTGTGGTGCAGCAATCCCTAAAGGAGTGGGGTACGACCTGCATACAGAGCCAGTCCACCACTCTGGCTCCTTGGCTGACGAGGCCCAGGAGGATCAGGGCTCATTCCAGCCTTACAATGCCTCCCCGGCTCTTCAGACAGTGAATTGGAGGGAGAGGAATTTGTCGGTGCCTTCGACTTCACCCTGGTTTCTCCACTAATTAAGGCAGCCAAAGAGGCCCTTAAGTGGGAAGATCCTTCCACTCCTCTGGCTAAGCAGAGAAAGTTCTATAAACACCTGGGAAAGGAACGCTCCAATTTTTCACTCCTTTCTGAATTGAAGGACATCATTGATGAAGTAGAGAAAGGTAGATAAGAAGACTTCTATGTCAAGTAAAACTTCCAGATTATACCCCTTCAAGGCAGAGGAAGTGAAACATCTGGAAAACGCTCCCCTTGTAAACGCAGCACTGATGCGACTAGCTAAACATGTCACACTTCCATTAGAGGATACAATATCCTTCAAGGACGGGCTTGAGAGGAAAATAGGTCAAGATCTCAAGAGAATTTACGGGTTAGCTGGTATGGCTTGCAAACCCGCCTTGGCCCTCGCAGCCATGTCCAAGGCTATGGAAGCCTGGACAGAGAATGTGGCCTCTGTACTTAGAGGGGTCTCAGAAGAGCTGGCCAGGGGCTCGGCAGTTCAGGAATTGAAGCTGGCAACAGCCTTCCTGGGGAAAGCTTCAATCGACCTTACCCGCCTGTTGGCCCAGACTATGCTATCCTTGGTCACAGCTAAGAGGGCCTTATGGTTGCGCCCTTGGCTTGCTGATGAAGTATCTAAGCAAGCCTGGTGTAGGATTCCCTTTGAAGGGCCCTTGTTGTTTGGTAACAGGCTGGATAGCGCTATAGCCCGAGCCACGTGTGGGAAGTCGGGCTTTCTACCCCAGGATAGGCGTCTGTTTGGTCAGAAGAAGCCCCAGTGCAGAGGACACAGTACTGAGCGTTCAAGGGAAGCATGCTCCTACAGGCCCGGTCGGGATTTTAGAAGGAACTGGAGCAGAGGTTACACTTCTTTCCAAAAATCTGCTAAGAGCCAGACATCTAGTGGACGAGAGCCAGCTAAGTAATTTTGAGATCGGGTCTGCCCAGGCGGGTCGGGTGGGGGGACGTCTGCTTCTCTTCCAGCACGTCTGGGTGGCCTCAATCTCGGATTACTGGACCATTGAGACGGTCTCCATAGGCCACACATGGTCCTTTGTCAGTACTCCTCCCCCCACATTTATTTCTACCCTGCTGCCACAGTCAGAAGAAAAGAAGCAGGTGTTACTGTCCTACGTGGATTCACTGCTAGTACAGAAAGCCACGGTGCCTATTCCAAAAAACGAAGAGTTTCAGGGGGTATACTTCCCTCTCTTTCTTGTGCAGAAGAAAAACGGTTCATGTCGCCCGGTGATAAACTTAACTTACCTAAACAAGTTTATAATATCTGAGAGATTCAAAATGGAGACTTTGTCTACCATCCAACAAGCAGTGCAGCCAGGCGATTGGCTAATCTCAATCGATTTGAAAGATGCCTATTTTCATGTGCCTGTGGCGAAAAAATTCCACAAATACCTCTGGTTCAGGGTCTGGCAAGGACATCTACAGTTCATCTGCCTTCCTTTTGGGCTGACAATCTCACCCCGAGTCTTTCCAAAAGTTCTTCTGGCCGTGGTGGCCCTCATCTGAACAAAGGGGATACGCTTGTACCACTATCTCGACGACCTCCTGTTACTGTACCAGGACAAGGAGCTGCTGTTGATACACAGGGAGCAAGTTATCTCCACTCTGTCCAAATTCAGGTGGCTCCTAAACTTGGAAAAAAGCCACCTGAAACCAGCCCAACATCTGATATACTTAGGGGCTCAGTTCGATACAGTGGAAAACACCCTCTCTCTCCCACTGGACAAGATCCCAATCATCCGAGGGAGAATCTCACGGGCTCTGAGCTCCTCCCGCCTAAAGGCCTCACAGTGCCTAAGAATCATCAGCACGATGGTCTCTACAACCCCCATGGTCAAATGGTCTCTGTGGAGGTTACTCCCTTTTCAAACTGGGTTCCTTCAACAATGGAATTCAGGGGACGTCAATCAGTCCATTCACATATCCCCAGTGATGAGGAACAGTCTCTTCTGGTGGCTCCAGTGCAGAAATCTGCTCACCTGTCACTCCATTGCCACTGTCTCATGGGTCACGGTCACGACCGATGTCAGCGGTGCCGGATGGGGAGCCCCTTGCAGGTCAAAGCTTGCTCAAGGCAAGTGGGATGCCCCTCTTCACAACCTGGGCTCAAACGTCCTGGAATTACGGGCAGCCTGGTGTGCCCTCCAATCTTTCACTCATCTCCTCAAAGGGGAGTCGGTTTTACTAAAGATAGACAACAACACAGCAGTCTCTTATGTGAAGAGGCAAGGAGGTACCCAGAGTGCCATCGGGCCTATCATGTCCTGAGCGCAGAAAAACCTGGCCAACATTTCAGCGGTTTTCGTCCCCGGAGTTCAGAACGTCCAAGCGGACTTCTTGTCTTGCACACAGTTGGACAACGAGTGGTCTCTTCATGTGCAGACGTTCGAATGGATTCTGTCTTTGGGAATCAATCCCGAAGTGGACCTATTTGCATCCCCCTGCAACTTCAAGATCAAGAAGTACTACACTCGGGACCATTGCAGCCAGGTCTTCGGAGTGGATGCTATGTCGGATCAGTGGAACTTCAACAGGGCATATGCCTTTCCCCCGCTCGCGCTCATCTTCAAGTTTCTTCGGAGACTCCAAACGGAAGTGGTCGAAGTGGTGATGATAGCACTTTACTGGCAGAACAGGCCATGATTTCCCCTCCTGATCCAGCTCAGCTTTCGGGACCCACTGCCTCTCCCTCTCAGGCCAGACCTTCTCTCTCAATGGGCAGTCCTGCACCCTTGTCCGGCGATATTGAGACTGATGGTCTGGTTCTTGAGAGGGGGAGGCTGGAATCTCTCGGGTGCGCTTCAAGAGTGATTTCCACCCTCATGAGCTCGAGTAAGGCGAGCACCAATAAGGTTTATGGGATAATATGGGCTAAGTTCGTAGGATTCTCATCCTCTACGGGCAGATCGTTCAGAGATCCAGGAGTTCAGGATATCCTGAGTTTCCTCCAATCCGGCCTAGATCTGTCTCCCTTCATCAGCTCCCTAAGGGTCCATGTCTCGGCCTTGTCAGCCTTCTCTGGAACGCCATGGGCCTTTCATCCTCTAATCCGGCAGTTCTTCCGTGGGGCAGCAAGACTTAGGCCCCAAAGAAGACCGAGATTCCCCAAATGGGATCTTCCCTTGTTCTCGACTTACTGTCTGACTTCAGTACCTTAGGATCCGCTCCGCTTTCTGTCAAGGACCTTTCTGCAAAAGTTGCCTTCCTAGTTGCCATCACTCCGGCCAAAAGGGTTTCTGAGATCGGGTCCTTGGGTCATGAAGAACCATTTCTGAATTTCTTCCCGGACCAAGTGGTCCTCATCCCTATGCTCGGCTCAAACCCGAAAGTCACCTCAGTGTTCCATGAAAACCGGGAAATTGTCCTACCTACATTTAGGGCCCAAGGGTCCACTGAAGCATACCCTCTGGATGTTAGGTGAATTACTGAAAGAATACCTGCATGCTACTTCCGCCTTTAGATGCTCCAACTATCTGTTTATCTTGCACTCTGACAGTAACAAAGGGAAGTGAGCTCCGACCAGAACGATTGCGGCCTGGATTGTCCAGTCCATTCAGCAGGCTCATAGGGTTAAGGGCTTGCCTCCTCCAGAGGAGATGACAGCACATTCCACCAGGGGTATGGCGGCTTCGTGGGCAGCAGCCCGGCATGTGGCTCCAGACGTCATCTGCAAAGCGGCCTCATGGGCCTCCCTTAATACCTTTATGTCACATTACTGTATAGAGTCTGCATCTCCATCTTCTGTGAACTTTGGTTTAAGAATCCTGTCAGTTGACGGGTTAAATTACATTTTTTCTTTGATCAGCATACCCACCCGTGTGGACTGGCTAGATATTTCCCACACGTAGGCTGCCACGGAATCTGTCAGGAAAACTGAAAATTTATTATCAAATCCTGTAATTTTCCTTTCCTGATGGACTCCATGGCAGACAGAGGTCCCACCCGTTGGTCAAGAGTTGGCTAATTATGGAACGCAGTCTCTAGCGGTAAGCTCAAATTTATGGGAGTGGGGTCCTATAGCATTGGAGAGGAGGAGGCGTTAACTCACACGTAGGCTGCCGTGGAGTCCATCAGGAAAGGAAAATTACGGTAAGTATTTGATAATAAATTTTCCATTATTTTGGACATCCCAGTAATTTTCTGTTCCATTGAAGAGGGTGAATCTCCCCAGCAGGGACCCCGACAACAATAAAAACAGGGTTTCTAATACTTCGCTGCACTATCCAAAACTAAAAAGTGCATGCATACACTTTAATAGATTGAACATCTACCAATCTAATTATACTTTACTGTATGCAGAGATTATCTGCAACTGGTCTAAGTCACTGCATTATGCTTATTATCAATTCACTGACCTACTGAACATGTCCAATTTTGTTACAAGAGATATGACATCCCATATTTTTCTGTGGTATGTAAATATCCCTGTTTAATAGATTTCTACATTTCAGGTGATGACATACTGTTTTCCTGTTATACTAGATATGTTTTTGACAGAATATGACAGATCATATTCAGCTCAATGAACAATAAATCGTTTATTCTCATTGACTTGTAATAAAGGCTATTTTTTCACGAATATGAGATTGAATATGACCAGCAGGTTATGAATATATACATGAATTTATAAGAAACCGCGTCCAAGATATACCGTTTTAAATATGCCAAATGTTTTCATAGCAATTTATTCAATTCCCCTAATCTAAGAAATGGATACAAGCTCTGAAATATTTAGCATCTGCCAATTTTCTTCCACACTGCAGTTCACCTTACCTAAGGCAAGTTTGGAAGAGATTAAAAGAACTACAGGAATAACAAACAAGCAAGTTAATATCTATGCGACATATACACATATACACACACACACACATATATATATATATATATATATATATATATATATATATATATATATATATATCTATAAAAATTGGCAGATGCTAAATATTTCAGAGCAATTTAACACAAATTGTTCAGCCTTCTGGCTATCTGTTTCCCTCAGGCCCTCAGCCTTGCTAGAATGCCTTTCCGTCAGGCTATAGCAGACTTTCAACTAGTGTCTTGATCACACACACACTGCTTCCTTGTAGCACCACTGTTCCACAGCAGAGAACAGTGGCCCACACTGTCTTTGTCAGACGTCCAGCTGGAAAAGGCACCTATCTGCAACACTGGGATGACCTGGACAAACACACACTGCCCATGCAGCGGTTTGTCTCTTAGACAGGAAGCCTCCTGTCCCCAGATGAAGCCCCCCTGACTCTTAGTTCCGGACAGGAGGCCTGAGCTATGCCCAAGCCTATCTGGTCTTTAGCAAAACCTGGACACTGGGTTGGAGACTTCTTCCCACCCAAAACCGGGCATATCAAAACCCAGTAAAAGCTGTAAAAACAGTTCTCTCTGCTCGTAATAGATATTCCAAAGCCCTGTAATAGAAGAGCACAATTATTTGGGCGCACCTGCATGGAGTTGTCTCTGCTTTCCCCCAGGTGTCAGCTGAGGATGGTCAAATTATTCAGGTAATCAAGGGATGTTTTGGCCCTTCCTGCTCATCTGGGGCGGGTAGGAATGGGCCAATGAGAATGGATGGAACTCTCTGGAAGCAGTGGAAGTGGAACTCTCTGGAGCTTGTATCCAGTTGGTATATTTAAAACGGTAGATCTTGGACGTGGTTTCTTATAAATTCAGTCCGAACTGTGGTTTTAGGGTTTTGGCCCATTTTTATTAAAAGATAAAGCAAAGGTTGTTACATCAGGTTTCCGATATGGAGACTTCAGCTACACATAGCAGCAATTTAACACAAATTGTTCAGCCTTCTGGCTATCTGTTTCCCTCAGGCCCTCAGCCTTGCTAGAATGCCTTTCCGTCAGGCTATAGCAGACTTTCAACTAGTGTCTTGATCACACACACACTGCTTCCTTGTAGCACCACTGTTCCACAGCAGAGAACAGTGGCCCACACTGTCTTTGTCAGACGTCCAGCTGGAAAAGGCACCTATCTGCAACACTGGGATGACCTGGACAAACACACACTGCCCATGCAGCGGTTTGTCTCTTAGACAGGAAGCCTCCTGTCCCCAGATGAAGCCCCCCTGACTCTTAGTTCCGGACAGGAGGCCTGAGCTATGCCCAAGCCTATCTGGTCTTTAGCGAAACCTGGACACTGGGTTGGAGACTTCTTCCCACCCAAAACCGGGCATATCAAAACCCAGTAAAAGCTGTAAAAACAGTTCTCTCTGCTCGTAATAGATATTCCAAAGCCCTGTAATAGAAGAGCACAATTATTTGGGCGCACCTGCATGGAGTTGTCTCTGCTTTCCCCCAGGTGTCAGCTGAGGATGGTCAGATTATTCAGGTAATCAAGGGATGTTTTGGCCCTTCCTGCTCATCTGGGGTGGGTAGGAATGGGCCAATGAGAATGGATGGAACTCTCTGGAAGCAGTGGAAGTGGAACTCTCTGGAAGTATCATTATATAAAGGGCCCACTGTCCCAGTTGTTTTACTGACAGGCTAAAGGTCTGGTAAAGAAGAGATTCCCACCCCCCCCTCCCGTCATGTGCACTTTATGTGGTATGTCACCTTACATATAAGGGGGACTGGTTGTTATAAAGTTGAGGAAATATAATTTGCTTGAGTCATCAAGGCTAAGAAATTTTGAGAATGATAATTTGATTTGAGTTAGAATTGTGATATGGTTATGAAACGTGATGAATTTATTTGTAAACCAATAAATGTGCCGCAGCCAATTTATGCCAATATTTGAGTTTTATGTCCATTGTTTGCTAAGTGTGTTTGGAGATGGGGGGGGGGGGGGGTGGGGTGCAGGGTGCAATCCCATGCACTCTGCATATGTGCAAAATATTTGTCCCTTCTACAGCAATTTTCATAGTTGCAGGGCCTTGCACTGTCACTATATATATATTGTGACGGTATGCGAGGTGAGATACATGATAATGGGTACATTTCACCTCGCATTCGTTCCATTGTAAGGGACTGAACCGGAATCCGGCCCGGTTTTTCCAGCCTCTGCGGCAGGCTGGGTTCCGGTCCGGATGTTTGGGTCCACTGAGTCCACAGTCAGCTGGACTTTAAATATCCAGGAAGAGAGCACAGTAGGTCGCTCTGGTTTTGAGACTCGGGAAGGAACGTGAGAGGAGCCCTAGGTGTTGGACTAAAAAGGTTTGCTTTTTCCGCATGTTTTGTGGGTGACGGGGACCAGCCCCGCACTGTACAAAGAGGATACTATTTGTTTAGTTAGCGCCAGATGGCAAGGATTTAATTTACTGTTTGTTTTTATTCTGCAAACCTCCTGAAAATAAACCTGGCATCCACCAGATTTTGAAGAAAGTGCCCGTTTGCTGACTGTCATTCAGAAAATGTTATCCCCACGAGTTAATTCTCCCACAATATATATATATATATATATATATATATATATATATATATATATATATATATATATATATCACTAATATAGTGAACCTTTGCTTACTGATTGCAGCCAGCACTAGCTCACTATTTGAGGTGATCGGTTGTTACACAGCTGCATAAGGGGTTCTCAGTCTGATCTCCACTGGCCAGATCTAGACTTAATGCAGAAGAAAATGAACAGCAGGATGCTGAGGTGAGTATCAAATAAAAACACTTTATTAAAACAAGCAGCACACTTACATTAAGGTTTTCACCAAACAACATGGATATGAGACATCTAGGATCAGGCAGCCGCAGTCAATGTGGGGCTGTATGCTCCGCTGAGCAAGCAGAAGACTAGGGAAGGCAGGGCGCCAGCCAGCCAGGGATGTTAATGGTGGCGGCAGCATTCTCAGCCGCACACGAGGATGACAGCTGTCAAACAGCCTGGGTGATGTCGAGAGAAGGGGCATGCATGACGCATAATACTATGATTGGATTTCTTTAACCACTTCAGCCCCGGAAGGATTTACCCACTTCCTGACCAGGCCAGCACTGTGTCGCTTTAACTGACAATTGCATGGTCGTGCGATGCTGTACCCAAACAAAATTAATGTCCATTTTTTCCAACGAATAGAGCTTTCTTTTAATGGTGTTTGATCACCTCTGCAGTTTTTATTTTTTTACGCTATAAACAAAAAAAGAGCAACAATTTCGAAAAAGACCCAAAATGTTTTACTTTCTGCTATGAAACATAAAAAAAATTAAAAAAGTCTAGGCCAATATGTATTCTGCTACATATTTTTGGTAAAAAAAAATCACAATAACCGTATATTGATTAGTTTGCGCAAAAGTTATCGCGTCTACAAAATAGGGGATAGCATTTTTATAATTTATTTATTTTTTACTAGTAATGGCAGCGATCAGTGATATTTAGCAGATTGTGACATTGTGGTAGACATATCAGACATCAAACTGACATTTTTGACACTTTTTTGGGAACCAGTGACATTATTACAGTAATCAGTGCTAAAAATATGCACTGTTATTGTACTAATGACACTGTCAGGGAAGGGGTTAACATCAGGCACGATCAAGGGGTTAAATGTGTTTTCTAACTGTATGGGGGACTGTATGATTGGGGAAACACACAGATCCATCTTCCTGCTTAGCAGAAAGACAGGAACTGTGTGATCTCCCCTGTCAGAATGGAGATCTGCCTTGCAGATCCCCGTTCTTTCACTGCGGGGAAGGATCACGGGGGGGGGGGCGGCGGTCATCGAGTCCGCCCCACTGGCCAATGGGAGCCCACAATAGCGAGTCTCCAAGCCGACGTACAGCTAAATGGACTTGCGGCATCGTGCCACTTTGCCGCAGTATAATGACGCCGGCTCGGTTAATATTTCGTTGGTTTAGCTAGTTCATATGCAGTATGTATTCCATTTGTGCTATTCCATTTAAGACTCGTACACACGATTGGATTTTACGATGACAAAATCTCAGACTTTTGTCCGAAGGGCGTTGGCCAGGAACTTGTCTTGTATACAAACGGCAAGGAATTGTCGGCCAAAAAACATGAACGTAGTGATGTACTAGACGTACTACAAGCCGATAAACAGGAAGTTCAATTGTCATGCGCCACCCTTTGGGCTCCTTCTGCTAATTTCGTGTTAGTAGAAGTTTGGTGAGTGTTGATTCACTCTTTTCATTTTGCGTTTTTTTAGTTCATTTCTGAACGGCCGTTCGTCAACCAGCCATGTTGCGGAATCGGAGGAGATAATGTGTTATTTATTATTGGCCTTGGAGTTATTGCTTTGACCCAAGTCCAGTCCAGGAACAGGAGGAGGAGGATTTCTTGGACCAAAAATTGGTTGCTTTATTAATCATGACCAATTATGTCATATGCCTTTGCCGCGGGAGCTCCAGGAGAATAATTCGGATGATTTTCGGAATTATCTCTGGATGACGGACCCCTGCTTTCACCCACTCTTGGCATTGTTGACCCCCTATATTAAGAAGCAGGACACCTGCATGAGGCTTTTATTTTTTTTTTTTTTTGTGGTTGAATAATGATTTGATGGGGGGGGCAGGAGGCGGAGCCTAGCGGAGCAGACATGCATTGTTAGAGCTCCACACCGCTGAGGAGAGAAGAGAAGGACAAAGCGGAGCCTGCAGGCTCAAAAGGTATCCATTTGAACCTTTTTACCCCAGGGAACAAACTGTGAAAGTTTGGGCAGGAAATATGGTACTGGGAGGAAACCGTGGCAGAAATAAAAATCACCTCACAAAGAGCTCACAGGCACTCACTGCAGCTGAAGCAGCTCCAGTCACCTCACAAGATACAGCATCAGGGCGCTCTCACAGACAGAAAATGTCACAGCAAGACTCTCCATTTGAGTCAGATACAGAACAAATCCTCTCACAAACTTCTCCACAAGCCTCCTCAGTATCCCCAGTAATATTATTACAATTTGAAAAGATGCTTCATAAGGCTTTAAAACAAACCTCAGACCAAATAACAAAAAGCCTAACCAAAGAAATAAGAGAGCTGGGAAACCGCACCGCAGCCTTAGAAATAAAAATGGATGAAATTGAAATTACAACCCAAGAAAATATAACAGAATTGGAACAATTAAAAAAAGAGAATTTAATACTTCAAACTAAGCTCGAAGATTACGAAAATAGAGCCAGACGTTCAAACTTGCGCATAAGGGGAATACCTGAAACTGTGACAGACCTGCAATCTACTATTACTGCTCTATTACAAGAACTAAAGCCAGATATCCCTATTGAACGTTTAGAACTGGACAGAGTACACAGAGCCCTCACAGCCAAAAAGAAAGATGGACCCCCACGTGATATAATCACAAAATTTCATTATTACAGAACGAAAGAACAAATACTAATTGCTGCAAGAGAAAAAAAGGAACTTAATTTTCAAGAACACAATTATCAAATTTTTGCTGACCTATCCCAACTTACTATTACTAAAAGACGATCCATGAAACCCCAAATAATGGAACTGCAACGCCACAACATTATGTATCAATGGGGCTTCCCCTTTTCAGTCAGATTTAACTACCAAGGTACAATTTACAGAAGCAGATCAGCAGATGAACTACAACAAACCCTTTTAAAATGAAATCTGACAGAACCCACAAGCAGCAACACTCCCACACGCAGAAGAATGGCATCATCTCCACCTTCAGGCAGCACCCAGAAAATTTCAGAACAAAATGGGAATCATCATTCTCACAAAAGAGGCCGTTATGCCACATCATCCATGGACCAAGAAGATTCAATGGACTGACATCCAAATTCCTGATATCTCTTCATTTATTATACTAAGAGATGGTTCTCTATAAAAAACCTGTATTTATAACTGAATGTAACTGCATTCTGATAGTCACACACTGTGTGGGATCATGTTACATTCCAGTTATATTTCTTATTACTTCTGATTCATATAGCCTTAGAATATATAAGTGAAATAAGGAAATTCTTGTTCAGTTATATATTATCAGGTAATAACAATAGATTTATTACTTTTTAGGACAAATATGTTTAATAACCCAGAAGTAATGGAAGCTTTTTCTTTCTTTTCTTAAAACAAATATATACTAGTACTATATATATACTATATACTAGTTCCTAGAATTATGTTTTTGTTTATTCTAATCTGAAGCAATACAACCTCAATTTTATGAGTTAACATTTCTAAACAGTTGCATATGAATAAAATATGTAATTGTTTACTCTAAAAGGGTTAAAATCCCAAAATAATTCAAACTATCTTCATCAATACCAATGTTATTAACAGTACCTTTCTAACTGAATTATTTAGCCTAGGGCAAGACTAACCATATACAACCACCCTGGAATAAATAATTTCAACAAAAACTATATTCTGCACTCCAATTAATGAAACATCATTTTGATTTCTTTTGACATAGCACTTCTCTCCTGTAAGCGGAAGATCCGTGTACCCCCATTAGCCCTCCTCATTCTCCCAACCATATTATGTGGGAGTGTGACGAAGGCACTTATTCCCCTGAGAGAGATATTTATTCTCTTTCACGGGTAAATTGTGATTACTTGCAAAAAATAATTTATACAATGTATCATCTAATCTCATATGTTTTTTGTTTACTCTTTACTCCAGAATTTACTGGTTTCTTTTCTATCTATTCATCTCTTCAGTCCACACAGGTTGATCTGCGCAGTCAGCTCTGCATAACAAAAAGTAAGTCAAAACTATTTGATCTATTGCCATGGCACCACTGAATATACTTTCCCTGAATGTTCAGGGAATAAATGCCCCTCAAAAAAGGACCAAAGCCTTCTGTACTTTCCATAACAAGAAGGCTCACATAGTATGCCTCCAAGAAACACACTTCACCAAAGATTCTACTCCAAAATATATTTCTCCTTTTTATCAACAAATTTACACGGCTTCTGCCTGTACCAAGCAAAGGGGAACTCTAATTGCATTTCACCGATCCACACCATTCACCTTATCATCAGAAATTAAAGACCCAGAAGGTAGATACCTGATACTCATGGGTTATATAATGGATACAGCAATCACGGTGATTTCCTACTACGCTCCTAACAAACAACCTACACCATTCCTCTCACATATATTACAAGTGATTAATACACACAAAATAGGAACAGTGATAATGTGTGGGGATTCGAACCAGGTCCTCCTCCCATTTCTAGATAAATCACCTTTTACACCATCCAAAATAACCTCTAGATTACCTTTTTCTCAACTTCTTTCCAAATACAATCTGGTAGATTCATGGAGAGAAAGTAACCCAATGAAAAAGAAATTCACTTATTTCTCGCACCCTCATCAAACCTTCACCAGAATAGATCATATTTTTCTAACAATAGGAATGATACCAGAAATTATTGCATCAGATATAATTCCGATTCCGTGGTCTGACCATAATGCAGTATACACTACTATAGCCTCAGCCATACCAAAAGCGCATGACCCAACGTGGTACTTACCGGACATAATGCTCAAACACCCACTACATCAGATGGCCATTGAACAAGCTTTAAAGGAATACATATCAATTAATAATACAACAGACATCTCCCCAATAACACTGTGGGAAGCTCATAAGCCTGTCTTGCGTGGTACAATACAAAGACAAATGGCACTATTTAAACGGGAACGCAAAAATCTAGCAAAAAAACTAGAACTCAATTTTAATGCAGCCTACATATCATTTCAAGATAATCCATCTCAGAGTACAAAATCTCATCTGGAAAAATCTAGATTGGAATACGATCTATTTCTCACTGAGTCAGTTGATAAATCCCTCAAACGCTCCAAACACAATTTCTACATGAATACAAACAAACCAGGTACATATTTGGCTCGGGCATTAAATTCAACTAACAAATCTTTCAAACCAATACGTTTGAAATTATCAAAAAATGTTTACACTTGTAATCCAGTTAAAATAGTCCATAAATTTCACTCACATCTCGCAACTTTATACAAGACAAACAATGAATTTAATCCTACAGAGGCTGAATCCTTCTTCTCACAAATAACCTTACCTGAGTTATCTCAGAATCAAAAAAGCAGTTTGGATGAGCCTATAACTGTAGATGAAGTTGCTAACGCCATAAAAGACCTAAAACTTAACAAAAGACCAGGCCCAGACGGCTACTCGGCTTTATACTATAAAACATTCTCAGAAATACTCTCTCCCATTCTCACTGAAACTTTTAACAAACTTCTAGATGGACATTCTTTTCGGCAAGAAACACTAATGGCAATTGTTTGTATGATCCCAAAACCCCTTTCTGATGATACTTCCTGTGTGAATTATCGGCCCATCTCTCTGTTAAACCTTGATATTAAATTATTAGCAAAAATAATAGCAAAACGCCTCAATAGCATTATAGGAAAATTAATACATAGAGATCAAGTAGGCTTCATGCCAAATAGACAGGCAGGCGATAATATACGCAGGGCAGTGTTATTGGCACATATTGCTAAAAAACGGAAAATCCCTTTATGTTTTCTATCTCTCGATATTAAGAGGGCATTTGACACAGTATCCTGGCAATATATGCAATATTCATTACAAAAATGGGGTTTTGGACCCCACTTTTTAACATGGATCAAAGCATTATATAATAAACCCAAAGCCTATATAAAATATGCTGGATACAAATCTGAAGCCTTTAATATCGAAAGAGGTACCCGACAGGGTTGCCCATTATCTCCCTTATTATTTGCCCTTATACTCGAACCCATGGCCCAATACATCAGAACAAACCAAACTATAACTGGCATTGAAGTAGGAGGTATTACACACAAATTATGTATATTTGCAGACGATATATTACTTTTTCTATCATCACCACAGGTCTCTGGTCCTAACTTAATACCAGCTCTTGATGGATTTGCAGCCCTATCCGGCCTTATGATTAATCCTAAGAAATGCCTAGTGCTTAATATTTCACTCACAAACATGGAATTGATCCCGGCTAGGGCTGCACTCCCATTCACATGGGCAGAAAAATCAATCCCATATCTTGGAATTCATTTAACAGCATCTCATTCTGACTTATTCTCAACCAATTATCCTCCTGTATTAAGACAGATCACAAATCTAATAAAACAATGGTCGCAACTTCCTTTATCCTGGATAGGGAAGATTAATGCAATCAAAATGACTATTCTACCCAAATTGCTTTATCTATTCAGAGTCCTCCCTATTCCAATTCCTTCCTATTTTTTGAGAATAGTACAAAAAAGAGCAACTTCGTTTATATGGGGCTCTTCTAAACCACGTATACCTATACACACACTACATCTTCCCAAAAATAAAGGAGGCCTGGGATACCCTAATTTTACTAACTACTACAGAGCAACACATTTGGCCAGTCTGTCCAAATACCATGCAAAACAGGAAATCCCATTATGGGTATTTATAGAAGCTTCAGAAAATGACCCTCTATTAATATCAAATTTATTATGGCTTGATCCTAAAGACCGCTTTAAAATTCATAATCCCATAACTAAACACTTCTTATCTCTCTGGGATAAACTAAAAACCAAATATCAGTTACAATCTCCACACAATCCTCTCCTTTCTTTTATCAGAAATCCGGCCTTTTATCCGGCATGGATCTACCCAAATTCTTTTAAAGCTTGGACAACATCAGGCATTCAGACACTAAATGATTTCATAGCATCTAAATCATTCCTTTCATTCCCATCGCTTAGAGAAAAATATGATCTACCAAACTCTGAGATATTTAGATATCTCCAAATCAAAAATTTCTATACACCATTCCTAAAGAGGATACACCATTATCCCAATTATCCATTTTTGAATCAATCTGTACAAAAGATCCATTTGCTAAAGGTACAATTTCATCACTTTATGATCAATTATATGGAGTAGCAAATCTTAATAGACCCTCTTACGTTCAGAGGTGGGAGGAGGACCTGGGACGAACTTTAGAAGACATGGACTGGTCTAACATATGGCTCACATCTAAGTCATCTTCACCCAACATCTTAGCACTGGAGACAAATTATAAAGTCCTAACTCGCTGGTACCTTGTACCCGCTAGAGTGGCAAAATATTCACCTAATACCTCAGCTCTTTGTTTTCGAGGATGCCCAGAAATAGGCACATATTTACACATATGGTGGACGTGCCCAGTAATCCAAACCTTCTGGAAGGAAGTCTTCGTGATTGCATCTAAAATATTTAAAAAAATAATACAACCAGATCCATATTTAACTTTACTTAATCTAAAACCGGAATGGTTAACACTCTCTCAATTCAAACTTATGATCCAACTAATAACGGCTGCAAAACAAACAGTGGCCAAGGCATGTAAATCTCCTACATTGGTACTAGCAGAAACAATTCACAGAATGAATAATACAATGTCCCATGCTAAGATGGTAGCCATCGATCAAAATCAAATTCCAAAATTTGAAAAACTTTGGCATCCTTGGATAAAACAACAGTTCCTGTCAAACTTCAATGACTCTGTCCTGTTGCCATGGTAACAGATTAAATGACTTACAGAGACACCCATTCTAAGGCTTCAAAGAGAACTAAAAAGAATAATAAACTGACGAGCGGGACAACCTTGTGGACCATACCTCTACCTTTCAACCCTTTTTCTTCTTTCTCTTTCCTTTTCTCCACCTTACGATTAAAGCTCATTATCAGAATTTATTTGACCTATATACACTCTACTTGTAAACAATATGTATAGTAGGTATAAATCATTTAAATACCTACAAAAGTAACTAAGGAAATGATATATATCTTTAATTTAGGTTTACGTGAACCCAATGTTTAATATTTGAAATTTCATGATATTTACCTATATAAACCCTACTGTAAAACAATAAGCTTACTTTATAGATCCTTGTAAACTTACTTTATGTATCTTTATAACATTGTATACTCAATAAACTTCTTTTGACAAGGAATAATGATTTGATTTGGTATATTTTCTATATTTTATCCCATTAAAGAAGAAGAGAATGTGCGCTGCATTTCGAGATTTCATAATTTGCCGCGTCACGAATGTGAATTCTCCATTCCGAACGCTAGTTTTACAAGACCGACTACTTCCGGCTCGTCCTTGCTTCTGAGCATGCATGTTTGTACTTTAGACTTTTGTCTGACGGACTTGTGTACACACGCTCTGAGAATCCGACAACAGACCGCTATCCGCGGAAAATGTATAAACCTGCCATCCAACATTTGTCCACGGAAAGTTGGCCAACAATTGTCTGATGGAGAGGACAAATGGTCGGGTTTTCCGCCAACAGCCTGTCATCACACAATTCCCATCGGAAAATACGATCGTGTGTACAAGGATTATCTCTCTGTTCCCACTGGTTTATTTTGTGCAGTCTGTTACATTTATAGTTGCTTTTCATGTGTTGCTGTCAGTTGTTAATCTGAGTATACAGCGGGTCGGTTCTTGCCTTCCTCATCTACCATTCTCCTCCCCCTCCAGCTCGTTTGGCTTCTTAAACCTACCACCTTCTCCCCTTACCTTTGCATTTGAAAAAAGTAGTCCATGGGAATGGGTTGTGCACGCTCCTTCACCCGACATTATCCAGGCTGTTTGACAGCTCTCATCCTCATGTGTGGCCTGGAATGCTGCTGCCACCATTAACATCCCTGGTTGGCTAACGCTCTGCCTTCCCTGATCTTCTCCTTTCTCAGTGGTGCCTACAGCCCCACATTGACTGCAGCTGCCTGATCCTAAATGTCTCACATCCATGTTGTTTGGCGAAAACCTTAAAGGAGAAGTACAGCCAAAGCTCATTTGGCTGTACTTCTCCCGTGGTTCACAGGAGTGCAGTTCGTTTTGCACTCCTGTGACCCATTTTCAGCAGACAGCTGATGTCACAGAGCCGGTCCAGGCTCGAGAAGGATCGTGACCATATGGTCGGGATCTGCCCAGAACCCTGGACCGGCACCCAGCTCAGTCTCTCAGCAAGCCGCTGAGAGCCTGAGCAGGCCACTCCCGCCCCTGCCACAGACTACTGCTCCAGTGAGCTTGGTGTTTGACCAGCTAGGAGAGTATGAATAAAAAATAAAGAAAACTCAAAGTGTGCTGCTTGTTTTAATAAAGTGTTTTTATTTTATACACACCTCACTACCCTGCTGTTAATTTATTTCTGCATTGACGTGATCCCACCCAGATCTTCAGTGAGTGCTGCAGAGGTTTCCTGTCTGTTCCAGCCCCAATTCATCCTTTTGCTTAGCCACCCATCCATCCTTTCAGTCTTCTAATCTCATCCTACGCCTTATTAATGCTTCACAGATGAAGGTTTCATATGGACTAAAGTGGAGTTCCACCCAAAAATGGAACTTCCACTTTTTGGATTCCTCCCCCCCTCCGGTGTCACATTTGGCACCTTTCAGGGGGGAGGAGGGAGCAGATACATAATACACGTATTTGCTCCCACTTCCTGGCATAGATCACTGCAGCGCTTGCGGTGACCTATGCCACTTCCGGCGCCTACCCTGTCCTCCCCCGCTGTATTCTGTGAGACACAGAACACAGCAGGGACCTGAGAGGACGCGCAGCGCGACTCGCGCATGCGCAGTAGGGAACCAGGAAGTGAAGCCGCACGGCTTCACTTCCTTATTCCCTTACCGAGGATGGCGGCGGCAGCAGCCGAGAGCCGAAGGACGGATCAGCTTCGGCTGCCGACATCGCGGGCTCCCTGGACAGGTAAGTGTCCATATATTAAAAGTCAGCAGCTGCAGTATTTGTAGCTGCTGGCTTTTAATATTTTTTTTCAGGGGACCTCCGCTTAAGTGACTCTGCACTTCCCTAAGGGGCACTGTATGTACTGTGTACTTGTGCAGACTGGTAGTTTTAGATCCAGACCCACCATGAAAAAATGAACAAACAAGAAATCCAAATCAAATCAATATTTGGTGTGACCACCCTTTGCCTTCAAAACAGCATCAATTGCTCTAGGTACACTTGCACACAGTTTTTGAAGGAACTCGGCAGGTAAGTTGTTCCAAACATCTCTGAGAAATAACCGCAGATCTTGTGGATGTAGGCTGTCTCAAATCCTTCTGTCTCTTCATGTAATCCCAGACAGAATCCAAAAATGTTAAGTTCAAAGCTCTGTTGGGGCAAAACCATCACTTTCAGGGCTACCTGTTCTTCTTTATGCTGAAGATAGCTCTTAAAGCGGAGGTCCGCCCACCGCTGCAAAAATTAAAAGCCAGCAGCTCCACATACTGCAGCTGCTGACTTTTAATAATTAGACACTTACCTGTCCTGGAGTCCAGTGATGTCAGCACCATCAGCTGTCGGGTGCTGCCGCCTTCATTGCGAGTAAGGGAATCTGGCAGTGTAGCCTTACGGCTTCACGTCGGGAACCCTACTGCGCATGCGTGAGGTGCCGCTCCGCTCTCCTACTGGGCCGGCGGGGTAGGAGGAGGGAGGAGGAGGGAGCCCCGTGGTGACGTCAATACCTGCGGCTGAGGCTCCCGGAAGTGGGGACAGCATACCTGTGAAAGACCGGTATCCTGCCCCCCCTTCCCCCCCGAAAGGTGCCAAATGTGACACCGGAGGGGGGAAGGAGTACAATGAGCGGATGTTCCACTTTTGGGTGGAGCTCCGCTTTAATCACATTGGCTGTATATTGTCGTTGTCCTGCTGCAGAACACTTTTGGGGCCAATCACATGATGATAGTATGGCATGATGGATAAGTATTTGCCTGTATTTCAAAGCATTGAGGACACCATTGATCCTGACCAAATCTCTAACTCCATTTGCAGTCTCAAACTTGCAAGGAACCTCCACCACGCGTCACTATTGGCTGCAGACACTCATTATTGTATTGCTCTCCAGTCCTCCTGCTGCAGCCAAATATTTCACATTTTGATCCATCAGTCCGGAGCACCTGCTGCCATTTTTCTGCACCCCAATTCCTAGGTTTTTGTGCATTGTTGTGTTGCTTGGCCTTATTTCCACAACAGAGGTATGGCCTTTTAGCCGCAATTTTTCTATGAAGATGACTTCTGGCCTGACTTCACCAGAGAGTAGATGTGTGTACCTGGGTCCCACTGCTTTCTGCCAGTTCTGTGATGACGGCACTTGTGGACAACTTCCGACATCAAAGGGAAGCAAGCATAATGTGTCTTTCAACTGCTGCATTAACTTTCCTTGGCTGACCACTGCGTCTACGGTCCTCAAAGTTGCCCATTTCTTTGTGCTTCTTCAAAAGAGCTTGAACAACACATCTTAAAACCCCAGTCTGCTTTGAAATCTTTGCCATAGGAGAGACCTTGCTAGTGCAGTATATATAGCGGGTAAATAAATTATTGAACACATCACCATTTTTATTGGTAATATATTTCTAAGGCTGGTTTCACACCTATGCAAATTGGATGTGGGAGAGCAGGAGAATGTGACCGGCTCTCTATGGAGCCGGTTTACATATCTCTGGAGCGGCTGCGGAGCACACTGCACTAAAATGCTGTGCGTCTTTAGCTGCGTTTCAGGGCCGAATTCAGGCAAAGATTTGACCCTGATTCGTCCCTGAACCAGAGAATGGGGACGCACAGCATTCCTGTGCGATCCGCAGCCGGTTCCAGTGTGAACCGAGCCTAAAGGTGCTATTGACATGAAATTTAATTATTTATTTAAGTGGAGAACACGGCCCACATGGGCCCACAAGTACATAGATATATATTCGTCTGAACATACACATGGTACAGTATCGTGATATAAATGACATGAAATTTACAGGTCAATAACAACCCATGCAATCCATACAAATAAATTCAGAAATGAAGTTAATAATTAAATAATAAAATGGAATGACACATGGAAAAAGTATTGAACACATGAAGAAAGGGAGGTGCAAAAAGGCATGGAAAGCCAAAACATCATCTGAAATCTATCAGTAATTAGAAAGCAAATCTGCCCCTTGTCAGTGCAAATTAATATCAACTGGTTCAGTCTCAACTAATGGCCTATAAAAAGGTGTCTCATTACCAAGGTGTCACAAGAGAAACACCTCATGATGAGTAAAAGCAAAACATACTGATGGCATTAGTTACAGAAGGATTTCTAAACTTCTGAATGTTCCAGTGAACATTGTTAGGGCCATAATGCAGAAGTGAAAAGAACATTTCATCATAAACCAGCCACGACCAAGTGCTCCGTACAAGATTTCTGACAGAGGAGTCAAAAGAATTATCAGAAGAATTGTCCAAGAGCCAAGGACCACTTGTAGAGAGCTTCAGAAAGACCTGAAATTAGCAGGTACAATTGGTAATGCACTCAACCGCCATGGCCTGTATGAACACTCACTACGCAAGACTCCACTGCTGAAGAAAAAGCATGTTGAAGCTCATTTAAAGTTTGCTGCATAACATTTAGACAAGCCTGTGAAATACTGGGAGAATATAGTCTGGTCAGATGAGACCAAAATTGAACTCTTTGGATGCCATTATACACACCATATTTGAAGGTCAAATGGCACTGCACATCACCCCAAAAACATCATACCAACAGTGAAGTTTTGAGGTGGGAACATCATAGTGTGGGGCTGTTTTTCAGCATATGGTACTGGCAAACTTAATTTAGTTAAAGGCAGGGTGAATGGAAAAATGTACCAAGACATTCTTGATAAAAAATCTGCTGCCATCTACTATGATGATGAAAATGAAATGAGGGTGGACATTTCATCAAGACAATGATCCCAAACACAAAGCCAAGGAAACTCTCAATTGGTTTCAAAAATAGAAAATATAGCTGCTAGAATGGCCCAGCCAATCACCTGACTTGAATCCATTAGAAAGTCTATGGAAAGAATTAAAGATCAGAGTTTATAGAAGAAGCCCACGGAACTTTCAAAATTTGAAGACTTTTTGTGTGGAAGAATGCGCTAAAATCACACCTGAGAAATGCATGCAACTAGTTTCTCCATACATGAGGCATCTTGAAGCTGTCATTGACAACAAAGTATTAAATACATTTCAGTTAGCGTGTTCAATACTTTTTCCCTGTGTCATTCTATTTTATTACACAAAACTTCGTTTTGAACTTATTTGTTTTGTTTTTTTTGTATTTATGGATTGCATGGGTTGTTACCGACATGTGGTCAAAATTTCATGGCAATAGCACCTTTAGAAATATATGTACCTAGAAAAATGGTGACATGCTCAATAATTATTTTACCCGCATTAACTATCTTTTGTCTTGTTGCTGCTCTCAGTCTTGCCAAGATGTATGACCTGTGACTAGAAACTGTCTTGCACAACCTCACCTTAGTAGCAGAGTTTCTCGCTCAGTTTTAAGCCCCCTAAACAGCTGTTTCTGTTTCAGTTAATGACTGTGTTTTAACCTACATATGAAATTGATGATCATTAGCACCTGGTATAACTGGTTAATCATATACCTGACTCTGATTCTACAAAACAACTGACTTTGTGCAAGTGTACATAGTGTGCAGATGTAAGAATTGATGCTAGTTTGAAGCCAAAAATCCCCCCTACAGTTAGAACATGCTGAGGGAACACAGTTAACCCCTTGATCGCCCCCTAGTGTTTAACCCCTTCCCCGCCAATAACATTTACACAGTAATCAGAGCATTTTTATAGCACTGATCGCTGTATAAATGCTAATGGTCCCAAAATAGCGTCAAAAGTGTCCGATCTGTCCGCCGCAATGTCGCAGTCACGCTAAAAATCGCAGATCGCCGCCATTACTAATAAAAAAAAATATTAATAAAAATGTCATAAATCTATCCCTTATTTTGTAGACGCAATAACTTTTGCGCAAACCAATCAATATACGCTTATTGCGATTTTTTTTTTTTTTTACCAAAAATATGTAGCAGAATACATATTTACCTAAACTGTGGAAGAAATTTTTTTTTTTTTATATTTTTTTTATATTTTTTGGGGGGATATTTATTATAGCAAAAAGAAAAAAATATTGCCTTTTTTTTCAACGTTGTCGCTCTTTTTTGTTTATAGCGCAAAAAATAAAAACCGCAGAGGGGATCAAATACCACCAAAAGAAAGCTCTTTTTGTGGGAAAAAAAGGATGTCAATTTTGTTTAGGTACAACATCGCATGACCGTGCAATTGTCAGTTAAAACGACACAGTGCCGTATCGCAAAAAAGGGCTTGGTCAGGAAGGGGGTCAATCCTTCCGGGGCTGAAGTGGTTAAAATATATATTTCTGAAAGCTTTCTTTTGAGCTTTTTTACACCTGCCTAAAAGGTACACAGTTTACACAATTGCAGTAAGATCTTGGATTGCAAGCATAATTTGTTTCTGGAAGCATGCTTGAAATCCAAAGTACTTGTATATCAAAGCAAATTTCCCCATAATAAATAATGGAAACTCAAATGATTCGTTCCACAACCATTTATTCATAAGTCCTTCAATTTATAGTACATATAAAAAGATTATAGCAATGTGATAGGTTGTGTAACCATAAAATGTCCATCCACAAATGGAAGCCTCCACAAGGGGATTAGAAGCAAAATCCAGCAGGAGCTACACAGAATAAAAGTGAAGAGAGGCACCTCTAAGTGTAGCAATATGGTTACATTTAATGAAGGTAAAACATTTAGCAACTCACATGGTTCATGATTAAAAGAGGCACATCTAAGTATGCAGGCATCTGGGGTAAAGCTGTCCACAGGGACCATTGCCCCCACAGCCGGCTCTCACCGCTGTCAGTCTGCAATCATGACCAGGAAGACTACCCTGCAGTAGAGAGATCTGAAAGTGAGGCTTGAGCAGCTCATGGAGCGCAGTGTGGAAGGAATGACGTCAATGGCGGTGAGGAGCATGGCCTATGTGGACAGCTTTACCCCAGATGCCTGCATACTTAGATGTGCCTGTTTTAATCATAAACCATGTGAGTTTCTAAATGTTGTACCTTCATTAAATGTAACTGTATTGCTACACTTATGCCCTGTACACACGACCGGTTTTGCTGTCGGAATAAACTCTGAAGGTTTTTCCGACAGAGTTCAGACAGAATTCCGTTCAAGCGGTCTTGCATACACACGGTCACACCAAATTCCGACCGTCCAGAATGCGGTGACGCACAACACGTATGACAGAACTAGAAAACGGAAGTTCAATAGCCAGTAACCAATAGTTTCCGTCTCGTACTTGCTTCAGAGCATGCGTCGTTTTTGGTGCGTCAGAACAGCATACAGACCAGTGTTTTTTTCCGATAGTAATTTGTTCCGTTGGAAAAACTCAGAACATGTTCTCTATCTAAGTCTGTCTGAATTTCCGACGGAAAAAGTCCGATGGGGCATACACGCGGTCGAAATATACGATTAAAAGCTCCCATCGGACTCTTTCTGTCGGAAATTCCGTTCGTGTGTACACAGCATTAGAGGTGCTTCTCTTCTCTTTTATACTCAGTTGTGACTTGACGCTACTCTTATATCAAGACATCGCTTGTATATCAAGTCAAAATTTATTTAAAAATGTTGCCTGTCTTGCAAAACGCTCTCAAACCAAGTTACTCTCAAACCAAGGTTTTTTTTATATATATAGATATATAGATATATATCTATATATCTATATATACATACATATTTACATATACTGTATATACAGTGGGTAAAATAAGTATTAAACACGTCACCAATTTTCTAGGTAAATATTTTTCTAAAAGGTGCCATTGACATGAAATTTTCACCATGTCGGTAACAACCCATGCAATCCATGCATACAAAGAAACTAAAAAAAATTACGTTATGTGTAATAAAATGGAATGACATAGGGAAAAAGTACTTTTTTCTTCTGTGCGCACTGCAGTGTAGGGTTAAAAGGGGAAATAAAGCACTCCTAAAGTAACACTCAAATGCACACTTTGAGCTTTAACATCCTGTAATGTTATATAAAAGACACACTAATGTGATATCATTTTATGCAATAGATTTGTTGATTATAATTTGTGATAAATATATGGAGGTGTGCAGATTACGTAAATGTTGCATTGAGAAGAATGGAAAATGCATTTGTTTCCATTTTTTCCCACTACATATTTCAAATAAAAGTCTAGAAAATAAAAATATATGTTTTCAAATTTGCTACCGAATCAAAGCTGTGTCTGTCCCAAGAAAACAATATATAATATGTTTTGGTAGACACCAAATGCTAAAAGATTATCCTTGCAAATTATAAAGACTGACTGATTTCGCAAAAGTGTCTCTCATGGGCCCCAAAAGTGGTGCAGAATGTGCAAAGTGTACCTGTCTAGAACTTGTACTTGAATTTGATACATGTTGCATGACTTTTAGACTCCATACAAAGCACTTTCTCAAAATCAGTCTGCTAGGTTCTCTCTTTGTATGCCAAAGAGAGTCGGTCTTAATAAGCTCCACTTACAAAGTGTCCGTATTTTATTTTGAATTTGGCGCATTCATTGTGCCATAATGTAAAAGTGGTGCATTTTAGAACTATCTGAATTTGGTGCACGAGTTGCTGTCAGAACCAAAAGTGTCTCAAATGCTTCAAGAATTTGGCACAATACATTACCAAGAGGGATTAATGCCAGAAAAGTGGTGCAGCAGCTTTATGGAAAATGGAAAGAAAAACAATCTGGGACTCAAGGGAGTTTGGGGAGAAAAAGGCCAGAGAGACTCGAGAGGTTAAAAACCAATAAATGTTTCAGTCCAGTGTGACTTCTAACATGAGACTCTAGTGACATATGAAAAAAGCTATATGATGGTTTTTCTAATATCCTGTTTTCTCTTGAAAAGCAGATTTCGTTTGTTTCCAATCCAATCATGCCTAATAAAAATGTAACATTTGCTCTTCACACAATATAGTTAGTTTACGGTTACATTTATCTTCCCCAAACATATTCAAATTTTTGTATAATTTAACCCAAACTCCGCAATAACAAGCAAAAAGGTACAAATGACTAAGCAGCATATACAGTAAATAAAGAGCTGGTCTATTTATTCTAATAAAAAAATGTTCATGACAAATGGCTCACCCTGACCCTCTGACCTTGATTCTAGGTATTTACAGCTACATTGACAGCAACAATGAATATAACTTAGAATGAAATGTCTTTAAATGTAATATATGTTGTATGTAGAACTTCCATTATTCCCGGAGTCTTCAAGAACTATTTATGGTTCTAGTCACTGAATTAATTGTAGAACATGTGTCAGTTTAATATTTTAGAGATCATATAAATTGCAATAAAGGGTTCTACCTGCCTGGGGTTGCTTTATTTTGTTATATCTTCTTAGGTGATGTACCAGAGATAAGACCTTTCAAGTTGCAAGTGGCTGTTTCTTTTATTTGACTCAACACTGTCTTTATCAAAGGGGAATTCTACTGTATTTTAAGTCAGTACATGTTTTGCTTTATTACCCAAGAGTAATTTTAATGCGACCTTCACAGGTTTAATTGCTTGCTGTGCTATTCTTTCTTAATGGTATTTGACACAGAATCTCTTAACTGGTTATCTGTATGTCATATAGGGCAAACAGCAGATTTGCTTAAAGAACATCTAGCTTAAAGAAGAAGATATTATACTGTGATCAAGAAGACGTTATGAATCTCATTAAGCCAGTTTCCCTGATTTATTAAGCCGCAATAGTGTTTGAAGCATTCCTGCCCCTCAGGGGAAACCCGCTGCACTTTAGCAGACGTGTGGAGGTGCCATTATTTCTTATAGTGCTGTAGCAACATGTGGTTAAGTGCAGTGAAATTTAAGAAATGGTCGGGACGTATTTCTCTATGTTACTTGTGGGTAGGGTAGTCCTTTTTTTTTAACCTCCCTGGTGGTATGATGATGTCAGATTTTTGCGTCTCCAAGCGGTACATTGTTTTACATAGAAATGTGGCATTTTATATTGTAGGCCTGTAATTCTTACAGGCATAAGTTAGGAATAACTTACTTAAATCTGTCCAAACAAGAGTCTAGTAAAAATCTCAGGTATGATAAAGTTTGAAACACAAAATCATAAATTATAGTATGATAAATAACTATAAATAATTATCAAAAATAATAATATAATAATAATAAAATGTATTCAATAATGTAATCAAATCAAAAACACTGAAATTTGCTCAGTCGCAGAATTGTCGCTGTAGTCACTTTCAGTGTCTGAGGACAAATTTCCCCACGAATCACTATCGCTCAATTCTGCAAGTGATTCTTAGTTACTATCACTGTTGTCTAGCTGGTCAAAAACCGCTTTTGAAGTAAATGGAATCTTTTTGGATGCCATGGATATTCTCAAGTTTCCAGGCAGAAAGAATGACATATATAATAAAAAAGTGCATGCAGGGCACTGGACAAAGCTGGGATGTGAAATGATTTGATACAGTAATGTATTTTTACAGATTACAGTGTACTGTATGTGTTTTGTTTTTTGCACTTTTTGAATTTGCCGCCAGGCTCCGCCCCCATGCATCACGTTGCTGGCAGGGAACGGAGCCCGGCACACAGTACATCGGGCGGAGGACACTGCCATTGCAGGATCCTGGGGACAAGGTAAGTAACTTTGCCTGGATCTTGCGATGCAATCCCGAGTGTGTCTCGGGGTTACCGCTTTTGGTAGTGAAAATTCACCCCGAGCCACACTCGGGAATACCGCTAGGAAGGTTACAAAAAATGCGGCGCGCTCAGCTGCGTCATCCATTTGCAGTGTTCTGTGAATGGGAAAACTTCAAGTCCCGACTGCCTTTACAGCTCACGGGTTGTAGTTATTAAAAGAACTACCACGGCACTGTTGGTCACTCTAGGTAGTTCACTGAGCATCCCCGTCAGTGTATAACCGCCTGTCTGTATCAGAGGTATCGGCAGACAGCTACACAGACAGTTTGCAGACCGTGGCATTACACCCATGATCTGATCATAGGTGTGTCGCTTTAACTGACAATTGCGCGGTCATGTGACATTGTACCCAAACAAAATGTATGTGTTTTTTTTCCCCCCACAAATAGAGCTTTCTTTGGGTGGTATTTGATCACCTCTGCGGTTTTTATTTTTTGCGCTATAAACAAAACAATTTTGAAAAAAAAATGAAATTTTTTATTTTAAATATCAAAAAAAAAAAAATGTCTTCAGTTTAGGCCAATATGTATTCTTCTACATATTTTTTAGTAATAAGAGGGAGGTGTTTCTAACTGTGGGGGAGTGTACTGACTGGAGGAGGAGAGAGATCGCTGTTCCTGATCACTAGGAACAGCAGATCTCTCTCTCCTCCCGTCAGAATGGGGATCTGTTTACATACACAGATCTCTGTTCTGGCTCTCTGTGGAGCGATCGCGGGTGGCCGGCGGACATCGCGACCGTGGGCTACGCGCAACAGGTTTGGCGTCGTGCCGCGAGCACCCCCTATCGCTCTTAAAGTGACTGACATACACCATGGCGATTCACGCAGCCATGCCAACCTGCCACAGGTATAATGACGGTGGCTGGTCAGCAAGCGGTTAAATTAAAATAACGAGCATGTTATACTTACCTGCTCTGTGCAATGGTTTTGCACAGAGCAGCCCCGATCCTCCTCCCCACCAGCATTCCTGGCTTCTCCCCCCTTTGCCGAGTGTCCCCATAAAAAGTTGTTTTCCATAGGGGCACTCATGCAAGCTCGCTCCCAAGCTGCCCTGTCTGCATCAACTGGCACAAACAGCGGGACTCATCCCTACCCCCCGTTCCCTCATCATAGGATTTGATTGACAGGAGCAGGAGCCGCCAATGCTCTCATGCACAGTGCTGGATCGAGATCGGGCTCAGGTAAGTATAACGGAGGGCTGGGGAGGATCCCCTGCAAAAGAAGGTTTGCATTAAAACAATTGTAAAGAAAAAATAATAAATAAATAAATTACAAGCATCCCTATACTTACCTGCTCTGTGCAATAGAATTGTGTGGTCCCGAACCTCCTCTTCTCTGGTCCCCGCTGGAACTCCTGGCCCCTCCTATCTGACAGGCACACGTGCTTGCTCGCTTCCGAGGCCTGCTGTGTTCATTGACACAGACAGCTGGACTTTGGCCCCGCCCCCCACCCCCTTGTCACTGAAGTTGAGCTATCAATCTAGCTAATGTGGAGGGAGACAGCGGCCGCTGCTCTCGTGCACGTCACTAGATCGGATCAGGCTCAGGTAAGAATAAGGGGTAGCTGGGTGGATCATGCAGCAGAGAAGGTTTTTTACCTTAATGAATAGAATGCATAAATAAACCTTAAGGCTTTAGAACCACTTTAAAAAAGGGAAGAAGAGGGAATAGCAGGGGAGCGCATTGTCATCCTAGGCTGCATGCTTCTATTTTGGCACACAGTGTATTAAAACACAACTCCAGTCACTGCATGTTTCAATAGGATGCTACAAGAGAAAGGAACCCTAAAACAAGAAGATTGGGGCAGTGGTCATTGCACCAACTTACTCAGCTTAGTCATTTCTTGCTTGAAGGAGGCTAGCATCGGGATGTAGTTGGTCTGAAAGAGTTTGGAGGAGGTAGATGTGTTAGGGAGATCCCTAGGTAGGGCATAGAAGATGTTACCCAGTAAAAGGAGAGAGACCTCTGTAATTGGTACTTAGTTGCTTTGTTGAGACTCACGCTTAGGATATTGGACTTGGATTTGCTGATTTTGCAATAGGATATACGGTTGAATTCTGACAACATATCATATAAGGGTAGGGGGGAAGGAAGCCAGGTCTGTGAGAGTTAATATGATGTCATCTGTCAATAGAGTTATTTTATACTTTAAGATAGATATTCCTGATATAGAGGAGTGATTTCTTATTTTTTGTGCTAGGGGCTCCACTAAGAGGGTGAATATGATAGGTGACAGAGGGCACCCCTGTCTAGTACCATTGGTGATTTGGAATTTATCAGAGAGTATGCCATCTGTGAGGACCCGAGCTGATGGTGTGGTGTACAGGGCCACGAGTGCTGACAGTATATTGCCTTAACCGATTCAATACCGGGCAATTTCACCCCCTTCCTTCCCAGGCCAATTTTTAGTTTTCAGCGCTGTCGCGCTTTAAACGTCAATTGCGCGGTCGTGCGACGTTGTACCCAAAAGAAATTGACGTCCTTTTTTTTACCACAAATAGAGCTTTTTTTTGGTGGTATTTGATCGCCTCTGCGGTTTTTATTTTTTGCGCTATAAACAAAAGAAGAGCGACAATTTTGAAAAAAACACAATATTTTTTACTTTTTGCTATAATAAATATCCCAATTTTTTTTTTTAAAAACACATTTTTTCCTCAGTTTAGGCCGATACGTATTCTTCTACATATTTTTGGTAAAAAAAATCGCAATAACCGTATATTGATTGGTTTGCGCAAAAGTTATAGCGTCTACAAAATACAGGATAGATTTATGGCATTTTTTTTTTTAAAAATTTTTTATTTTTTTTAGTGGCGATCGCGATTTTTTTTGGTGACTGCGACATTATGGCGGACACATCGGACACTTTTGACACATTTTTGGGACCAATCACATTTATACAGCGATCAATGCTATAAAATTGCATTGATTACTGTGTAAATGTGACAGGCAGTGAAGGGGTTAACCACTAGGGGGCGGGGAGGGGTTAATATGTTTCCTAGGGAATGATTCTAACTGAAAGGGGAGGGGACGCACTAGGGGAGGAGACCGATCAGTGTTCCTCCGTTCTGGGAACACAGATCGCTCTCCTCAGAGCTGACAGGCTGTGGATCTGTGTGTTTACACACACAGATCCACATGCCGGCCCGGTTAACGGGCAATCGCGGGTGCCCGGCGGACATCATGGCCGCCGGCACACGCACCGGGTCCCGAGGAAAGCGGCGGGCGGGCGCGCGCGCTCCCGGCGGGCGCGCGCGCCCCCTAGACGGCCGGGAATCCCAGGACGTCATATGACGTCCACCCAGGATGGGAGATCCCATCTGTGGACGTCATATGACTATGGGCGGGTAGGGAAGTGGTTAAAAAACTAATTTGGACAGGGTGTGGTATAGCTATCTCCAGTGTATCCTATCAAAGCCTTTCTCAGTGTTGAGAGTTTGGAATGTAGTAGGGGTTTTATTAAATTCAGCATAGTGAAATAAATGTATAATTTTCCGGGTGGCATCTGGCGACCAGATACGAAGCCCACCTAGTCAGGATCTATCAAATTAGGCATAATGGGGGATAATCTGTTAGCAATAGCCTTAACGTAAATTTTTAAATCCACATTTAATAATGAGATGGGGCGCAAGTTTTGGGGAGATACCGGCTCCTTCCCAGATTTTGGCAAGGTAACAATAGTTGCTATTAACATTTCAGATGGAAATGTGCCAGAGGACACAGCACTGTAATATGTCAATTGCCGTGATCGTGGGGATGAGAAAAGCTTTTAATATTCAGTTGAGAAGCCATTAGATCCCGGGGCTTTATTGTTTGGAAAGGAGTGTATAATTTTTTCAATTTCAGCCGTAAAGGGTTTAAGGGTTTGTAATTTATCTTCTATTTTTTGGTACTTTGATGTGATCAAGGAAGTCAGAAATCAAAATTGTCGGAAGGCTGTGACATATTTGGGTCTTACTTCAAATTATACAGGGAGCTGTAGAATGCGCTGAAGGTGTTGGCAATATCTTTCGGATTTTGCACTCTACCACCATGAGTGGGATGTATAAGATAGGGGATTCTATGTTTGGCTGCTCGCTGTTTTAGTTGGAATGCTGTTTAGCTGCTTTGTTGCCTATGGCATAAAAGTTAGACCTTAGTTTATGTATCTGTTTAGCGTGCTGATAGAAGAGTGCATAGTTCATTTCTAGTAGTAGATAGATGGTTGCTAATGGCGATAGTGAGCCTATGTTTGTTTTCTTCTTCTAGCCTTTCTATTGTGGCTGGAAGTGAGTCCAGCTGCTCTGTCCTCTGCCTTTTAGCCTGAGCAGTACCCCCCGCATGAAAGCCTTATGGGCGTTCCATGTGTGGAAGGGGTTAGTGACAGAGGGCGCATTGATCTCAAAACATTCTTGAATTTGCCTGTGTATGCAAATGTCAAACATGTCAAACAGAGCATTGGTCTTGGGAAAACTGTTCAGTGTGGATGTCCTTGGGCGTTTTGGGGTGGGACCTGAGGTATCTAGAGAGCTGTCTGGGACCGCATTAAAGTCTCCACATAGCAACACGCTCCCCTTTCCCTTCTTTTGGATCTTCTTCCGGAGCTTGTGGAGAAACTAAATTTGTCTCGTTTTGGGTGCATACAGTATATGTTGACAACGTTGTAAATAGCTTTGTCAATTTCGCACACCAGAATAGTGAACATACCCTGTTTATCGAGGGTGACATCAAGTGGTTTGAAGGATACAGTGTCATTAAAAGCAATAAGAACCCCTTTCTTCTTCTGAGCTGTGTTGGCAGAGTATATGTGAAGAAAATGCTTGTGAGTGAAGGATGGGGCATTATTGCAGGCAAGTGCGTTTCTTGAAGGCACAAGAGGTCACATTGTAACTTGATGGCTTCCGACCAAATAGAGTGTCTCTTGTTTGGGCTATTCAGACCTTTGATATTGAAGGACGTGACCTTGAAGGGCATTTCTGTGTGCAGCTATGGACATTAGGGTCCCTTGAGGCGACCTGGAGGAGTAGGTCGAGAGGTCATCAGGTAAGCGGTGTCCAAATACAGTTAAAGATTCCCAGTGAGAGGAGAGGTTCGCAGAGCTTAGGAGTAATGGGCAGTCGGTGAGGTCTGCTACGAATGCTGCTCACATAGGGTTATGTAGTAGTCACAGATGTGTTTTTCAGCGGCTGTATAGCTTTGAGCAAATAACTGTGAAGAGGATACCAGAAAGAAAAAAGGAAAAATAAAACTTCAGATGTCTCAGTGAAAATTTGTTAAAAAAAACTGAATAGAATGTGTGTTAAAAAACCAATACTCTTAATTTGAGAGTTGTCAGCAAAGGCCCATATTCAGGGTGGCCATCAGGGCTGAAGTAGAGGGTATTGTCTAGGAGGATGTCTTCAAGTAATCATCTCATCCAGTTGGTCAGATGCATTCCTGATCTCATTGTCATGTTTGCATTAAGGGGTAGGGTTGCATCGTTGAGGCAATGGCTCAAGCATATTCCATTGACGCAGCAAGGTCAAACCCTCTTCAAGGGAGAGGATATGATGGTCCTTCCCATCTTTAGTGACAATTAGTTTAACCGGATGCCCCCACTTGTAGGTAGAACTGTTTGGTAGAAACACAACTCATCGTGTTTGGAGTAGAGAGAGTGCTGAGTTGCAACCAAAGAACATCATACCTACTGTGAAGCATGGGGGTGGCAACATCATGCTTTGGGGCTGTTTCTCTGCAAAGGGAACAGGACGACTTATCCGTGTACATGAAAGAATGAATGGGGCCATGTGTCGTGAAATTTTGAGTGAAAACCTCCTCCCATCAGCAAGGGCATTTTGAAGATGAAACGTGGCTGGGTCTTTCAGCATGACAATGATCCCAAACACACCACCCGGGCAACGAAGGAGTGGCTTTGTAAGAAGCATTTCAAGGTCCTGGGTTGGCCTAGCCAGACTCCAGATCTTAACCCCATAGAAAACCTTTGGAGGGAGTTGAAAGTCCGTGTTGCCCTGCGACAGCCCCAAAACATCACTGCTCTAGAGGAGATCTGCATGGAGGAATGGGCCAACATACCAGCAATAGTGTGTGATAACCTTGTGAAGACTTACAGAAAACGTTTGACCTCTGTCATTGCCAACAAAGGATATATAACAAAGCATTGAGATGAACTTTTGATATTGACCAAGTACTTATTTTCCACCATAATTTGCAAATAAATTCTTTCAAAAATCACACAATGTGATTGTCTGGATTTGTTTCCACATTTTGTCTCTCATAGTTGAGGTATACCTATGATGACAATTACAGGCCTTTCTCATCTTTTTAAGTGGGAGAACTTACACAATTGGTGGCTGACTAAATACTTTTTTGCCCCACTGTACATATATAACTATGTAAGTAGCTGTAATGCCTGACCTCTGTGGTCCACAGTACATTATGACAGTGTTTTTGCATTCACAGGTTTATGTAACTGTCAGTTGTAGGCTTGTGAAGACAGACAGCATAGCCACCAGCAAAATGTTATATTATGCACTTGGGCAAAATAGACACGTTATCAGTAGGTATATAGGAAATTGAAAGCTTTAAAGAAAATTGGAGAACATTTCATCATTCAAGTATAATATATTGGAGTCAACGCTGAAGGCAGCACAGCATGATGGATCTATCCTGGTAGGCTGACCACACGGCTCACTGCAATGCTGCTCATTGCAAGTCATTGGCTTAGTATTGTCAGCTTGCAAAAGGAAGTGCTATTACTGGCAGAATGTCCACTTTGCAAAAGACTGACCATTTTTTTTTTTTTTTATGAAAACGGTATATAGTGAGGCATGCTGCCAAACATACTAGAAAATAGTTTTTGGGTATACATACTTTTTAGGATGGTTTGGGTGATTTATTATTGCAATATGGACTTTAAAGCAGTATTAAACCCAAAACCAAACATGTAATATATTGCAGCTTACCAATCATTACATGTGGTGGCTGCATTAATTTTCTTTTCTTTAGACATTTTTCCCTCTGTTTTCAAATGGTGATCTGGCCAGTAACACACCTTCCGGATGAATGGGCACAGGGGGCACCCTTTGATAGCAGTATTATCAGTCGGGGGGGGAGCATGTTACATGTACTTGCAGACTGAAATACACTAACAAATTGAAGCCAAGCTCCAGCTAATACTTTATAAGCAGTTGCAGGAAACATATTTTCTTCTTGTGGGATAACGTTTTTTTTTCATAAATAAATAAAAGCCGATTATTGTAAGCACCCCTGCTAGTGTTAAATGTTTTTTCTCATCTCTGAAACTGATACATTCTGCTAGAGAGCGTGTTGTTTTGTAAAAAAAAAACAGACATACTCACATGAAAATAGAAAAAAGAAAGCCTAAAATGAAAATGAATGCAGCCATCACATCTAAGAATTGGTAAGCTGTATTATAATAAATGTTTGTGTTTAAGTTTAATTCCACTTAGAATTGATCTGAATTGATGAACTGGACCTGTTTTTGCGCCAAAAGGCCCCTAACATTTGGAAAAAAGGTTAACTAAGTAAGTAAAAACTACAATAGGTATCTTGCATTATGTGGAACTTACTATTAAATTATCAAGAGGTAAAGGGGTAGAATACATCTGCAAATGGACCAGAAAAACGCTTTATTAATAGTACATTATTTACACAATACCTAGTGTAAAGATCAGGGGTAATATATAGGAAAAACAGACTTTGTAAGACTCTAGTCTTATATAAATCCTGTATAATAATAATAATAATAATAATAATAATAATAGTGTGCTGATCTGGGAGGACTGGAATCTCACAAGATTGAAGGACATGCCCAAGGTCTGTAGTTAGCATTTCATGACCTATTCCAGAGGCTGTGAGAACACAGGATGCACCTAACCAGCACCTAGACTGAGGATCTGGTAGGCATTAAATAAATTATTTTAAAAAAAAGATTATTATTTTGGAAAATTACAGTTTTTTCAGGGAAATACAAATTTGCATGTTTGGTTGCGGATGTACACACGGTGGTGATGGATTTTATCCACTCTAGGTCCACTTTAAATAGAAGGAACCTCAGAGCAGAAAAAGAGCACATTGATGAGTTACTGTCGGTCTTACCACTTAAAGAGCTCACATCAGCACAATTTTTGCACAGTATCTAAATGAAAGATCAATCGGAAGGCTGAGTAGAACTGAAGGTGTACAATGATGGCAATGCAATGCTGTCATGTATTTTCTCAGCTGACATTTAAATCATTGCTCTACAATTTGCTTAATTATAAAGTGACCTTACATTGACAAACTGCTCAGCATGGACTACCAGTCAAACAGAACTGAAGCTGTACTTTGACATAAGAAAACAAAATGATACATTACATGTGCCCTTTGAACTGTGGAGAGCACCAACCACATCAACAAACTGTGATTGATGAGACACGGTACTAAAGTAATAGGTTGGTGACCTTTCACTCTTGCTGCAAATGTATACCCGTAATAATGGTATCTTATTGATTATATCACTGTATTTTGGAGCTGTGATATACAGTACATTTTTCATACATTCCTCCCCTACTCTGCTATTTTTTTTAATATTTATTTATTTATTTATTTTTTTTTGTAATCTTTATTTTTATTTTATATAATAAGAAAAAGAACATACTTACATATAGTCTATGGTCATTCTTACCACAGAACATTGCATTTTTTCCAGTGCAGACCAATATGTTGATACAAAAACAAGATGTATAACAAGTTGTAATACGTAGGGGTAAGGGAGGGAGGGGAAAGGGGGGAGGGATTAAATCATCTCCGAACTTTATTACATTGCTAAACAGTCATATTGAGTCCTAAGAGGGGGTCCCGCCGCATCGGCTTGGCCGGACCCATCCCCCTCAGCCCTCCATTTTGGTATTGGAGGGAGGGGCCTCATTTTTTATTCAGTGCCCCAGGATGCCCACTGGGCGGATTCCCCAGAAGGGGGGCCGTAGGCCTCCAACTAACCTTCGCCTAAGGGGAGCGCCCCCTGGGCATCCACCGGGCCAGTGCGGACACAAAGGTGCCTACGTTACCAGGCAGAGCCCCTGACCAATACGTCTAAACAAGTAACAACTCTAATATTAATAAAGGAGATACAACACTTATCTGTAATCACTAGCGACGCATAGCGTCTCATATTAGCCTACAGCTATATACCTTGTGAACCATGCATTAGGAAAGAAAAGGTCAACACCCCATGCAATCAATAGGGCGCTAAAACATTCCACTCAGGTACGCACATCACCGCCAACAGGCCTCCTTAGCTTCAAGGAGGGCTCCGCTAACTCCAACAGCGCGACATCTATGCTAGAGGACACCGGATTAGTGTCGATGGTGAATCTCCGCCACTGAGCCCAAATATTTAATATTTATTTATAACCTCCATACTTCTGTTGCACATTCAGAAATCTCAGTTGTCACTAATAACTCTGTTCCTCTTTCTCTTTATGGAGATGACACCTAATGTGTAAGTAAAGTGTACTGTATAACAGTCTAAAAAAGTCTCAAATCCGTCTACTATGTGATGCACAAGCCTCATAAAGTAAAAACTTCCTTTAACTCTTCTGGTTAAGCCAAAGTCCCATTCATTAGTGTCTCATGTGCTCCCCCTCCCAAACACTACAGCTCACAGTGGGAGGGTTTCCCACAACAGAGGCAGAGCTGCCAACCCAGAAAGTAGTAGGCAGGTCTAGGTGTGGCTGTCTGATAAGCTACAGAATTGTGAATGTGCAGTGACCATGTTTGTAGCTACATCCCCTGCATTTTTTTTTCATCCCACTGTAGTGCAAGCAGGCACAGGCTACACGAGAGTGACAACTCTGCTCTGAATTCAGGAGCAGTACAACATTGTTGCCACCATCACAGGATGCGGAGCCTAGGTGGACTTCACTGGTAGGATCAAAAGGTATTTGTGGGCCTTTGCAGACAGACGTCCATTTTTGTTGCATGATAGTCTTATGTCAAAACTGAAGAGGTTACTCACAATGCAAAAATTTTTGTACGACGGAATACAACGTCAGAAGTGATGTATTGTGTTGAATAGTTTTGTATGTATTCTTTTGTTTCTGAGCATGCATAGTCTTGCTCTTGTTCATACGAAAACCGTACTAATGAAACGAAAATCGGACGTTGAGTTCACATTCGACAAAAATGTTATAGTCTGCACATCCAGCTTTTGTCTGACGAAAAAGCAAAATCGGCTGTCGAAGGCACCGTACTAACGGTCCAAAAATCGGCAGACAGCTCGTCGTACGAATTTTTCCATCCTATTTTCCTCTTGTGTGTATGGGCCTTAAGAGTACACTGTAAGTGCAGAGGCACTTATAATAATTAACACTTACCTCACTCCTGGGAGCTACTTAACCTCCTCCCCTCTCTGTAATGTAAAAACTGTTTTTTAATTTGTTGTTTACATTTTTTACATTTTTTTTCTCATGGTCCACCCCCACTGATGTGTTCCTGCTCTTGCAACCTCCTGGGATATCCCCATCGCATATCCCAGAAGGCTATAGGAGCAGGGATTCACAGTCTGAGGCCCATCATCAGGAGGCCAGCTGCAACAACCAAGAAGAGCTCCCAGTGATGTCAAAGGTGAAGATGGCATTGTGGGACCTAGGCTGTGGCAGCTGGAAAGCAGATTGCACCAGGGCAATGCTGGATTTACTTGGCATGTAAGGCCCCTTTCACACGGGACGGATCCGTGTTGATCCGCTCCATGTTTATCCGCTGCTCAGCGGGGATCGCTCCGCTTTCCCCAGCTGAGCAGGCAGATGACAGGGCGGGACCTGCACACTGTGCAGGGACCGCCCTGTCAGATCTCCGCTCTCCCCTATGGGGGATCGGAGGAACACGGACCGTCTGTCCGTGTTCATCCGATCCGCTCTGCAGACGGATAGAAAAATAGGATTTTCTTCCGTCCGCAGAATCGGACGAGAGCGGAGCCGGACAACATCGGGTGTCAGCGGATGTACATCCGCTGACACCCGCTATCCCATAGGGATGCATGTATGTCCGTATTTCATCCGAAAACGGATGGATGAAATACGGACATACGGTCCGCATGTGTGAAAGGGGCCTAAGTGTATGAATTGAGGACAACCCTGGTTAGCAGGTAAGAGGGAGAATAAAAAACAGGGGGTTGGAGGAGTAAATTTCCTCTTTAACCACTTCAATACCGGGCACTTTTATTCCATTTCTGCCCAGGCCAATTTTCAGCTTTCAGTGCTGAAACCTGAATGACAATTGCACGGTCATGCAACACTACCCATTTGAAATTTTTAGCATTTTTTTCACACAAATAGAGCTTTATTTTGGTGGTATTTAATCACCACTGGGTTTTTTGATTTGTTTCTAAATAAATGAAAAAAGGCCAAAAATTTGAGGGATAAAATGTGTTTTCCTTTGCTTCTGTTAAAAAATTTAGCAAATAATGTTTCTTCATAGGCCAAAATGTATTCTGCTACATTTCTTTTTGAAACTAACCCAGATCAGTGTATAATATTTAGTCTGTAGGAAAGGTTTAGAGTCCACAAACTATGGTATATATATCTGAAAATCGATCAATCCTGATGTACTAACGGCCTATGTCATTTCTTAAGACCCAAAAAAGCCAGGACAGAACAAATGCCCCCCAAGACCTTTTTGGAAAGTAGAAAATCTGAGATATTTAGAAAGAGGCATGGTGCGGTTTTTTGAAGTTGTACTTTTTTGGAAAATGAAGAAAAAAAATTTGTATTTTTCACACTTTTTTGTCACCAGTGCCTTGCAATGTCATCATATAACTGGTGTGGAGGCGACCAAGGACACTGACTGGTGACTGTATGAAAAAAAAACCCCATAGTAACACTGTACCTCTCTGGGGAGTTGATCAAGATTTTTTATTTACTTTTTACATACTATGATTGCTTTTAGCAGTGAATTTCACTGCTTTCAATATTTTTACTGTATTGTTATGATTAGCTGTGATTGGCTACAGCTAATCACATGGTATAAATTTGATTGGCCCTGCCTATACCATGTGATCACTGTGACCAATCACAGCTAGTAACACAATTATATACAATGAATGGCATGAAAGGAAGCCATACAATGTTTACAACTGCCATGTGATCTGCTATGATTGGTCACAGCGATCACATAGTACCAGCAGCGGGCCAGTACACTGATCAGTCGTTCCCTGTGTCCGGTGGACACAGCGAGTGACAGATAGTGCTAGAGCATGGCCTGGAGTGGCCGCACAAGGCACGTTCTCGGGAGAGCATCATACGATGATGTCTTCCCAGAACAAAAGGGTTCCCACCCAACCGTCATTTTACAATGGTGTGGGCGGGAAGCAGTTAAATGCTGCAGCACAATTCTTTTTTAACGGTAAGTCATAGTTCTACTTTAAACAGCTCCATATGGCTGTAAAGCCTTTATGACCTGACCATGTCATTTCCTATGTAGCGTAAGTCACACAACTGATTTTATCTTCACTGCATCATATTCTCCTCAGACATCCAAGCCAAACGGATGAGCCTAAGCTCTTATCTTGTGTATTAGAAATAACAAAGACACGCAGTGGTTTATTCAATATCTTGGTGTATGGCAGTAACAGAAAAACCTTATCAAAATTCAGCTTCTAGCAGTTTATAGTGGATAGGTTAATAAAAACTGATTCATGATTATTTTTGATGGGATGCTCCACATTACTGCTTTTTGTAGTATGCTATAAGACTGATGTGAATGTATAATATATTGTGCATGTAAAGCGTTGTTAAAATTGGTTGTGCTGTATAAATATCTGTAATAAATAAATAAGTGTAAGTATGATAAAGTACATGGCAGAAATACAAATATGTATTCACCTGTCAAACAAACTAATTCTGTTAAGCCACTTTTCTAATTCAGATAACCCTGCTAGATATTACACATTTACCTTACTTTCTGCATTGCAGTGAAAGTATTACAGCTTGGTCAAGGCTGTGATTGGCTGGTGAAGGAACACACTCATGTGCTCTCTCCTCCAATCAGCAAAGCATTTGTTAGAGTATAATGCTGGCCATACACTATACGAAAAATCGGCCGAAAAATCGTTCGTATAGACACTTCGTTCGTTTTTCGGCAAGTTAATGGGCACAAATCGATAATCGTTTGTGACGTTTTTGTGGGAAAAAAACGAACGGGAAGTTTGGAAAATTTTTGCCGAACGTACGATAAATTGCAAGGTTAATGTGTTTCCCATCCGAACTGTCTGCACTAGGTATATGTAAAAAAACGAACAAAAAATTATTTATTCATGTCCACTGAACAATTTATCGGTCATTATATGATGGCACGATCGTTTGCGGTCACGGTCGAACGTTCGTTTTTCGAAAATGGGTTCGGCCGATTTTCTGTATAGTGTATGGCCAGCATTAGCATTGTGCACACTTCATCAGTCTTCTCAATGTGAAGACTGATGTATATGGATTACAGGAAGCGAGTACAAAGACAGAATGAAAACAATTTAGGTATTTTTAACAAATTGAGTATTTATATATCTTTTTATACTAAGACTATATTCACACTAGTGCATGTGCATTGCAATCAGGGTGAATAAAAATCAATGATTTAAAAAAAAAAAAAAAAAATCTAAAAAAAATGGATTTGTTTGATTTAAATCAGATTTTTTTTATTCAAATCAGATTTTTTTGATTTTTATCAAATTTATTTAATAAAATGCTTTTGGAGTAAAAATCTATCTAAAGATAGTTTTCTATTGAGGATACATTAATAATTGAGTTCATTCAGCATGAAATGGAGCTTAGTTATGTAACATGAGGCTGTATATTCTGCAATATTTACATTTTTGGTAAACTCATTCAATGAATCCAAGCTCGGCAAGCTGAGATAACATGCAATGCATTGATGCCTTCACACAATTTCACAGTAACCATGAGATAAAACAAAGTTCAGGAATATTCCTTTATCCCATTGTTTTGCAAATCTATGTACACTACAAATTATATGATTGAATTGGTTCGGATATCTCTGTTTCACTAACCTGACAGCTTATTATTCTAAATAGGAAACCTTCATTTTGTTTGCAAATATTAAAGATATTAAAGATTCTAACTCCCAGCAAAAAGATTCTAACTCCCAGCAAGCATTTAAAGAGCACCTGTCATTTCAGATCCAGCGGGCATCCACTCATCTGCTGCCGCATCACCAGCCGTCCTATTAAAGTAAATGGGACTGTCGTCAAGTCAACAGCGGGTCAGAGGAGGAGCTGCTGCAGGACAGAGATGACAGTTGCTCTTTAGAAATTATGATTTAAATCGAGTTGATTTAAATCAAGCCTTTTTACTAGTGATTTCAATCAAATTCACCCTGATTGCAATGTGCAATAACACACAGTAAAACAAAGTCCAGTGTATTAAGGGGCACTGCCATTCAATGTCAATGGCACCCCACCCATGAACTGCAACACATGCAACAAGAAACGTGTTGCCTTGCAATGTGCTGAAAAAAGTAATTTAGGTCTACAGACCAAAAAATATATAAAATATAAATTGCGTGACATAGATAAAAATCATCATAATGAAATAGTAGATTAGGGTTTTGTCATAAAAAAAATGCATTTTTACTGATAGCATATTACTATATTGTTCCAATATATTTGTCAGTAGCATTAGCTATAATAATAATTCCAAATAAGTGAAAGGGGTTGATTTACTAAAGGAAATCCGCAAAGTGCACTTGCACCAAAGCTTAGTAAATGAGGTAAAGCTTCACTTTGCAAATAATATTCAATCACATGCAAAGAAAACAAAAAACAGCACATGATTGGATGATATGATACTTGCAGTACACAGTATATTTGCCTTTGGTAAATCAACCTTAATATATGATAAATGTTAAAAATGAGTGATAGGATTAATCGATGCATGGAGAAATGTTGAATGACCAGCAGCAGGGCAACTTTGTGAGCAGATCGAAGGTGGAAAATACATAGACACAATGAGGTTTATTTACTAAAGCTGGAGAGTGCAAAATCAGGCTCACTTCTGCATAGAAATCAGTTCAGCTTCCAGGTTTAATTGCCATAGCTTAACTGAACAAGCTGAGATTAGTAGCTAATTGGTTTCCATGCAGAAGTGAGTCTGATTTTACACTCTCCAGCTTTTGTAAATCAACCCCAATGGGGTGCAGATCTGCATAGAAACCAATCGGCTTCCAGATTTTATTGCCAAAGCTTCATTGAACAAGCTGAAGTTCGAAGCTGATTGGCTACCATGCACAGTTGCACCAGATTCTGAGTTCACAGGTTTTGGTAAATCTCCCCCACTGTGTTTTGTAAAGGTAAATAGGAACTAAAAGTGTACTCCCCCAGGGACATTTCAGAAAAAAAAATGACAAGCAGAAAGGTGGTAGTTTAATGTATCCAGGTAGAATAGTCCAAACTAGGGATGCACTGATATCAGTTTTTTAAGACTGAGATACTTTTTCTCAAGAATTTTTCTCGCCGATACTAATTACTAATACCTATTTTGCATTTTTTACATGCCCTGATTCACACCAGTGTGACTTTGAGATCAAGCTACTTCAGCTTGAGTTCAAAGCCGCAAATCAGTGCGTTTTGAACCTCCGATTTCATTTAACAGTCTGAGGCAGCCAGGGACTCCCATTAAACCCCTATCACTGTGGTACTGGCGATTGGGTGTTAATGGGGGTGCCTGGCTGCCTCAGGGTTTGAGGCACACAGACACCCTTAAATTCAGATCTTACAGCTAGAGATGGGCTGAACACCCCCGGTTCACGCCAGAACACTGCAAAACTACAGACCCAGACCGCGAACCCTATTAAACTCAATGGGACCCACATTTGAAAAATCAAAAGTGCCCATTTTGAAGGCTTATATGCAAGTTATTGGCCATAAAAAGGGTACGGGGGCCTGGGAGACATGTATTAATGCAATTTTTTTTTTTTAAAGATTGTTTTTTTAAGGAGCAGTGATTTTAATGATGCTTAAAGTGAAACAATAGTTCCTGGGGGCTCCCCTTAGTCTACCTGCAAAGTGGTGCATTTGTACCGTGTATAGAACCTGCTGCAGCAAAACTGACATATACAGTATAAAGACAAAAAAAAAAAACATTCAAATTGATTTTACCTGCAATCTTTCTTAATTTTGTTAACAACAGCTTGGGGAGCCAGTCTGTATGATTAAAGCGCTACGTAAACTGTTGGCGCTATATAAATTCTGTATAATAATGATGAGGCCACAATTTAGTGCAGTCAGAACAAGATTAGAGATTTTTTGGATACATTCTGGTGTCTCTTTGGCAGACTTTGGATAGAAATTGTTGCACCACAGTAAGCAAGCCTTATGTTAAGAGGCCAATTTGTTGTTTATAAGTGTTATCCCCTCTCTGTAGGCTTATGTTACTCCCTTCCTTAACCTCAGAACCAACATCAGAATCAAGTAATGTCTGTGCATCCTCAAGAAGCAAGTGGCAGACGCTGTGTTAAAATAATTCAGCTGACTCCTCCATGCATGATGCTGGGGCTATGGCAGGAGTAGCTGTAGACAAGGAGGCAGAATAAGCTACTCTGGTAGCTGCGGTATACTGCACACTAGTGTCAGCTTGGGTCATAGAGGATGAGGAGGATGAGAATGGTTTAGTAAGCCAGTAAGCCAGTCCACCTTTGCCCATGGACACAGATGCTGCTGGCCCCCTCATAGTGGCATGGGAACGTCTGCCTCTCCTTGTTGGCCTCCCAGACATGATGGGGGGGCTTATTACCCAAATTTAATAGAAACTTGGAAATGTGTGATTGCATACACTTTATTGAATGAAAAGTGGTGTTTGGTTTGGTTTGCACTTTAAATTAAGGACTAACGCTTTTTACAGAAATGTAAAAACTATAAAAAAATAAATAAAAAGCGGGAACGCCAGTGTTGCAGTCAGAAAAACTGAGGCTGGCAATTAAAAAAAAAAGGGGGCAGGGAGGGGACAAAAAAAACATGCAGTAAACAAAAAAAAAAAAAAGGGGTATACAGCATTGTATACAGCACTAAATGTTAGGTAATGCTGTGTTAACCACATCAGCCCCGGGAGGATTTAACCCCTTTCTGACCAGAGCATTTTTTGTGTGATTAACGATCGATTTACATCGAGGGACACTTTTTTATTTTTTAATAAAGGATTTGTCAAAAAACTTTGTTACTTTTTTACACTTTTTTGGTGAATGAGTAGGGGTACAATGTGCCCGATACTCATTCACATGGGGGGTGGGGGATGTGGGGGCCCGCTTGTTAAAGGGGGCTTCCAGATTTCGATAAGCCCCCTGCCCGCAGACCCCCACAACCGCTGCCCAGGGTTGTAGGGATGAGGTCCTTGTTCCCATCAACAGGGACAAGGTGCTTTGGGGTGGGGGTGTAGAGCCCCCCATGTTGAGGGTATGTCTCCTGGTATGGTTCAGGAGGGGGGGGCTCGCTTGTTCCCCCCTCCATTCCTGACCTGCCAGGTTGGCTGCATTTTTTTTATCTTGGAGTGGAAGGGCCTGGTATGGACTGGGGGGAGGACCCCACGCTGTTTTTTTCTTTATTTTTTCAATAGCTGGCTGCTGGCAATGCAACCACGAGTCAATTTAAATGTGATTTGACTTGTTTTGTTTTCTTTAGAAATGTCATTTTTTGCTGCAGCATGTTTTATGCATGCTACATATGTGCCACTTTACAGGCAGACTAAGGGGACCCCCCAGGCACTATAGTTAAAGGAATTTTTCATTTTTATTGTTGCACTTTAAGCATAATTAAAAGCACTGCTCCTGAAAAACAATTGTTTTTAAAAAATTGTTTTGCATTGATACATGTCTCCCAGGGCAGTACCCGGACCCCCATATTATGAACAATTTTTAGAACAAAACATGTCAGTTAGATACTAGTCCATATGCTGTTTATTTTGGCCCAGTGATATAATTTGTGCACTTAATGTGTAAGACATAAGTAACTTTTATTTGTGTTTCATTATCTGGTGGATTTTATCATTACTTACCGTATTTTTCACTCCATAAGACGCACCTGACCATAAGACGCACCTAGGTTTTAGAGGAGGAAAACAAGAAAAAAAATATATTCTGAACCAAATGGTGTATTTAAATATTTTCCAGTGCTCATGAAATGCAGCCTGACCATTGCCAAAGAAATGCAGAGTGACCATTGCCATAGAAAATGCAGAGTGACCATTGCCATAGAAAATGCAGAGTGACCTTTGCCATAGAAAATGGAGAGTGACCATTGCCATAGAAAATGCAGAGTGACCATTGCCATAGAAAATGCAGAGTGACCATTGCCATAGAAAATGCAGAGTGACCATTGCCATAGAAAATGCAGAGTGACCTTTGCCATAGAAAATGCAGAGTGACCTTTGCCATAGAAAATGCAGAGTGACCTTTGCCATAGAAAATGGAGAGTGACCATTGCCATAGAAAATGCAGAGAGACCATTGCCATAGAAAATGCAGAGAGACCATTGCTATAGAAAATGCAGAGAGACCATTACCATAGAAAATGCAGAGTGACCTTTGCCATAGAAAATGCAGAGTGACCAAAATGCAGAGTGAACGTTGCCATAGAAATGCAGAGTGAACATAGCCACAAACGCAGCCTTATCTGATGTTATCCCTTCCGCCTAACAGAAGACAGAGCAGCCCGAGCAGCCGAATGCTGTTTTCTGTCCCAGGAACCAGCCGGAAGATCGCCCGGCGCCCACGGGGTGTTTGGAAGTCTGTCCCCCACTCTCCTGCCTCTCTTCCGGTGGTGGCGGCGGGAGGCGATGCGAGTGGTGGCAGGGGGCGGTGCCAGCGGTGGCGGGGGGGGGGCGGTGCCTGTCATATATTCGCACCATAAGACGCAGGGACATTTTCCCCCATATTTCTGGGGGGAAAAAAAGTGCGTCTTATAGTCCGAATAATATGGTATACTTGACAACACAGGATGGAAGTAAAGGCGACGGTTCCTGCAGCTCAAAGTACATATTTGCCAGCACACTATTGATCTTCAAATAATATCCAAAGTTTTTTCATGTTTTGGAGTCACGCTAGACCCCTCGTCAGACATTTGACATGCCTGATGATGGAGTTGGCGTAGCTCCAAAACGCTGCACTTATTTGCTGTGATGTGATTATCCTTCAATTATAAGAAAATGTTTGGATGTTATTTGAAGATCCATGGTGTACTTACAAATGTGTTCATCGATATGTGATATTTCCAGTCTCCAGCTGGTTGTTGCTACAGCACTTGCTTTCCTCAAGCCTTTTCAAGGAACACGTACGATGGAAATATTGACATTGGTTCCTGCAGCTGACTCTTTTGCCAAAGGGGAAGCAGCTCCAGAAGATATAATTCCACTTGACTTAAGGATTTAAGAGGGGATATCCTGGCTGTAGCTTTGTGGCAGTGTAAGCAGAGTTTTTCCCCTATCTATAGTGGGCAGGGCCGCTGATAGGGGGAACCACAAGTACTCTTGTAGGGGGCCCGAGCACACAAGGGGGCCCACACAGGGAGGGGGATTAGTGATGGACGACAAATGCAAAACTCTTCCTCCAGCAGCTGAAAGCTGGTCTCGCCCCCTCTCCCTGCTGCCAGCTTTTATTTGCTGAGAAAGAGACAATCGTCCCTCACAAATCCCCCACCATTGGCGCCCCCCCCCCCCCACCAGCACTGGCTCTGTTAACTCTGCTCCTGGGTTTGTTATCTTGGTAACTTTGTTTCTCCCACTCTGTCTCTCTGATCTCAACCGCCCAGCCTGTATATTTTTTTCATCTCATCTATTTATTAACTCCATGTTATCTTTTAGATTTAGAGGAATTCTGTGAGTTAGCTTGGGTTCACACTATTGCAAACACAGACATTGCATGTGATTTGCACCGCACTGCTGTGCAGATCACATGCGATGTCTGCGCGATCCGAATTCAGCTGTAAAGTTTGTATAGCTGAACTCACATTGCATTCGCACAAATATGCTGCAGGAACCTTTTTTTTCAGCACCGGAATCAGTAAACATCCATGCGATCCGATTCCTGTCCAAATTCACAGTTCACACTGCGATCTGCGAACCGGTCTGGGGGTGTCATTAACTTTCTATTGACACGCGCAGCGGTTTGCAGAGGGCAGTGTGAACTGTATGCGAGGGAGATGCGATGCGGGAACCCACACTGGAATCGCGCTATTTCCCCCATCGCAATAGTGTGAACCTGAGCTTATGTTGTATTTGTGTCTGCTAATAATGATTTTAATGTATTGTTAGCGAAATATAGCGTTAATATTTTCGGGGGGGGGGGGTGGGGGCTGTCAGGTAGTCTGTACGGGGCCCGCGATTTCTATCAGCAGCCCTGATAGTGGGAGTAGGGTTCTCAGAGTGTTGCGGATCTAAGCTCTGTAGTAATTTACCCTACTTGTAGTTGGCACGGCAGTGTAGTGGGGCAAATCTGGAGAATGCCAAACATACGGGAGACCTGACCTCTGTTATTCCATTGGGGTCAGAGAATCCAGTGAGTGCTTTATTCTGCTATATTATGTTCTCAAGGATATTTATTATTATTTTTATACAGGATTTATAATGCGGCAACGGTTTGCGCAGCATTTTACAATATAGAGGAAGACAGTGCAATTATAATACAGTTCAATACAAAAGGGACAAGAGGGCTCTGCTCGTGGAGCTTACAGTCTAAAGATAAGAATACAAAGGGTTTGCTTTAGAAGATAAGAAGGAAAATTATTACTGAAGTTTAACAAGATTTATTGTGGACACAAAATTTAGAACTGCAAAATGTTTAAATGTCAGCTTGGGGTGGAGGTGGTGAGGAGGAGAAAATGGACAGGCTTCAACCTGGGAGTTGTATCTGGGTGGAGTGAGATTGTTGATGACTAGACGTGCAATTTTTTCGTGCCCGAATATATATTCGGACACATTTTTGGCTATTCTGAGATTCTGAAAAGCCCCCCACCCGCAGACCCCCAAAACCACTGGTCCCAACAACCACCCCCACAACATGGGGACAAGATGCTTTGGGGAGGGGGGACTGAGCCCTTCCTGCCCCAAATAACCATATTGAGGGCATGTAGCCTGGTATGGTTCAGGAGGGGGGGAGGATGCTTGCTCGCCCCCCCCCTTTCCTGGCCTGCTGCATGCTCAGATAAAGGTCTGGTATGGATTCGGGGGGGGGGGGGGGGGCACGTCGTTTTTTTTTTTAAATTGGCATAAGGGATCTCCTTAACATCCACACCAGACCTTAACCAGTTGCCGACCGCCGCGCGACGATGTACGTCGGCAGAATGGCACGGGCAGGCAAAAGGACTTACAGGAACGTCCTTGCCTGCCCGCGGGTGGGGGGTCCGATCGGACCCCCCCCGGAGCCCGCGGCAGTCAGCAAATCTTCCCCGGCGATCGGAGGTGAGGGGGAGGCCATCCATTCGTGCCCCCCCCCTTGCGATCGCTCCTAGCCAATCAGATCATTTCCCTGCCTCTGTATTGTACACAGAGGCAGAGGAAATGATGTCATCTCTCCTCGGCTCTGCATTTTCCGTTCCGGCGCCGAGGAGAGAAGACTGCAATGTGAGTGCACCAACACAACACATCACAGTAGAACATGCCAGGCACACAATACACCCCCGATCACCCCCCGATCACCCCCCCCCCCCCCCCCCCCGCCACACTGACACCAAGCAGTTGTTTTTTTTTTTTTGTTTTGTTTTTTTTTCTGATTACTGCATGGTGTCAGTTTGTGTGGTAGGGCAGTTAGTGTTAGCCCCCTTTAGGTCTGGGGTACCCCCCTAACCCCCCTAATAAAGTTTTAACCCCTTGATCACCCCCTGTCGCCAGTGTCGCTAAGCAATCATTTTTCTGATCGCTGTATTAGTGTCACTGGTGACGCTAGTTAGGGAGGTAAATATATAGGTTCGCCGTCAGCATTTTATAGCGACAGGGACCCCCATATACTATCTAATAAAGGTTTTAACCCCTTGATTGCCCCCTAGTTAACCCTTTCACCAGTGATCACTGTATAACTGTTACGGGTGACGCTGGTTAGTTCGTTTATTTTTTATAGTGTCAGGGCACCCGCCGTTTATTACCGAATAAAGGTTTAGCCCCCTGATCGCCCGGCGGTGATATGCATCGCCCCAGGCAGCGTCAGGTTAGCGCCAGTACTGCTAACACCTACGCACGCAGCATACGCCTCCCTTAGTGGTATAGTATCTGAACGGATCAATATCTGATCCGATCAGATCTATACTAGCGTCCCCAGCAGTTTAGGATTCCCAAAAACGCAGTGTTAGCGGGATCAGCCCAGATACCTGCTAGCACCTGCGTTTTGCCCCTCCGCCCGGCCTAGCCCAGCCCACCCAAGTACAGTATCGATCGATCACTGTCACTTACAAAACACTAAGCGCATAACTGCAGCGTTCGCAGAGTCAGGCCTGATCCCTGCGATCGCTAACAGTTTTTTTGGTAGCGTTTTGGTGAACTGGCAAGCACCAGCGGCCTAGTACACCCCGGTCGTAGTCAAACCAGCACTGCAGTAACACTTGGTGACGTGGCAAGTCCCATAAGTGCAGTTCAAGCTGGTGAGGTGGCAAGCACAAGTAGTGTCCTGCTGCCACCAAGAAGACAAACAAAGGCCCGTCGTGCCCATAGTGCCCTTCCTGCTGCATTCGCCAATCCTAATTGGGAACCCACCACTTCTGCAGCGCCCGTACTTCCCCCATTCACATCCCCAACCAAATGCAGTCGGCTGCATGAGAGGCATTTCTTTATGTCCTCCCGAGTACCCCTACCCAACGAACCCCCCCAATAAAGATGTCATGTCTGCAGCAAGCGTGGATATAGGCGTGACACCTGCTATTATTGTCCCTCCTGTCCTGACAATCCTGGTCTTTGCATTGGTGAATGTTTTAAACGCTACCATGCACTAGTTATTAGCGTAGGGTACAGCATTGCACAGACTAGGCACACTTTCACAGGGTCTCCCAAGATGCCATCGCATTTTGAGAGACCCAAACCTGAAACCGGTTACAGTTATAAAAGTTAGTTACAAAAAAAAAGTGTAAAAAAAAAAAATATATATATAAAATAAAAAAAAAATAGTTGTCGTTTTATTGTTCTCTCTTTCTCTACTCTCTCTCTATTGTTCTGCTCTTTTTTACTGTATTCTATTCTGCAATGTTTTATTGTTATTATGTTTTATCATGTTTGCTTTTCAGGTATGCAATTTTTTATACTTTACCGTTTACTGTGTTTTATTGTTAACCATTTTTTTGTCTTCAGGTACGCCATTCACGACTTTGAGTGGTTATACCAGAATGATGTCTGCAGGTTTAGGTATCATCTTGGTATCATTCTTTTCAGCCAGCGGTCGGCTTTCATGTAAAAGCAATCCTAACGGCTAATTAGCCTCTAGACTGCAGTGGGAGGGAATGGCCCCCCCCCAGCGTCTTCCGTGTTTTTCTCTGGCTCTCCTGTCTCAACAGGGAACCTGAGAATGCAGCCGGTGATTCAGCCAGCTGACCATAGAGCTGATCAGAGACCAGAGTGGCTCCAAACATCTCTATGGCCTAAGAAACCGGAAGCTACAAGCATTTCATGACTTAGATTTCGCCAGATGTGAACAGGGCCATTGGGAAATTGGGAAAGCATTTTATCACACCGATCTTGGTGTGGTCAGATGTTTTGAGGGCAGAGGAGAGATCTAAGGACCCCATTTTTTTCAAAAAAGAGCACCTGTCACTACCTATTGCTGTCATAGGGGATATTTACATTCCCTGAGATAACAATAAAAATGATTTAAAAAAAAAAAAAGGAAAGGAACAGTTTAAAAATAAGATAAAAAAGCAAAAAAAAAGCAAAAAAAAAGCACCCCTGTCCCCCCCTGCTCTCGCGCTAAGGCGAACGCAAGTGTTGGTTTGGCGTCAAATGTAAACAGCAATTGCACCATGCATGTGAGGTATCACCGCGAAGGTCAGATCGAGGGCAGTAATTTTAGCAGTAGACCTCCTCTGTAAATCTAAAGTGGTAACCTGTAAAGGCTTTTAAAGGCTTTTAAAGGCTTTTAAAAATATATTTATTTTGTTGCCACTGCACGTTTGTGCGCAATTTTAAAGCATGTCATGTTTGGTATCCATGTACTCGGACTAAGATCATCTTTTTTATTTCATCAAACATTTGGGCAATATAGTGTGTTTTAGTGCATTAAAATATTAAAAAGTGTGTTTTTTCCCCAAAAAATGCGTTTGAAAAATTGCTGCGCAAATACTATGTGAAAAAAAAATGAAACACCCACCATTTTAATCTGTAGGGCATTTGCTTTAAAAAAAAAATATAATGTTTGGGGGTTCAAAGTAATTTTCTTGCAAAAAAAAATAATTTTTTCATGTAAACAAAAAGTGTCAGAAAAGGCTTTGTCTTCAAGTGGTTAGAAGAGTGGGTGATGTGTGACATAAGCTTCTAAATGTTGTGCATAAAATGCCAGGACAGTTCAAACCCCCCCAAATGACCCCATTTTGGAAAGTAGACACCCCAAGCTATTTGCTGAGAGGCATGTCGAGTCCATGGAATATTTTATATTGTGACACAAGTTGCGGGAAAGAGACAAATTTTTTTTTTTTTTTTTTGCATAAAGTTGTCACTAAATGATATATTGCTCAAACATGCCATGGGAATATGTGAAATTACACCCCAAAATACATTCTGTTGCTTCTCCTGAGTACGGGGATACCACATGTGTGAGACTTTTTGGGAGCCTAGCCACGTACGGGCCCCCGAAAACCAAGAACCACCTTCAGGCTTTCTAAGGGCGTAAATTTTTGATTTCACTCTTCACTGCCTTTCACAGTTTCGGAGGCCATGGAATGCCCAGGTGGCACAAACCCCCCCCCCCCCCCAAATGACCCTATTTTGGAAAGTAGACACCCCAAGCTATTTGCTGAGAGGTATAGTGAGTATTTTGCAAACCTCACTTTTTTTCACAAAGTTTTGAAAATTGAAAAAAGAAAAAAAAAATGTTTTTCTTGTCTTTCTTCATTTTCAAAAACAAATGAGAGCTGCAAAATACTCACCATGCCTCTCAGCAAATAGCTTGGGGTGTCTACTTTCCAAAATGGGGTCATTTGGGGGGGGGGGTTGTGCCACCTGGGCATTCCATGGCCTCCGAAACTGTGATAGGCAGTGAAGAGTGAAATCAAAAATTTACACCCTTAGAAATCCTGAAGGCAGAGATTGATTTTCGGGGCCCCGTACGCGGCTAGGCTCCCAAAAAGTCCCACACATGTGGTATCCCCATACTCAGGAGAAGCAGCTAAATGTATGTTAGGGTGCAATTCCACATATGCCCATGGCCTGTGTGAGCAATATATCATTTAGTGACAACTTTGTGCAAAAAAAAAAAAATGTGTCACTTTCCCGCAACTTGTGTCAAAATATAAAATATGCCATGGACTCAACATGCCTCTCAGCAAATAGCTTGGGGTGTCTACTTTCCAAAATGGGGTCATTTGGGGGGGGGGGGGGTTGTGCCATCTGGGCATTTTATGGCCTTCAAAACTGTGATAGGTAGTGAGGTATGAAAACAAAAATTTACGCCCTTAGAAATCCTGAAGGCGGTGATTGGCCCCGTACACGGCTAGGCTCCCAAAAAGTCCCACACATGTGGTATCCCCTACTTTTGTCTACTTTCCAAAATTGGGTCATGGGGGGGGTTGTACTGCCCTGCCATTTTAGCACCTCAAGAAATGACATAGGCAGTCATAAACTAAAAGCTGTGTAAATTCCAGAAAATGTACCCTAGTTTGTAGACGCTATAACTTTTGCGCAAACCAACAAATATACACTTATTGACATTTTTGTTACCAAAGACATGTGGCCGAATACATTTTGGCCTAAATGTATGACTAAAATTGAGTTTATTGGATTTTTTTTATAACAAAAAGTAGAAAATATCATTCTTTTCAAAATTTTCGGTCTTTTTCCGTTTATAGCGCAAAAAATTAAAATGGCAGAGGTGATCAAATACCATCAAAAGAAAGCTCTATTTGTGGGAAGAAAAGGACGCAAATTTTGTTTGGGTACAGCATTGCATGACCGCGCAATTAGCAGTTAAAGCGACGCAGTGCCAAATTGAAAAAAGTGCTCTGATCAGGAAGGGGGTAAATCCTTCCGGGGCTGAAGTGGTTAAGGGTTGTTTTTTTTAAACGGGCAGTTACATTTTGTTTACATTCTGCTGTCAGCGAGAATCATGCTGACAGCAGATAAGTCATGGTTGTTAAGGACACCAGCAGCTGCCCACTTCTTAACAACTAGCTATTCTGATTTCTGCATACACAAAAGGAATGCCAAAGATACGAAACAAATTCCGCAATTCAGAAAACGCATGGTCATGAACCACATCAGGCCACATGCCCTCAACATTGGGGAGGTACTTTGGGGCAGAGGGGCTCTACCCTCCCACCCCAAAGCACCTTGTCCCCATGTTGATGGGGACAAGGGCCTCTTTCCCACAAACCTGGCCCCTGTGAGGCCTGCTATGGATTGGAGGGGGGACCCCATGCTGTTCTTTTTCTGCATTCTTCATTGCCGGCAATCTTTTATTTACACTGGTTGTTAAGGACCTGGTGGACAGCTTCCAGGCCCGCTCCTTAACAACAAGCTATTTTTCACACAGAATTCGAATTGGTCGATCATTTTTAATCAACTAAACGAATTCCAAAACAAATCAACCAAACAACATTTAGTAACGTAACAAATCTATCTGCACGTCTTTCGATGACAATGTTGTCATCAATGATATCAAAGACTCAAGGTCCTCTGCTGCGGGCAGTTTTTGGTGAATTTGTGTTAAATGGGATCTTTCATGCTCAAATGTCTGTGCAAGGACCCCAGGAGTTTAGACATCAAAGAGAGGGACCACTATTGCATTGCCACCCTTTTAGATACCTGATGCAAGGGTAAAATGCCTTATCTACTGTCTCCTTCTCAGAGGACGTTACAAAAAAAGTACTAGCAAAATAAAATAAGATATTCTTCTCCTTTCCAGTTTAAAGTAAACCCTGAAGCCTAACCCAATTGTTTTTTAATAAGCAGAAAATTTTTAAAAAATAGTAAAACGTGAAAAAAAGACAACACCCACAATAACACACAAACAAAAAAAGACTGTAAAGGAGGCTCAGCAGGTAAGCATCAGCTACAACTGTTGCTGACACACTTAAAAACATGTAGCCTACCACAATGCAATCCACAGTAAATTAGTGCAAAATAGCACAGTATACCAAATTACTCACCCTACAAACTGTCAGCTCTCCCTAAATTACTCCAACACACTGACAAATGGCTGCTGGGAACCCAGGTTTTTATATTGAGAGGGCTGACACATAACAAAGCTCCACTAATTGGCCCTTGTAAGCCAGTTGACCTAGGTTCAAAGGCCTGGCAGAGCATTAAAAAGAATTTGGTCTTTTATTAAAACTTGCAATTTGGTACTACAAAAAAAAGGATTTTAACAAACTATTAAATTGTTGTGCCACCAGCCAATTTGGTTGAAGTTAAAGTGGATATAAACCCGATTCATGAAATTTGACTTAGGCGCATATTTCTGTAGTGTTTACTTATCTCTCTCTGAAGCCCTGAGTCCTGTGTCTTTATGCTGTTTTGTTCCTCTGTTATCAGCATGATAACTTCTGCCAAGTTCTCCAAGACGGGAGATAAAAGCAGCCTAAAATTTGTGTCAGGCAGGGTGCTATAAATAGATTAGCAGAGAGCTGATCTATTCAAAGCACAGCTCTGAAAAGTATCTTCGTTCCTCTGACTATGTGGAGAGGGGGTGTGTGCCTTTCCTCCAATCAGCTGTCACACAGTGTACGCCAAGAATCCACCCCTACTGCTGATTGAGGAAGTAAAAATTCTAACACATTGTAAGAATTCTAAAGAATATAGAAAGCTCAAGACAGCAGATATACATGTAAAACTTATGTAGGGAGATTTGTTTCATCCCTGTTTATCATCTGAGTCTATTCACTTCACTAGGTATAGGAGAGGGTTTACATCCACTTTAAGGGCTGTAACTTCCCTATAGCTTTTAGATCTGTTGTGGTTGCTACTTCCACTGATCAATTCAGGTCTATCACCACTTCTACCTAAAAAAGCCTTTTCAAGTTGAAATGAATTGAATTGGTGTTGTTGCTGCCAAGCTAAATGTAGAAGTTAAGGTGGAAATTTAGCTAAAAAAAAAAAAAAAAAAAAAAAGGCAGGAGTCTCAGTCGTCAGATAGTCCACACTTTCTTACAGAAGGTGTGAAAGTGTGGACTATCTGGAGACAGAGACGGTTTGCTGAGCTCCTGCGGCCTTGGTGATACCCCAGAAGCAGACCAGAACTCTAAACTTAGTTTTGACAGTGGTGAGCGATCTAAGGATGGTATGAGAGCTGATCCTGTATGATTCAATCCTTTATGGAGCAATTTTCCAAGATGTAGTTCTGATATGGGTGTCACCGACTGGTGGATGGATATTATGCCTTTATGATCCCTGTAATTCGTGATCCATGCAGTTTGATAAGCAGCCATCTTCTTTAAAGGAGCACCTCTGAGCACTTCAGCACTTTGAGATTATACTGCACATCGAGCACCTTTCACATATATGGACAATTATTTGATTTATTAATTATTATTGTACTTTTTGATATATTGCTTGCCTATTATTGCTTAGAATTCTGTATAGGGGACATTCAAGGTCCATATCACTGTTCATTTGCACATTGCCTGTTTGCACTTTATACTTTGTAAATGGAACATATCGTTGCTTGTTTGCACATTGTTTATTTGCACATTATGTATTGATTGCAATGTCCGATCAGCCCCTAACCTGTCCACCTTTAGGAGATCCCTGAAAACTCACTTATTCAGGGAAGCCTATCCCACACCCACCTAACAACTGTCCCCAAGCCACCCCCATCAAATCATTCCCTGCATCTATTACCTTTTGTGCCACCACCCCCTCCCTTTAGAATGTAAGCTCTACGAGCAGGGCCCTCCTGTCCCTTCTGTATTGAACTGTACTGTAATTGTGCTGTCTCCCCTCTACATTGTAAAGTGCTGCATAAACTGTTGGTGCTATATAAATCATGTATAATAATAATAATAATGTAAGATTAATTCTTAAAGGGACAGCTCACTATTCTTTTGAGGACTGGGCAGTATGCGCCCAGGAGCAAATGTCAGCTAAACACCAGAGCCCTACGCACCGGGGCTAAATACCCAGTGTGCATGGGGCCTAAAACACACTAATAAAAACTCTGCTTTAGGCTCATTAAAAACTAAGTGAATTTCATGTAGTGTCTATGCACCTTTAGATGGCTGCCCATCCTCCAAATCCTTTGCAAATACTGACTTTACAGGAGATGGCGGTAGTTTGAATAGAGCTAAGCATGCACCCTACCCTCCACGTGGCAGTTGCTGAGGTCACCCACCGTTGTGGGAGGCTGAGGGTGGTATGTTGGGGCACCCCATACCCAGAAGTGGTGAGTCTTCACAGGAGATCCAGCAATGGCTCAGTGGAGGCAGGCAGTCAGGAACTGACCCATGATGCCCATCCATGTGTTACTTGGCTACGCCGCTATTGATTACCATTAAGCAGCATGCAAGCAATAATAATTCTATTGTTTATTTATACCGGAAACCCCTCCACGATCCACTGCAGTTTGAAATCCTGTGTCTGCTCTGTGCAAAAACATGTTGTGTGTCTCCAGCTTGGTGTATGCAGACAGTTTCTGCCTATTAGATCTTCTGCATTATTTCCCAACATCCATTACCGCACCTGTTCTAATCCTGCAGATGCACACAGAGTACCTGCTGAGCATCATATGACAACTTCTCCAGACCTGAACATCCCTCTGTGACTGTGAGCAACAGGTGTATACACATCACAACACCCAAGAGCTTCCCAAAAATCATCACCTGACCAAATCCATTACGCCCCTTGTCCCTGATGACCTAAATCAATCACCTATCACATTAAGACAACTCTAACTTTACTACACTGCCACATGTCACACCACAGCTGTGACTGATCAACCTTTGTAAACAAACCTCAGCTGCAATTAACAATGCCAGCCTATCACAAACAAGCCTTCCCTTTAACAATGTATAGATTGTTAGAAACAATGTATATAGATTGATCCCTCGGAAGAACAGCCAAAGTGACACCTGCTTGTGTATCAGTGCACCCCCTGCCCCAGGGACTGGAATGGGTTAAATGCATTACTAAGCACATAGTAAGAAAGCATGCAAAAGGCAAAAGGATTAACCCTTTTAAAGGTCACTTCTGACATCAATCAGCAAACTGCACATTCATCAGTTAATGGATCTGGAGAGAAAATAGTGCTTCCAGTTGAAGAATAAAAAAAATCCAATTTAAAAGGCAAATCCTGGTGCAGTATGACATACCAGCTAATTACCATTTAAGTCCAGAGGCGATCCCCTGTCTGTCTGCCCCCTTTCATGGGAAGATCATAGAACATGTGTATATGGGGCTTACCTTGGCTGTGATGATGCTGGTGTACAGGATCCTGGCTATGGCAGGACACGTTCACAGGGCTTTATTCCGAGTCTTGCAGCTGAGCAATGCTTGGAGGAAGCTGATACTATCTGCCGCTATTAGGAAACGATGTGCACGTCTATGCTTAACCTGCTGTTTGAATGCCTGTCGGGTCTATGCTGGCATACTCACGCATGCACCCCGAACAGCCACCAGGGGGCCGCAAAGGTTTGTGCTGAGCGCTGAGCAGCCCGCTATATGATCAGTGCGATCAACAGCATCACCGCTCCGAGGATGATCCGGATACTGCTGCAGCGCTGCTCTACAAATTGAGTGCCGATCATTTCTGGATCCCAGTGATCCTTCACATATAGGGGGCATCTCTACATCCAGGGGGACTGGGGACTAATCAGGGGCCGATCCAGAGGCTAATCTCGGGAGGGGCACTGGCAGAAAATCTTGCGGGCAATTTGTCGGGGCAATGGCTGGTGTTGGCGCTTCAATCATCACAGTGCCATGGTTGTTATGGTGTCGAAATGATTGAAGCGCATTATTTCTATTTTTACATTGTAATATAAAATTAAATAGTTCAACTCACCATAATGCAGAATTGGTGGGAGCCCCGAGTGTGTCAATTGCTACCGTCGCCTGCCACCAGATGCAGCCTGTCACTTGCCACCGTTGGCTGCCACCAAATGGGGATTGTCACTTGCCATGTCACTTGCCACATCCCCTGCCACCAGATGTGGATTGTCACTTGCCAATATCGCCTGCCACAAGATGTGGATTGTCACTTGCCAATATCGCCTGCCACAAGATGCGGATTGTCACTTGTGTGTGTCCCAGAGTGAGGGCAGGATGTGTCCCAAAGTGAGGGCAGGCAGTGAGAGATAATGTAATCTCTTTGCTGCCTGCACCTGCACAGTGATGTCGGTGTTCTGTCAGAAGCTGAGCTGCGGTAATGCAGGGTGAGAAATGATGTCAGAAAGCTGCTACTCATCAGAATATGCAACCAAATTGATGTTGCATTGCGGCCATCTTGGTACACCCCCACTTGTCCGCAGTAAGCCTAGTTAGAAGTCGGCAAGCGGACATCTTTATACACCCACCGAAGTCTTGCTTTTCACAGTTATTTTTAACAGTAAACTCAGCTTATTTAGTGAACTATAAGTTGAGTTCACTGTTAAAAATAATTGTGAAAAGCAAGACTCTGGTGGGTGTATAAAGATGTCCGCTTGGCGACTTATAACACTAGGCTTACTGTGGACGAGTGTGGGTGTACAAAGATGGCTGCGACGCCACGTCCCTTCAGTCGCATATTCAGATGGGTAGCGGCCTCCTGACAGAACACCTGAAGCTCAGTCACACGCCAGCCCACTCACCAGCATGACCGCCCACTGGTATGAGTGCTCACTCACCAGTCTGCCCATCCGCTTGCTCACCCCCTGGCCTGCTCATTCACCCGCCGGCTCACCCACTCATTATTTTCTCGGAGGGAGCAATTGCCCAGTTGCCCCCCCCTGGATCCGCCCCTGGGGCTAATGCCCAAGTGACTACAGCAGCCTTCCTCAACCGTTTACCCGTTCACTCCCACAGCAGTTTTTTCTTTTTTTTCTTTTCTTTGTACACGTTAAAATGCACATTTTAGGCCTGAAGATTCTTTAACCCCTTGCTTACTGTGCACTTAAACTCTCTTCTGGCCCAGGCCAATTTTCAGCTTTCAGCGCTGTCACACTTTGAATGACAATTGCGCGATCATGCTACACTGTACCCAAATGAAATTTTTATCATTTTTTTTCACACAAAAAGAGCTTTCTTTTGGTGGTATTTAATCACTGCTAGTTTTTTTATTTTTTGCTAAAAAAACACGAAAAAAGACCAAAAATTTGGAAAAAAACAAAACAAACGGGTAATTTTTCTTCTTCATTGATGTGTGCTGATGAGGGTGCACTGATGGACACTCATAGGTGGTACTGGTGGGCACTGATGAGGTGGCACCAGTGGGCACTGATAGGTGACACTGGTGAGCACTGATAGGTGGCACTGATGGGCGAAACTGAAGGGCATTGATAGGTGGCACTGATGATGAGACACTGTTTGGCAGCACTAATGGGCACTGATAGGTGGCATTGGTGGGCATTTATAGGTGGCACTGATTGGCGTCACTGATATATACTGGCAGGTGACACTGGTGGGCACTGGCAGGCAGCGATGGTGGGCACAGATGAGGTGGCAGTGGCTCTCCCTGTTCGGGACAGATGTCTCTTTGACAGAAGCTGGTGATCAGCTTTTTTTTTTCAGCGTGAGGAGAAAAAAAGCCAATAACTGATCTTCTGTTAACATCACGTGATCAGCTGTCATTGGCTGACAGTTGAATATGTGGTAAGGGGCTGGGATCAGTCCCTTACTCCGAGCTGTGATCAGCCAAGTCTCATTGACTTGGTGTTCACAGAGCGTGCTGTGTACGCCTCGCAGGGGGCGTGCAGGCAGCTCATGCACAGGAGGATGTCTATTGACAATTAGCAATTACGGCCTGTGCTGTGGCCGTCTAAAGCGTGGGCGAGAAGTGGTTAACCCACCCCTAAACACTATAAGGGAAATCAATGAAGCCCTAGCTATGCTTTTCTGGTGGTATGATCCATTAACGCGTTTGCTGCCAGAGTCGTTTTTGCACATATATTTAAAAAATAATTTTAGGCTTGAAAATTACATAAAACACCCCAATATATATCTTCTGAAAGCAGACACCCAATAGCGTTGGTGCTCAAACTGTGGCCCTCCAGCTGTTGCGAAGCTATAAGTCCCATCAGGCCTCAGCCTTTAAGATTCATGCTTGTAACTTTCTTGTCTATATTCCTATCGCACACATTTCTGCAAAACAAGGCTCATCAATGGTGGGTGCTGTAGGGATTATCAGCTGGATCCTGAAGACATCAAGAAAGTGTATATATTCGCCAGCACACCAAAGATCTGCAATCACTGTCCAAAGGTTTTTATTGCAGAGAGATCACATCATAAAGACAAGTGCAACGTTTCAGAGTCATGCAGGACCCCTTTGTCAGGCTTGTCTTTTTTGGACGGTTATTGTAGATCCCTGGTGTGCTGGCAAATATATACACTTCCATGCTTGTAACTATCACCCTTGCAATGCTTCATGGGACTTGAGTTTTGCAACAGCTGGAGGGCCAGAGGTCAAGCACCCATGCCTAGAGCAATGGTCTCCAAACTATGGCCCGGGGGCTAGATGCAGCGCTTTGCTTGCTTTTATCCGGCACTTGGGGCACTTTTTTCACCCACTGATACCAACAATGGGGCATAATCCCCCCCCCCACACACTGACACCAATAAAGGGACAGAATTCCTCCCAATGACACCAACAATGGGGCCCAATGGCATCAATGATAGTGCACAATTCCTCCCAATGACACTAACAATGGGGCACAATACCTTCCACTGACACCAAAGATAGGGCATTGTCTATTCCCACTGACGTTGGGACCTCTTCTACTATCAATAGCCACAGTCCAGATCCCCTTAAGTCTGAAGGACAGTAAACTGGTCCTTTGTTTAGAAAGGTTGGAGACCCCTGCCCTAGTGCCTAGGCCTGGGCACACCCTAATCACCCCACTGCAGACCCTCCCCCCGCAGCACTTCCGGCTTCCCTCCTCTCCCGCCGGCTGCTCCTGCAGGCAGACAAGAGAATGTTTGAGGATGGAGAGCGGAAAAGGGGTCAGTAAATATATATTGTACTAGTGTGACAGACCTAACCAGGGGCTTTTGGAGCGGACTAGGGGCAAGCCTCCTATCCACTGATTATGGCCCATGGAGAGAGCAACTACGTGATGAACGCTGAGAGCAAGGCTTGGATTAATTCTCTGAATAAGGACAATAAAGCTTTCCTTCTGGAGTGGATGGAAAGGTGTAATATTAATCTTGTGCAGGTAAATGGTCAGAGGAAATATGGTGGCCCTCCTGCAGACTGGGTTGGAGAGGCTCCTTCACTTGGGACAGAAATACTTATCAACAATATCTCTCAAGAAATCTATGAAGAGAAATTAATTTCACCTTTTCAGACTACTGGAACATTGTATGAGTTTGTCTCATAGACTGATGTAGACTGGTGCCGGACAGTCTGCTGTGGGGTGGGATCACTGTTTGTTATGTGTGTCTTTGTCCCATTGTGTGCCTTCTAGGTGTGCATTCCCTTTGTTAATTGAATTACATATTGTTTCCGTCTGTCTGCTCATCTCTTTGAGATAAGATTAATTTTGTGACCACTTTACCTTGTTATGGAACCATTGTGAGATGTTATGTATTTATGCTTATGATAATGTTTAATGTACTTTGTATATCCAGGGTGGTGGGCTGGGTGCCTAACGGTCTGGGCACCTAGGTTTTTTAAGTGGCTAGTTGGTTAATTAGTTCATGTTAATTAGATCACTGTCAGCTATTAGTTGCTAGATGCGTATTAGCTTAATGTTTATGTTGGCTGTTCCTTAGCTATGTTAATTATAGTCCAGTTCCAGTTTGCACCTAAGCTAGTGCTGTCTAGTCTCGGGTGCAATATTCAGCTATAATACCTGGCTACAGGGTCCAGACCGAAGGAAGCTATATCTTGATGGAGGCACCCAAGCTGGGTAACGGATGGTTCTGTCACACCAGCCCCTTCCCTTTCTGAATAAACACAGTGAACGAATGATATCTTTCACGCAGTGTGTAAATTCATGATTGAAGCATAGTAAACTGCGTTTGCTATGCTTCAGTTTGTGGATGAACAGGAAGCCGCTCAGCACAGAGCATTTTCCGTTCATTTACTGTCCAGTGCATCTGAGGCTGCAGAGAAAGGGCCTGGTCCTCAGTCCCTTTCTCTGTCTCAAAAGTGAGACTGTGGGTCTGTGTAGAACCCTAATATTTCACCAAAGCCCCCCAATAGGGCACCTAAAAAAAACTGTAGAAAAAATAATAATAATATTGTAAAAAAGAATAAAAAAAAAATTGTAAAAAATAATAAAAAAGATAAAATAATAAAAATAAAAACTAATGACACCATCCACTGCCCTGCTGGCACCATTCTCTGACCTATTGACACCATCTACTGCTCTGCTGACACCAACCTTTGCCCTACTGACACCGTCCACTGCCCTATTGACACCGTTCACTGCCCTACTGACACGTCCATGTTTTAATACATTTTAGAGATAAAAATGTTTTTATTGTTTCACACATTGTGTAAAATCCAAACAAGAGGCTACTGCCAAAAACATATCACATATAGAACATAAAATCTGAGTGATGAGGTTGCATCATGGTGGAGGAACCAGGCTAAGTGAATACACAGGAAATAGTCAATATAGATGCATGTTTTAATATGTTTTAAAATACATAAGACGTAGTACGTTTTATTTACATAAGAGCATGTGTGTCTGTGTTATGTATACATACAGTGGGGAAAATAATAATTTAATCCCCTGCAGATTTTGGAAGTTTGCCCTTACAAAGAAATGAGGGGTCTATCATTTTTATCATAGGTATATTTTAAATAATAGAGACAGAATATCAACCAAAAATCCAGAAAAAAACACATGGTATAAACGTTATAAATTGAGTTGTAGTTTGGTGATTAAAAAAAGTATTTAATCCCCAATCAGAACATGACTTGGTAGAGGAACACTTGTTGGCAAACACAGAGGTAAGACGTTTCTTGTAGTTTGTGACCAGGTTTGCACAGGAGGGATTATGGTCCACTCTTCTTTACAGATCTTCTCAAAATCCATGATGTTTCTTGGCTGTCCCTTGGCAACTCAAAGTTTCAGCTTCCTCCATACATTTTCACGAGGATTAAAGGGGTTTAAACCCTTGTGTTTTTTCACCTCAATGCATCCTATACATGAAATACGTGAAAAAACACCTGGCAGGGACCGGCCCCCCAGCACCACCGTTTTACTTACCTGAGCCCCGTATTTCCCTCGGCATAGACGTGCTGTCCCTCTCTGCATGGGGTCCTGGCTCTTGATTGGATAGATTGATAGTAGCGCAGCCATTGGCTCCCGCTGCTGCCAATCCAATACCAAGGATGGGGGCGCCGGGGGGGCAGGGCCGAGTCTGGCATTCGTGTCTATGGACGCCGAATGCTGGACTCGGGAGCGCGCCCGCAAGGTAACCCCCCCGGGAGAGCACTTCTCCTAGGGGGTTATCTGATGCAGGGAGGAGCTACCAGTGCTGCCGGGGGACCCCAGAAGAGAATGATCGGGGACGCTCTGTGCAAAACGAGCTGCACAGTGGAGGTAAGTATGACATGTTTGTTATTTTAAATAAAAGAAACGAGGGTTTACATTCACTTTAGGGTCTGGAGACTGGCTAGGCAACTCCATTACTTTAATGTGCTTCTTCTTGAGACACTCCTTTGTTAACTTGGCAGTATGTTTTTGATCATTGTCATGCTGGAAGGCCCATCCACAACCCATCTTTAGTGTCCTGGCTGAGGGAAGAAGGTTCTCATCCAAGATTTTACAATACATGGCCCTGTCCATTGGCCCCTCAATGCAAAGTTGGCCTGTACCTTTAGCAGAGAAAGCCCCAAAGCATAATGTTTCCACCTCCATGGTTGACTGTAGGGATGGTTTTCTTAGGGTTATAGTCAGCATTTTTCTGACCAACCAAACGTGGGGGGTTGGCAATTAGTTTGTTTGCCACACACCCCAAAAAAATGGAGCACCAGCTTCCACTGGCTTCTTCTTGTGCCTTCTTGAGGTGGGGGACCTTGCAGGTGCTGCAGGATTTCAATTCATGGCAGTGTCTTGTGTTACCAATGGTTTGTTTGGTGACTGCGGTCCCAACTGCATTGAGATCATTTACAAGGTCCTCCCGTGTAGTTATTGGCTGATCCCTCACTTTTCTCATGATCATCCTTACCCCATGAGGTGAAACCTTGCATGGAGCTCCAGACCGAGGGTGATTGATGGATATTTTGTATTTCTTACATTTGCAAATAATCACTCCAACAGTTGTTTCCTTCTCACCAAGCTTCTTGCTGATGGTCTTGTAGCCCATTCCAGGCTTGTGCAGGTCTACAATCTTGTCCCTGATGTCCTTTGACAGCTCTTCGGTCTTGCCCATGATGGTAAGTTCTAAATGGAAGAAAGACTCTGTGGACAGGTGTCTTTTACTCACATAAGTTGTTAGGAGCACCTTCTTAAATTGACACAACTAATCTGTGTACCACATCTTTTACTCACTGAACTGCAACTCAATTTATAACCTTTGTATCATGTGTTTTTTTTCTGGATTTTGGTTGATATTCTGTCTCTATCATTTAAAATACACCCATGATAACAATCATAGACAATTCTTTTCTTTCTAAAGTGGGCAAACTTACAAAATCTGCAGGGGGTCAAATAATTATTTTCCCCACTGTATGTGTGTTTGAGCTTTGGGTGCACACCCTAATGCAATAGGCTGCTCACAACTATGCCTTAGAAAATATAACAGTGGTAGTTCATGTCATATGATATTAGCACAATGTTTTAGGAAACTGTCGTAAAATTACAATAAGGTTAATTTTAGGGCACAAAAACACAATGAATTACCCAATTTTGGGGTTAAATATAAAAGATGAGGTTGTGCTGTATAAATAGATACCCAGCATGTCAAACTGTAAAATTATGTACATCCATGAAATGGCTTTAGGCTTCAGTACCCTATATTTTCCGTAGGCGATTTGTTAAAAGCCTCTACAGGTCACGAGTTTAGCATTAAAGTGACTAACAAATATGTCATACTTACCTCCACTGTGCAGCTCGTTTTGCAGAGAGTGGCCCCGAACCTCTTCTTCTGGGGTCCCTCGGCGGCTCTCTCGGCTGCTCCCCGCATCAGACAACCCCCTGGGAAAAGTGCTCTCCTGGGGGGTTACCTTGCGGACGCGTTCCCGAGTCCAGCATTCGGTGTTCATAGACGCTGAATGCAGGACTCGGCCCAGCCCCCGGCGGGTGCGTCATTGGATTTGTTTGACAGCAGCAGTAGCCAATGGCTGTGCTGCTATCAATCTATCCACTCAACAGCCAGGAACCCCCTAGCAGAGAGATGGTGCGTCCCCATGGAACAAGTTTGAGGGTTCAGGTAAGTAAAACGGGGGAGGGGCTGGGGGCCGGTCACTGAGAGGTGTTTTTTCACCTTAATGCATAGGATGCATTAAGGTGAAAAACACAAACCTTTACAACCCCTATAACATGCCTAGAATTATTGCTCTCACTCTGCTGTATGTGGGGGTGTGTGTAGTGCTTTATGTTCGTACATGTGTGTAACGCAGAGGTTTACCAAAGTCATCTTACTGAGTGGTTTGTTATTCCTTAAGTAAGGGAATGGCTCCCTCTAGTGGCCGTTATAACTTTGGCATGAACTTTTCCCTATTCAGTAACAAACAATTAGGCATTGTGGGATTAGTAGTTTAGTGAGGGAATGACTCATGTGTTTAACTCAGTCTGGGAACTACTGACCCACAATGCCCAGTTCACCTACCCACAATGCCCAGTCACAAGAACAGCCTGCTGGGTAAGCAGATAAAAGGGACAGGCGTGGCATGTTTCTGGCCTCTTGGGATGCCATTCAAAGCCTGCCTGCAGTGAGGTCTGTGTGTGACTGACAGACTGCGGCCTGTAAGGCGCGGAGCGGAATTGTTTGGCCTCTGAGGAGTTCCAGAGCACAGTCAGCTGGACCAGTGTGCGGATGGACCGGAGAACCCAGGATTTCTGGAGGTTTCCTGCATTGCAGTCACCAGACATCAGAGGGAGCGGTGAGGTGTGACGGCGCCACCTTGCAAGCAACTGGGCCTGTGTGGTGAGCGGGCACTTGCCCAGATCAGTAGAGTGCACTGTTATTGTGTGATTTGGTTACAGACTGCTTGTGAGACCTGTAGTCCCACAGAAGTGATCTCACTTATTCACAGGCCACATGCAGTGGAACTTTGACATTTGTTTCTCTATGCTATAAAGTCCATGGAGAATTACACTCACTGCTAAGAATGAAGTGATATAAGGGACTTATATTTGCAAGTACACAATTATCAGCACCTCCTTATTCCACAGTTTGTTCTCTACTTGTTTTCCTGTTTGGATTTACAAATACTGCAGTTTAATACCATTAAGCTAGCGAAGATTCTGAAGACAAGGAACTTTTATCACCATCTACTCTACATCTGGAACATTGCATTACCACTTAGGGGGAGCGCTAGAGTACAGGACATAAATAGATTGTATTGTGCTGTTGCATGTTCATAGCATTGTGCTGCAGTACTGGTATGTGTTGTGCTGCAGTACTGGTATGTGTGTGTGCTCGGAGGTTTCAGTGGGAAGGTGCTCAATATAGCTGTTGATTAGTATTGAGTATCTGTCCCACTGTGCACCTGTTTGCATATGCTATCTATGGTGATTCTTGAATACAGTTTCACATTTACGTTCACTGTTATATTGTCATTTACTGTCTTTGAGTTATCACACTGTTCATCATGTTAAACTTCTACCTCAGTAAGCTTTCATATGGTTAATACCCTGTGTGAGTATCTATCTTTATTGCAGCTGGTGCAGTGACGGGTACCAAGGTTACGATAAATATACCGTATAGTGTATCTTAGCTGTGTTTCTCTATACTGCTGGGTCTTACACTGATATCATCATACAGGTGTGCCAGAGGGGCAGAGACTGTTCTTTGGGGTGGATAGGCAGGGTGCAGAATTGAAGATTTATCAGCAGCTCCTACGGGGGTCAGTGCTACATGTGTATATATGGGGTTAAAGGGGCGCTAACATTTGGGGGGGGGGGGGTTTAAGTGCTTGTAGCTTTCATATTTTTACATAGATTTTTTTTACTAAACTTTTTTCATCACATAAAGTCGTCTATGTGATGCATTTTTTGCTGGCAAGTTAAAGAGACATCAGGGGTTTAAAAGACCTGATGTCTCACCTGTCATTCAGTGAAACTAATGCAGTGAGAACAGACTCCAATAATTACTTCCCCAACCATACTGGCTGGGGACAGTGACACCAGGACCCAGAAGTGATATGTTACACATCGCTTCCAGGCCAGTACGAGGGAGATCAGCAAACAGACAGTTACCAATCTCTCTACCCTCTACCCAAAGGCAGCCGCCATGGCGGGGGCACACACAAAGGAGACCCACAGTAGCAGGGGTATGTGGAAGCGATCCGGTGGCTATTGCTTCCATATGTGAGACAACAGCCAACTTGTAAGATTTACATTGGGAGTGTGTGCAAAAATCCCCCAAAGCCAACCAACTCTGTCGTTTCTACAGCGATGGTAGTAAAGGGTAAAAAATGGCCTGTGCCAATATCCTTGGTATTTGTTTAAAAATATCTCTATTCTACAACTCTTTACAGTCCAAAATGACTTTCACTAAATCTTCCCCTCTATGCAAATGGGAACAAGACCTCAATATTAGGGATGGGCGAATGGTTCAGCCCGAGCATAAGTTCGGGCAGAACTTTTGCTGTTCGGATGTTCGGCGAACAGCCGAACAAACGGGTTGTTCGATTGTTTGTTCGGCCCGCCGAACTGACCACAATGCATTATGGCGCCGAACAGTGCATTGCAAGCCCTGATTGGCTGAAGCAGTGAAATCTTCAGCCAGTCAGGGCACAGAGCACTTTCAAAGTCACAATTGGACACTGTCCTTGTGACTTTATCCAATCATGGCTCATTCCTGCCCCACAGTATGAAAGTATTCTTTCAATGGCAGCCATTTTCAATGTGATTTCAGCATTGAGAGAAATAGAACAGGGCTCTGTTCGGTGCTATTAATTAGTTAGTGTGCTATACTGTGCTATTTTGCTTTAATTGTCAGTGTAGAATATTAGTTTAGTGTCAGTCTAGGGATAGTGTGAGTGAAGTGAGGAGGACCATCATTCAGATTTGCATAGTGTGCAACTAGAGTTGGGACAGCTCAGATAATTTCACTATAGTGTAGTGAGACCGTGTCATTCATACATACATTAGTGTAGAGTAGGGACAGCTCAGATAATTTAAGTGTAGTGTAGTCAGACTGTGTCAGTAATCTTTACATTTGTGTATAGCTAGAGTAGGGACAGTTCAGATAGCGTCAGTGTAGTGATGGTTGAACACCGTCTATTTGATTGCGTTACTGCCAGTTTAACCCCATTTACTTCTGTGTGCATTACTGCTAGTTTAACACCATAGAGTTCTGTGTGTTACTGCCAGTTTAACGCCATATAGTTCTGTGTGCGTTACTGCCACTTTAATGCCATATTGTTCTGTGTGCATTACTGCCAGGTTAACGCCATATCGTTTTGTGCGTTACTGCCAGTTTAACGCCATTTACTTCTGTGTGTGTTACTGCCAGTTTAACGCCATATAGTTCTGTGTGCGTTACTGCCAGTTTAACACCATTTAGTTCTGTGTGCGTTACTGCCAGTTTAATGCCATATAGTTTTGTGTGTTACTGCCAGTTTAACGCCATTTACTTCTGTGTGCGTTACTGCCAGTTTAACACCATATAGTTCTGTGTGCGTTACTACCAGTTTAACACCATATAGTTTTGTGCGGTACTGACAGTTTAACGCCATTTACTTCTGTGTGCGTTACTGCCAGTTTAATGCCATATAGTTCTGTGTGCATTACTGCCAGTTTAACACCATATAGTTTTGTGCTCATTACTGTCAGTTTAACGCCATATAGTTCTGTGTGCGTTACTGCCAGTTTAACGGCATATAGTTCTGTGTGCAAAACTGACAGTTTAATGCCATATAGTTTTGTGCATTACTGCCAGTTTACCGCCATTTACTTCTGTGTGCGTTGCTGCCAGTTTAACGCCATATAGTTATGTGTGCGTTACTGCCAGTTTAAAGCCATATAGTTCTGTGTGTGTTACTGCCAGTTTAATGCCATATAGTTCTGCGTGTGTTACTGCCAGTTTAACTCCATATAGTTCTGCTTACGTTACTGCCAGTTTAACACCATATAGTTTTGTGCGTTGCTGCCAGTTTAACACCATTTACTTCTGTGTGCATTACTGCCAGTTTAACTCCATATAGTTCTGTGTGTGTTGCTGCCACTTTAAAGCCATATAGTTCTGTGTGCGTTACTGCTAGTTTAACGCCATATAGTTCTGTGTGTGTTACTGCCAGTTTAACGCCATATAGTTTTGTGTGTTACTGTCAGTTTAACGCCATATAGTTCTGTGCGTCACTGTACGTTTGGCGCATTATATTTCAGTATATTATAGTGTATCCGTGGCATGTGTCTGTGTAGTGTGAGTACTCAAATTAAAGTGCACCAAGCACCTCTTTACATTGATTACAGTGCATCTACGTACAGATTTCAACTCCTTATTTACATTTGCTTATAAGCACCGACCCCTCCCTCCCGATAATGTCCGGGAAGACAACAAGGAGAGGCAGACATTCCCTTGACACTGTAAGGGGGCCAGCAACAAATGTGTCCACAGGCAAAGGTGGACGTGGTGGTCAGTCCTCAGGCAGGGATTTATTTCATCTGTTTAGTGAGTTTGCCCGTGCTTTCCAGCCACAGCATGCAGAAAAGGTGGTGGACTGGCTTACTAAACCTTCCTCATCCTCTGTAATGCAAGCGGAGATAAGTGTGCAGTCCCCTGCAGTTGCCAGAGTGGATAAACCTGCCTCCTTGTCCACATCTATTCCTGCCATAGCCCCCATTGAGGATTCAGCTGAGGTATTGGACTTAAGCATCAGCCACTTGCTCCTTGATGATGCCCAGCCATTACTGGATTTAGATGTTGGTTCTGAGGTTGAGGATGACAGGAATATGAGCCTAGAGAGAGGGAGGAACACTGGTAGACAAATTGGCATTCATGTTCCCCAAGCCGCAGCATATTGCCAAGATGTCGCCAGTGGTAATGATGAAGATGGAGGAGATGGAAATGATGATGAGGTCACTGATGCGACTTGGGTGTCAGATAGAGCAGAGGAGGAAACTGAAGGTGAGGTGGCACAACCCCAAGGAGGCCAACATCAATAAAGAGTAGAGAGCTGCCACCCTATTCCATCACATTCTGCAGTTGTTATCTCCCGGCCCACTCCCCACTCTGTACCTGTTTGACAGGTGCTTATCATTGCAATTTTTTTTGCCTTCATCAAGAGCACCTCTATTGGGTTACGGTGGGAAGGCGTCCCCGACACCCAAAGAGTAATTTTTCTGCACCCGTTTGACAGGTGCATATCATTGCAATTTTTTACAGCAAGGCCAATTCTTACTTTCATCAAGATTACCTCTATAGGGTTACGGTGGGAAGGTGCCACCAACACCCAAAGACCAATTTTTTTGCACCTGTTTGACAGGTGCATATTGTAACGACATCACGGTCAGGGGCGGACTGACCATTCGGTCACTCGGTCGCCGACCGAGGGCCCGACGTCAGGAGGGGCCCCATGAGCGGCTCAGTCAGCAGCGGAAAAAAGCCGCCCGCCGCACCGCATGAAAACCCCGTCCTCCTGGATTTTTACAGCTCCCAGCACCGCGGCCAGCCCGCTGCCCGAGCAGACCTCGGCTTAGGCTGAGAGAGGCTCTGTCAGCAGGGAGGGGCGGGGCAGGGAGCTCCACTGACGCTCTGACCCTGCCCTGCCCCGCCCCTCCTCTCCTCATGTAGTCTGAGCGTCTCTCCTGCACTTCTGAGAGCTCCGCTCTGGACCACGAAAATCCCCGCCCCTACAGACGAAAGCTCCGCCCCTATCAACGAAAGCCACGCCCCATACCGACGAAAGCTCCGCCCCTTACCGACGAAAGCTCCGCCCCCTATCGACGAAAACTCCGCCCCCGGACCTCTGAGAGCGGGAGGTGAGCCCGAATGGTCAGGTAGGTCCTTCTGCCTACATTATATAAACGGCCTGTAGACCCCTTTTTTTTTGCTAAACCATTCTTGGAAATGTTGTTTACCCCCCCTGTGTATAGCTGTGCATTGCTGAAAGTTTACATTTTAAAACTGGCTACCTGGTCATCTCCTGTAGTTGCATTCGCAGTCTGGTTATTTCCTGTAGTCACATTCGCAGTCTGGTTATTTCCTGTAGTCGCATTCGCAGTCTGGTTATTTCCTGTAGTCGCATTCGCAGTCTGGTTATTTCCTGTAGTCGCATTCGCAGTCTCTGGTTATTTCCTGTAGTCGCATTCGCAGTCTGGTTATCTCCTATAGTTGCATTCGCAGTCTGGTCATTTCCTGTAGTCGCATTCACAGTCTGGTCATCTCCTGGAGTCGCATTCACAGTCTCTGTTTATCTCCTGTAGTCGCATTCGCAGTCTCTGGTTATTTCCTGTAGTCGCATTCGCAGTCTCTGGTTACTTCCTGTAGTTGCATTCGCAGTCTCTGGTTATCTCCTGTAGTCGCATTCGCAGTCTTTTTATTTCCTGTAGTCGCATTTGCAGTCTGGTTATCTCCTGTAGTCGCATCCCCAGTCTCTGGTTATTTCCTGTAGTCGCATCCCCAGTCTCTGGTTATTTCCTGTAGTTGCATCCCCAGTCTCTGGTTATTTCCTGTAGTCGCATTCGCAGTCTGGTTATTTCCAGTAGCCGCATTTAGTCGCATTCGCAGTCTGGTTATTTCCGGTAGTCGCATTTGCAGTCTGGTTATTTCCTGTAGTCGCATTCGCAGTCTGGTTATCTCCTGTAGTCGCATCCCTAGTCTCTGGTTATCTCCTGTAGTCGCAATCCCAGTCTCTGGTTATTTCCTGTAGTCGCATTCGCTGTCTCTGGTTATCTCCTGTAGTTGCATCCCCAGTCTCTGGTTATTTCCTGTAGTCGCATTTGCAGCCTCTGGTTATCTCCTGTAGTCGCATCCCCAGTCTGGTTATCTCCTGTAGTCGCATTTGCAGTCTGGTTATCTCCTGTAGTCGCATCCCCAGTCTCTGGTTATTTCCTGTAGTCGCATCCCCAGTCTTTGGTTATTTCCTGTAGTCGCATCCCCAGTCTCTGGTTATTTCCTGTAGTCGCATTCGCAGCCTCTGGTTATTTCCTGTAGTCGCATTCGCAGTCTGGTTATTTCCGGTAGTCGCATTTGCAGCCTCTGGTTATCTCCTGTAGTTGCATCCCCAGTCTGGTCATCTCCTGTAGTCACATTCGCAGTCTGGTTATCTCCTGTTGTCGCATCCCCAGTCTCTGGTCATCTCCTGTAGTCGCATTCGCAGTCTGGTTATTTCCAGTAGTCGAATTTGCAGCCTCTGGTTATCTCCTGTAGTCGCATTTGCAGTGTGGTTATCTCCTATAGTCGCATTTGCAGTCTGGTTATCTCCTGTAGTCGCATCCCCAGTCTCTGGTTATTTCCTGTAGTCGCATTTGCAGTCTGGTTATTTCCTGTAGTTGCATCCCCAGTTTCTGGTTATCTCCTGTAGTTGCATTCGCAGTCTCTGGTTACTTCCTGTAGTCATTTATGATATCTATGGCTATGCATATTTATTGAATCCATATTGAGCACTATATTTGATTGGCTGTTTGCTTCTGCTTAGGCCTGGCAAACACGCACAATAGCACATGATGATGACTTCATCATCATGTGCGTGATTGTGATTGTGCGTGTGTGCCAGGCCTAAGCAGAAGCAAACAGCCAATCAAATATAGTGCTCAATATGGATTCAATAAATAGTGGGAAGAATGCCCCTTACATTGGTGGTCAGTGAGAAGAATGTTCCTTACATTGGTGGTCAGTGAGAAGAATGTTCCTTACATTGGTGATCAGTGGGAAGAATGTTCCTTACATTGGTGGTCAGTGAGAAGAATGTTCCTTACATTGGTGGTCAGTGAGAAGAATGTTCCTTACATTGGTGGTCAGTGAGAAGAATGTTCCTTACATTGGTGATCAGTGGGAAGAATGTTCCTTACATTGGTGGTCAGTGAGAAGAATGTTCCTTACATTGGTGGTCAGTGGGAAGAATGTTCCTTACATTGGTGGTCAGTGGGAAGAATGTTCCTTACATTGGTGGTCAGTGGGAAGAATGTTCCTTACATTGGTGGTCAGTGAGAAGAATGTTCCTTACATTGGTGGTCAGTGAGAAGAATGTTCCTTACATTGGTGGTCAGTGAGAAGAATGTTCCTTACATTGGTGGTCAGTGAGAAGAATGTTCCTTACATTGGTGATCAGTGGGAAGAATGTTCCTTACATTGGTGGTCAGTGAGAAGAATGTTCCTTACATTGGTGGTCAGTGAGAAGAATGTTCCTTACATTGGTGATCAGTGGGAAGAATGTTCCTTACATTGGTGGTCAGTGAGAAGAATGTTCCTTACATTGGAGGTCAGTGGGAAGAATGTCCCTTACATTGGTGGTCAGTGAGAAGAATGTTCCTTACATTGGTGATCAGTGGGAAGAATGTCCCTTACATTGGTGATCAGTGGGAAGAATGTTCCTTACATTGGAGGTCAGTGGGAAGAATGTCCCTTACATTGGTGGTCAGTGGGAAGAATGTTCCTTACATTGGTGATCAGTGGGAAGAATGTTCCTTACATTGGAGGTCAGTGGGAAGAATGTTCCTTACATTGGTGGTCAGTGAGAAGAATGTTCCTTACATTGGTGATCAGTGAGAAGAATGTTCCTTACATTGGTGGTCAGTGAGAAGAATGTTCCTTACATTGGTGGTCAGTGAGAAGAATGTTCCTTACATTGGTGATCAGTGAAAATTATATAAAGTTAATAAAAATAATTTAAAAAAAAATGTAAAGCACCCCTATGATCCCAGCACATGCTCTATATGAAAAGCTTTATGTAGGATGAGCACATGTATGTAAACATGTGTCTATAGACGCAAATGCTGGACACGGGAGCCCACCTGCAAGGTAACCCCCCCCCGGGAGAGCGCTTCTCCTAGGGAGTTATCTGATGTGGGGAGGAGCCGCGAGAGCCACCCCCAGATGTCGAGGTTCGGGGCCACTCTGTGCAAAACGAGCTGCACAGTGAAGGTAAGTATGATATGTTTGTTATTTAAAAAAACAAAAAACGAGCCTTTACAATCACTTTAATTTTGGAAAGGTACCTGTTGTTGCACTTTCTTTAATGTAATTCTGTGACGAACGCATGTAGTGTGGGCAGTGCAAAATGTAGGTGGGGATTTGTGTGGGTGTGGCTTGCGTGTGGGTGGGAACACATGAGCGGGGACAGGGGGCCCCAGGATCTCCTATTGCCCGGGGGGCCCCATGAGTTGTCAGTCCACCCCTGATCACGGTACTGGACACACGAAAAGCTGTAGCTAGTGGCCATGTTGTTTGAGATCCTTAGGGCAGCCATGACAGCTTGGCTAACAGTTTAACATTGCAGTAGAAATCTGAACTTCCTCCCTCCTCCCTTATTTCCAGGAATTCATAGGTTTATACTTCAAAAGAGCTGTTATCTCAACATAGAGAAAGCAGGACCAGGCTAGGTTTAAAAAGACAGCTAATGTTGGCCTGCCAGGATGTCCAGGCCTATTGTAAAACTGTCACTCTCTCAATCCAGAGAACCAACAGATACTGGGCATAAATACCTTAATGCAAGTAAAGCTTAAACAGTTGGGATAGTTTTGAAATTTCACCATGTTTCATAACTTCCAAATGAATAATAGCACAGCCATAATACCGTATGGACATATTTAGTTTCCTCAGATAATTTGTAACATTTCAAGTCCAGACACCCCTATGTCAGATCATATGGGAAACCACTGGTACCCCTTATTTTTCCTAGGTAAATTAGACATAGAAGACCTGGCATGTTTATATCTGTTTTGAAGGCAATCTCACGCTGAACAATAATATGTTTATTTGCAGTCTGTAAACACTATAGATGCAGAGATATGAATATGTATCACAAAGTGTACCTGGGACATGGTCGTGAATGTAGAGACCTCCCAGTAACCAACCCCTAAACAAGATGACCAGGCGATTGGTCACTAGTTGCTGTCAATACCCCTTTGATCTGACAGAAAAGAGGAGATGCCAAGACAATGGTCAGTTCTCCTTTTACCATCCAAGCAGGAACATCTGCCAAGTTCGAGAACCGTTTACCCAGCTCATCGGTCGAACTCTGATCAACCCTCGGACATTAATTGCAAGTATTCTTCTTCCCCAATTCTATCTTATTTCTTTCTGAGACTGTATATTGTCGTTATCTCTTTGAAACATCTTTTTTATATAAATGGTTTTTTTTGCACCAACTTTGACCTTTTAATAATAAAAAGTGTTAACCTTGTCTCTAAAGCTCTAAATGCAAGCTATAAACAAACTTGTCTCTTGAAGAGCGCTACTGTTGTAGAGTAAGGCCTCTGAGCAGACCTGTCTGTGGTGGCAGTATGTGTTGCAGATGCTTATTCTAAAATTATAATTGGTATTGCTAAAATCACGAGTCTCTCCCGGCTCGGTCTAAACGGGGGTGGTGGTAGTTAAAGGGTTAATTGCGTAATTAGCCCAGTGACAATCGCCCTCAGGCTGCTGACACCTAGATTGTGGTCCCACAAGCTGGAAAATCTTTCTGCTGGGCGCAGCTGAGAGTGGCATTGTTACGTAAGTGAGAGTGTGGTGTGAGGTTGGCCGGTCCTTCGTCACAAGTTAGCGAGGAGGGCAGGGATCCGACACCCACGTTCGTCACACATATCATTGCAATTTTTTACAGCAAGACCAATTCGTACTTTCATCTAGAGTACCTCTATAGGGTTACGGTGGGAAGGCGCCACTGACACCCAAAGATCAATTTTTCTGCACCTGTTTGACAGGTGCATATCATTGCAATTTTTTACAGCAAGGCCAATTCTTACTTTCATCTAGAGTACCTCTATAGGGTTACGGTGGGAAGGTGCCACTGACACCCAAAGACCAATTTTTCTGCACCTGTTTGACAGGTGCATATCATTGCAATTTTTTACAGCAAGGCCAATTCTTGCTTTCATCAAGATCACCTCTATAGGGTTACGGTGGGAAGGCGCCAACGACACCCAAAGACCAATTTATACGCACCCGTTACTTCTATACAAAGTCAATGTGACACCAGAATGTCTCCAAAAAATCTCTAATCTTGTTCCCAGTGTACTACATTGTGGCCTTATCATACACACTGGCTCCCCAGCTGTTGCTGAGCAAAATAAAGGCAGCTTGCAGGGAAAATTTTTTTTATTTTTGGCTTTATAAATGCAATTATTGCTGCAGCAGATTCTAGACATGGTACAGATCTGCCACTTTACAGGTAGACTAAGGGGACCCCCCAGGCACTATATTGGAAGGAATTTTTCATTTTTAGGCTTTCACTTTAAAAATCAAAAAATCACTGCTCATTTAAAAATGAAGTTTTTCACAAACTTTTTTTTATTGATACATGTTCCCCAGGGCAGGACCCGGACCCCTATAATCATTGTATGCCCAATTGCATATATGCCTTCAAAAAGGGCACTTTTGATCTTTGAAGTTCGGGTCAAATTGACTTTAATGGGGTCTGAACTTTCGTGGTGTTCGAAAGTTCTGGTGCGTACCGAACAGGGGTCTGTTCGACCCATCCCTACTCAACATCTCTTTTTCTGATGAACAATAGCTAAATGCCATTAAATCCAATTATTCTTTGCTCAAAGTGCATAAACCATTAGGAAACGGCCCAGAAAATCCATTTAAGATGGTACCTAACCCCTTACAACATTTCTAAATGTTCTAAGCATTTCTGAACATTTCTAAAGATAGTGACAACACCTGATGGACAGGTAGGAACCCTAAAACACATGCTATGGTCATATCCCAGCCTGAGCAGATTTTGGAACTTTGTTTCCAGACTTCAATCAAATGCCTGCTCCAGAGGACAAACATGGATTGCAAAGATTTCTTGGTATGACCAATTATCTCTCAAAGTTCTTTCATCACTACAGTGAGATAACATGTCCACTTCATCAGCTTCTGCGCCAAGATGCCGACTGGTGTTGGACTGAACAACATGCTGTTGCTGTGGATACATTGAAAGCTCAATTAACTAGTCCACCTGTCCTACAGTATTTTGATGTGCATAAGCCTTGTCTTGGTGGAGTATGTCTTCAAGAGGGGACGCCTGTGGCTTTTGCATCAAGAGACCTCACTGAGATTGAAGCATGCTATGCACAAATTGAGAAGGACTTATTGGGACTAGTATTTGCCTGTGTAAAATTCCATGATTATATCTATGCCCACCCTGTGACTGTAGAGATGGATCATCAGCCACTCATAACCATACTGAGAAAACCCCTGCACACAGCATCTGCGCGCATCCAGCGAATGATGTTAGCCACTAGCCAACCAGCTGTCGTCATTATACTGTGGCAGGTTGGCTCTTTCCTGCAAATCGCCGTAGCTATACATCAGGCATTTAAACAGCTATAGCAAGCGCAGGCCCGATGCGTGTGGCCGGCGGTCGCGATGACCGCTGGACACGCACGATCGCAGGCACGAGAGCCAGAACGGGGATCTGTGAGTGTAAACACACACACATCCCTGTTCTGACAGGAGAGGAGAGACAGATCGTCTGTTCCTACTAATTAGGAACAGCAATATGTCTCCTCCTCTAGTCAGCCCCATCCCCCACAGTTAGAAACACACACAAGGGAACACATTTAACCCCTTGATCGCCCCCTAGTGTTAACCCCTTCCCTACCAGTGACATTTACATGGTAATCAGTGCATTTTTATAGCACTGATCGCTGTATAAATGTCAGTGGTACCAAAAATGTGTCAAAAGTGTCCAATCTGTCCACTTCAATGTCGCAGTCCCGCTAAAAATCGCAGATCGCCTCCATTACTAGTAAAAGAAATAATAATAATAAAAATGCCATAAAAATGCCATAAATCTATTCCCTATTTTGTAGACACTATAACTTTTGCGCAAACCAATCAATATACGCTTATTGCGATTTTTTTTTACCAAAAATATGTAGAAGATCATATATTGGCCTAAACTGATGAAGAAATTTCTTTTTTTACTTTTTTTTTGGATATTTATTATAGCAAAAAGTATAAAATACTGTTTTGTTTTTTCAAAATTGTCGCTCTTTTTTTGTTCAAAAAATAAGACTAACAACTATATTGAAAAAATTAAGACAACAGATGGGGATACGAGATATAGAACTAGTGAAATTGCTAAAACCTTCCAAGATTATTACGAGGGACTATACTCCATTAATAACAAGATTACAACAAACAAGGAGGACAAGAAAAGGGAGAGAACCAAAGCTTTTCTTCAAGATTTAGGATTAAATAAAATAGAAGATAAATGCAATTTATTAGAGGCCCCCATAACAGAAGACGAGATAAAAAAAACATTGAAAGAAACGCCGGTAGGGAAAAGCCCTGGGCCCAACGGTTTCACCGTATTATACTACAAAAAATTCCAGGACCTACTAATTCCCAAATTATGTTCCTACATGAATGGGATAGGAGTAAAATGGGAAATGGGGAAATAGGCGTTAGAGGCCATTATCACCATTATCTTGAAAGAGGGCAAAGATAACACACTCTGCTCTAGCTACAGGCCTATAGCGCTCCTCAATACGGACACGAAACTGTTCGCGAAAGTATTGGCTGGGAGAGTGAAGAATATACTGAATAACATTGTCCACCCAGACCAGGTTGGGTTTATCCCTGGTAGGGAAGGGCGGGACAATGGTATAAGAACACTTTTGGTAACCCAGAGAATTAAAGATAGTGGAGCCCCAGGTCTACTCCTGTCAATGGATGCTGAGAAAGCCTTTGACAGGGTAGACTGGGGCTTTATGTACTGTATGCTGGAGGAGATAGGTTTCGGGCCTAACATGATCAGATGGATAAAGGCATTATATGTCCATCCTTCTGCGAGGGTTAAGGTCAACGGAACACTCTCGGAGTCGTTTGTAATGACTAATGAAACTAGACAGGGGTGTCCACTTTCCCCCCTTCTGTTTGTGCTTACGCTCGAACCTCTTCTAACAAGGATTAGGCAGAACCCGGATATTACGGGGAGTAAATGATGGGGAAGAGGTACACAAATTGGCAGCTTTTGCAGACGACATTTTATTTTACATTACTAAACCTAGGATAACCCTCCCTAATCTGCTTAAAACCTTAAAAGAGTACGGTGAAATATCAAATTTCAAGATTAACCCGGCTAAATCAGAAATATTAGAAATAAATGAGACTGAAAAAGGGGAGCGCTCAGTTTATAGGGAGCTCCCATTCGCGTGGGGGAAAAAAGAGATTAAATATCTCGGGATCAACATAACTAGATCAAGAGAGTCTCTATACCAGGCTAATTTTGTTCCTCTCCTTAACGAGATCAAAGGGGAGTTGAGCAGAATTACAAGAGGACAGCTATCATGGGGGGGAAGAATTAATATCCTTAAGATGGCACTAGATACGCATTAAAAGTTTGGGATAATTTGCACAAAAGGTAGAAGTGGGAGTATAATTCTCCTTTAATCCCTCTGAAGGATACAGAATTTTTTGCACCCGGAATAGAGGTTTTGAGTGGGAGATGGATTTTGCAAGAAGAAGCACAACTAAAGGATATGATGGAACGGGGTAAACTTTGTTCATTCCAGGAATTAAAAAACAAAAGCGGTCTTTTAGCCATCGACAGATGGCGTTACACCCAATTAAAACATTTCATCGAAACACTTCCCCAACCCATTAGATCGGTTGATAACTTTCGCCCCTTAGAGAAATTATGTGTCGATAAAGTAGGGAAGAAGGGGATCTCGAGGATTTATAAGGTGTTGATAGATTTGAAGGGAATAGAAATACCGATATTTATTAAAAAGTGGGAGACTGAATTAGAATCAAAACTTACAGGCTCGGAGGCTATGATCTTACTAAAGCGAGTACATATTACATCAGTAAACTACAAGGTGTCTGAGCTAAACTACAAATGCTTGGCAAGATGGTATATTACCCCAGATAGAGCATCTAAGTTTCAGAGTGAAACCTCGCAATATTGTTGGAGGGGATGCAAAGAGCTCAGAACAACGGCGCACATCTGGTGGCAATGCCCAGAAATCAAAAAATTCTGGGGTGAAATCAGGAAAATCATGAGATAACCCATATTGAGGTCCCCGATGATCCATGGGTGTGTTTATTTCATGGTTTTAGAATGCCAACTGAGTCATATATGAGAACACCCTTACCACAATTTCTGAATGCAGCCAAAAGTCTCATACCCAGATACTGGCAGGAAAGAAGATGCCCAACATTACAGGATTGGTACGATAAAACAAACGAAATTCAAAATCTCGAATACCTGAGATATAGCGAGGGAGTGGAAATGGAAGAGTACGAGGAAAAATGGAGGGATTGGCTAGAGTTTAAAAGCTCAATAAGGTCTGCAGAGATGTTAAGAATCTAAAAGGATTCTGTGGTTTGGCCCTTTACTTAGTTAGAGATCTGTAAAAAGCAACATGAGTGGAGTTCATGAGTGGATTAGAACCGGTAGGACTTAGGGCCCGTGGTGGAATGATATAGAGGACTTCGGGGAGTCAGGGGGATATGGTGTAGAATTGGGGAGAAGGGAGGGGGGTTTAGACAAGTTTGGTACTAGACTCGCTTCAATTGTCACTAATGAAGAGAGGTTCCAAGAAAGACTGGGTCGTTAGCGATGGAGATTCTTTAGCGATATATGTAACCATGGCAAATGGCTAGAAAATAAACTAGTTCAGCAAGGAAAAAAAAAAAAAAAAATCTAATATATGCCACTATGATGTGAACAACGAGTCGGGCTAATATTGAACTGCAAAGTTGAAACCTACCCCCCTGATAATGGTCACTGATGTGGTAAAAAAAAAAAAAAAGAAATGTGCACTTGATGGTTCTGACATTTATGCAGCCCTACTCAACCTCTGCAACACACCTAGGGATGGCATGCCTTCTCCGGCACAACATTTACTATCACGACGAACCAGGACTCTGATCCCCATGGTCCCATCCCAGCTCCTGCCATGAGTTGAGACTGATGTTCAGGCTGCTTTATTTACACTCAGGCAAAAAGGAAAGATAAGCCATGACAAATTGGCCAGACACCTTTCCCCTCTGGAGCCTGGGCAGGTGGTAAGGATGGAGACAACCCGTGGGTTTGACAAACCGGTCACGGTTGATGGAAAGGCCTGCAGACCAAACAGCTACGCTGTCCATTCTGATGGTAGGACCTATGTAAGGAACCGCTGTCACCTCCTACAGGTACCTGAATCATAGTGTACTGCCGCTGCCCATGTGCCTATGATCACTTCAGGACCCCAAGCACAGCCGTCTGCTGCTGTGCCAATTGACACTTCCACCAACGGATGTAACACACAACCACAACAAAATTATGACAACAACAGGCAAGAGGTTTCAGACTCACAAGCCCCACAAGTTGAGGCAGGAAGAGTGTGTAAACCCAATCCAAAGTTCCAATATTTTATCACACACTGACTTTTACTCAGCATCTTTAGTTTTATATTGTAGTTTGCTATTGTTCCTTGCTATGCTGCACTTCTTGTTGGTTCTTTATTACACTTTATTTATATATGCATATCCTTTCTTTAAAAGGGGAAAGATGTAGTATATGTATGTGTTGTATTTACATAGCTATGTTAGGACCTGGGGGTGGGAACAGGAAGTAGGAAGTTATGAATTGAAACTAGAAGGTATAGATTTTACATGTGGCTCTCTGCTGGCTGGAAGAAACAAGCTTCTTCACAAGATTCATCTGACTATTCATCATTGCTTCTACAAAATCTACACTTGACTTTAATGCCAGTCTTCCATTCAGGTATCACTGGCTGTTGCTGTCCCAGGCAGAGTACATTTGGTATCACTCCGCCTGTGACAGCAGTCGGCACTATACAGGAAGCAACAGCTTATGTGGCTCGGCTCCCTCCGCAGCCGCTTGCTTCCTCTATTGGCAGTTTCATTCACAACACTGATGCTCTGGGATGGAGGGTCGGCAACCTGGGATTTGGGCTTGCCGACCCACCATCGCAAAACAGGAGGACGCGGGCCACATCAGAAGGTTTTGGGGGCCACTGCCTGGGCACCCCTGGTTTATAGTTTTAGTACTGATCACTGTAGTAGTGTCACTATTGATGTCAGTGTCAGTTAGTCAGTTAGTGTTCCCCCAGCCAGCGTCAGCTAGTGTCAGATTTCCTGCCACACTATCACAGTCCCACTATAAGTCACTGATCAACACTATTACTAGTATAAAAAGAAAAAAAAATTCCAGCATATATACAGTGCCATAGTTTGTAGATGCTATAACTTTCACACAAACCAAATAATATACACTTATTGGGATTTTTTTAACAAACACATGCAGCAGATTACATTTTGGCCTAAATTCATGAAGAAATTTGATTTTTTAAAATTTTTTTATTGTATATGTTTTATAGCAGTAAAATATATTGTTTTTTTCCGTTTATAGCACAAAAAAAAACCTCTGGTGATTAAATACTATCAAAAGAAAGCCCTATTTGTGTGAAAAATAAATTAAATACATTTAATTTGCGTACAGTGTTGCATGACCGCGCAATTGTCAGTTAAAGTAGTGCAGTTCTGAATAGCAAAGATGGCCTGGTCATGAAGGGGGTACAACCTTCTGGAGGGCAAGTGAATATGATGGCACAGCTGGGGTTTTTTCAGAAAGGGAGATTTTTAATCCTGGACACACTTCAAAAATGCCAGCATTCCCTTTTTGGCCGTATGCCGTAATGTGACTTTTTTAATGACTTCAGTAAGAGATTTTTCTTTGACCATCCCTTTGAATTGCTATGTACAAAGGCTACATCTCAGAGGCAGTCAATATACTCAATCTACCTCTATTAGTTTGGAGGTTATATGGCTAAATTGGGGGGGGGGACTTGTGTGGCATTGGAAAGGAATCTGGGACTGTACTTGTGGATGACTCGGAAGCTAGCCACACTTCAGTTCACAACGGATCCTTAAAAGTTACCATACAAAAGAATGGATATAAGCTGCATTTATATTGGTATAGAAAGCTTCCTTTGCTACATAAAATATCCCTTCAAACTCCAACTGTTGCTGGAGGTGTGAACAGGAGGAGGGCACTTTACTCCACATATGGTGGACATGTCCAGAGATCCAACACTTCTGGAGGGTTGTCAGTGACACGGTAGTAGAAGTATCCACACTTTTCTTGTTTTTTTCTGCGGCTCATTATCATCTTTTTTTCTCTGCCATGCCTGTTCAAAAATCTGTAGCGCTGCATATGATAAATGTGGCCAAACTGTGTATTCCGGTTCACTGGAGATACAAACAAATTCCCTCTATCAAAGAGTGGATGTTTTTCATTGCAGGGATTGAAGAACAAATTCATATGTCACAGGATAGGATTTCTAAATTTACAAATACGTGGGCATGTTGGATACACTTCCAAACAACTTCTGCATATCAAAACCTAATGTCTGATACAAGGAGCCTTGGAGTACGAGGCATCCACCAGGCTCCCGGAACAACTGTGGTGCTGCTATTACACCTGATTGTGCCCTTTTTCTTGATTTTTTTTTTTATACATAAAGTATATATGTTTTTTGTGTTTCTGGATTGGCAGAGCATACCTGGGCGGCTCCGATATTGGATTGGGTGGTGGAGGGAGGTGTGGGGGTAGAGGGCGGTTGCCTTCAGTGTCTATTAATATTTTCCTTCTGTCAATTTTTTATTTGCCCTGCTCTTTCTTATCTATTCTTTATTTTACCAAATCCACAGCTGCATTCTTTTATTTCTCCACTAGGTGGGGCATTGTGTGTGGGCACTCTCTAAAAGACAATGCCCGATGCATGCCCCCTTACACTGCACCACCTTAGGTATGCCACTGCTGTCAATTGTAATGTGACCTTTGATTGATGTTCACAGTTTTTATGTTTGATTGCCTGTATTTTCATGTATCCTATATATATTTTTTACGATTACATAATTTATATTTATATATTTTAAATTTTTCATTTTTTAATATGCACATTTGTAGTCACCATTCATGTCAGTGAAAAATCAGTTAACCTAACCGAGAATGTTTTGTTTTCAGTCAGCCTGAAAGGACTTACTGAAATACACTTAGGTTCGGTTCACACCAATCTTTGGTTGTGCTTTGGAAGTGGTTTGCTTCCTCTAGAGTCTAATCCCACTGTAAATCTTACCAAAGTAGCACAGAACCTTTTCCCAAAGTTGCATCGCAGCTGCGTTGCATTGATGTGAACGGGCACCATTGGAAGCAATTTTTCCATTCTCATGCTACTCAGTGTGACCCAGGTAGCATCTAAAATCACATCAGTGTGAATCAGGCCTTAAAAGAAGCAGCACTGAATTACAATTGCCGTACAGTACTACTTAGCAGGAAGTACATTTTAAGACCAGATATGGCTGTCCCAATGCACATATATATTATTAAAAACTATAAAAACAAACATAAACCACTAACATAAATTTATAGCATTATTTACATTAAAATGTCTTTGTCATTAAAATAAAAGTCCAAAAAAGCTTCTGCCGCAAGGAAGATAGTAAATACTCACCTTTTCCACCATCCGTACCTCCGAGCTGCACTGTAGTGAAAAGAAATTGACACCTGAAAATTTTTCAGAAACCAACACTTCTGAGAGCATCAATTTCCTGGTCTCCTGCTACATTCTGTGGTTCTTTCTACCGGCCCTGTGTCAGTAGAAGACACAGTAGTGATGGAGGGACTGGCTGTAAAACGCACAGTGCAGTGCACAGTGCTGTAGTGGACCAGAACACTTCCAGAAGTGTCAGATTCCGATCAGTCATTAAATTGGGCTTTTCCTTTAATACAGTTCAAGATTGGTGTTGTGGCGCTTTGAGAGGTATACTTTTTTTATTTGCAAAGAACCCTTTTTTGGAATTTTTATTTTAGTGACTATTCAAGCTGATCACATCAAGTATATTTAAAAACATAAAATAATCAGGTAGGAGATTTGTACTTTTTTGGAAATCCCTTGAGATATATTGGCAATTACACATTTTGATCACGTTATAAAAAACAGCATAAACACAATTGATTTTTACTAGTTGCTATGATCCTTGTCCCAGAAATGCTTACATTATTTATATTTCACATGCTCTTTTTTCTTAATGTCTTTCAATTGTGTTAAAAGGAAATACATTAGAGAGATAGCTTCCATCATTGATCATTTTGAAAGCACTGGAAATGTAATTTCAAAATAGTTTTTTGTACAGACCCTGGAATGCAAGAAATCTGAATAATGTATTGGGTCAATTAATAAAATCTCTCTACTGCTTTCATTACTGAGCTTTGTACTGTATACGGGTCTGTTGCAGTCTCCTAAAGGGAATGCTTAGACCCCTTTCACACTGGAGGCGTTTTTCAGGCGCTTTAGCGCTAAAAATAGTGCCTGTAAAGCTCCTGAAAAAAGCCTCAGCTGTAAACCCAGTGTGAAGGCCGAGTGCTTTCACAATGGGGCGCTGCACTGGCAGGGCATCACAAAAAGTCCTGCAAGCAACTTCTTTGCAGCGCTATAGGAGCAGTGAATACACCGCTCCTATAGTGCCCCTGCCCATTGAAATCAATGGGCAGCGCCACCGTACCACCGACAAACCGCTGCTGCAGCGGCGTTTTGCAGGCGGTTTAACCCCTTTTTCGGCCGCTAGCGGGGGTTAAAACTGCCCCACTAGCGGCCGAATAGCAACGCTAAAATCACGGTAAATCAGCGCTAAAAATAGTGCCGCTTTACCGCCGATGCCTGGGCGCTTTCAGTGTGAAAGGGCTCTTAGTTTCTTAAGAGTTTTTCAATTATGTGTATATACAGTATAAATGTAATATAATTGTGTTTTTGGCTGTTTGCATGAGGGTCTATCCTTTTAATTGTAAATAGTGTTAGCAGTAAGTGTTAATGCGTTAAATAACAAGTTCCTGTGCATAGTTTCTAAATATAAACTATATGTACATGGGAGCAGCCTTGTTTGCTTATTAAATATGCAGGTTTGCTTCTTCTTTAAAGTAGAACCATTGCCTTCCATGAAAAAAAGTGTTCAAGCACTTACAGTCTTACTCCAGATTTCATTTAACTTTGGGCTTGGCCCAAACAAACAATTTTGGTTACTAGGAAATGTGCCTGCTGTCAGCATTGTATAAATATATGCAGCATCAGCTACATACAGTAAACAGCACTTTGCTCCAGCAGCAGTATGGGTACTACCTGTCCCATTCCTGGAACAAAATTAAGTAGGGTTAAGTGCTGCTCAGTCATTAATTTTATTATTGAATACAAGGCTTCCTCTGATTGGCTGAGGTGGAGATTGTGATGTCCACCCCCTGGATTTCCACCTGAGCCAATTATATAATTTTTAAAGCCAACTTACTTACTGGAATGGCACCAACTTAGTGGTATAGAGCAAATGTGGTATGAATTTACAAAAAGGGATTGAGATATATACCAGGAAACTACAGACCAGTCAGTCTAACATAAGTAGTTTGTCAGGTATTTGAGGGAATGGTTATACAGTCTGTTCAGAAATATGTCTGCAATAAATATATCGTAAGTGACAACCAGCATTGATTTATGAAGCTTGTTCTTGTCACACCAACCTGTTATCAATCCATGAGGAAGTAAAAAGGAAATTGGCTTATGGAAGTTCAGTAGACATACTTTATCCAAATTTTGCTAAAGCATTCAATACTGTACGTCATAAACATTTAATCTATAAAATAAGGTCTGTTGAAGTTGAGGAAATTTTATGAATAGGAAACTGGTTACATCAATGGGTCCAGAGAGTAGTGATAAATGACTCATTCTTTCTTGTAGATCACAGACCTATCAATAGCATGCAATGCCAAGCTGCAGCTGACAAAGCCAGCAAAATATTCTCATGCATTAAAAAGTAAATACATTCAACAGATAAATCAATAATTGCACCCCTTTACAAAACACTGGTTTGGCCTCACCTTGAATATACAGTTCAGTTTTGGTCATTAAAGCCCCGTACACAAGGGTCAAATATCGGGGGGTATCGCCTGGTTCAATAAAACCAAATGTCTGCTTTTGGTCGAAGGGGCATGACCGAAAAAGGTCTGCTAATTGGGATCTGATCAGTGCTCTCAGCCAATGACTGAGGGCACTGACTGATGTGTCCTGGCGGGGGGGGGGGGGGGGGGGGGGGGCGTTCCCCTGTCAGAGCACAATAGCTCAGTGGGGAGATCGCTGCATTAACATCAGGTTTTTAGTACAGATTTGTCCCGAGCTTTTCATTTTTTCTTTCCATTCATTCCGCTAGGTTGTATGAAAAAAAGCTGAAAGTGTGTACGAGACTTAATAATCAGGAAATATGTTATTGCATTAGAAAAAGTTCAGTAAAGGGCACCAAGGTTAATAAGGAGAATGGAGGACCCCAGCTATGAGGATCAATTATAAAGATCACGGTTATTACCTCTGTAGAAAAGGTGCTAACAAATATATCAAAGCTGACTCCAGTAATAAACTGTTTATTGTAAGGTCCCTATAAGGTCCCTGATGAGGGCACGTAGCCATGATTTGAGGTTAGAAGAAAGGGAGTTTAACCTTAGATTGCAGCAAGGCTTCATTACTTTACTTTTGCTACAAACGGTGTACATTAAATCTCCTGTATTTACGGGTAACATTGATCCAAGTCTGGACCGGGCATTACTAGGTTTCAGGTTAGTTTAATAAGGCTGAAAAACCCTTTGTTTTTTACACCATAATCACAGCTCCCAACTGTTCCTGTTTAGGAGTAGAGTAGATTGGGTATCTGGTGCTCCAGGAGGTAACACCCCTAAATTGGAATAGTATACTCTGGCTTGGCTGACTACCCGATCTGGTTACTGGACTCTGGCTATGCTTTGACTATGCTTACTCTTGTAGCACTAACTCTCGATGGAGCTGCTGGTTTAAGCGGGCTTGTTACCTTCACTCTCCTTCCCTCTGTTTTACCGGCACCGGGTCTAGGGTTCCGTTGAGTTTACCTCTGGACGATACATGCACCAAGTACGTTTTCAATGCTTTATTAAACAATTTACTAAGGAAGTAGCAGGAAAGAGGCAGAAAGGAAACTACAGAAGAAACTCAAATATCTTCTTGTAAGGTTCTTGACAAATGTCCTGGTAGAATTTGGATATTACAATAGAATGCGCTCCCCTCGTGGGACACACTCTTTGCTTGCCTGGATGAGCCTCTCTCACTTGCCTAGCAGCCAGTACGTAGCACGAACAAAAGTGCCACAGACTTGTTCGGGGATAAACCTGTACAATCCTCTGCCACAGGATGGATTGGTCTTTCTGCAATGAACGTCAGTCACAGTGCTTGAACCTTTAAGCCAACCCGGCAACACTATGCTGTATAGTTACTTTAGGATACATCCTCCAACCGAGTCACCAGGCCCCTCTCCAGACCAGCACGCTGCATGATCCTTCCATGACGGATCCTCCCCTGGGATCTCCTCGGTTGTCCAGCTTCTTCACTCGGGATAGACAGCTCAGGACCATTCCTCGGCTGCTGTGGTAGGCCCCAGACAAGCTTTTGGGCCCACCCCTGCGCCGCAGCGATGTGGGCCTCAGGAACGGAGGACCACGAGATTGCTCTCTAACGCATACCTGTCGGCCAGGAGGGCCAGCAGGTGGCTGTAAAACGAACCCCTCAATATGGCGTCTGTCCCATAAATACCCTCGCCCAGAATGCAATTTGGAGGACCACCTCCACCGAGTTGTCTCCGGAACAGAAGAGCATCCATACGCTTCGACACGTTGCCTTTCCAACACTGACTAGTGATAACAGCGACACCCACCGGTCAGTATGGAAACACACACAACGTCAGCCAAGCTGAAACAGAGGCAAACTTAACCTTCCTAACGAACAAGTTACTAAATTTACCTAACATATGGTAGATCGCAAATCTACAAGCGCTACATACTCCCCCCACTACAGTAGACGTCCCCAACGTCAGTCCAAAAACAGTAACAGTAACTCCCAAGCCTGGGAGTAAGTATTTGAGTTTCCTATAACTTGGACAGACAAAGAGAGAGGAAAAGACAGTGGAAAGATATTATAAGCAGGGATGGGCTGGGCCGGGGGGCAGGGTGGCAATCTCCCCCGGGCCGCTTGGTAAAAAGGCTGCACTCAACTGGGTAATGAGGGGCCAGTGACACTATGCACAGCCACCGGCCGCCGCTAACCACATGCTGTGTTTGCAGAGCGGTAGGAATAATGCCTGCTGGAACTCAGAGTTAACACAGGTCACCGCTCACTTCCCGCTGTGCGGCCGTGCCTGTGTCAGCTTCGAGGTAGATGGCTGCAGGGCTGAGCTTAGCTACGTCTCGTCTCACACATAACTTAGCCTCAGAGCACACCGGCGCTGACATCCCCTTCTCTCTCTGCACAGACGCGAGGAGAGATAGAGATCATCTGCTCCTCCTCCTTCTGGGTCTGCTCCACCCCCACACTCCCCGAGCATGTGTGGGCACTGGGCAGGAAGTTTGAACCCAGAAAAGCGTCAGACTGCGCCTCAGCCTCCATCCTGGTAAGCTCACCCTCTCTCCTGCCTACCATTGTACAAAAAGGGGTGCTCTGTGGACTTTGTTAAAGGGGAGGGGGCAGGCTTTGGTGAGCAGAGACCCCCCTTCACGCCAGAGTCCACAGCATGCCCCCTTAAATCAGGTTTCCCAGAACACCGCTTACATCAGATCCCCTTAAATCAGGGTTCCCTTTACATTTGAGTCCACAGAGCTCCCCTGTGCAGACTCTGATGCAAGAGGGGGGGGCCTCTGTGCAGACTCTGATGTAAGAGGGGGGCTCTGTGCAGACTCTGATGTAGGAAGGGGGGCCTCTGTGCAGACTCTAATGTAAGGGGGGCTCTGTGCGGACTCTAATGTAAGAGGGGGGCCTCTGTGCAGACTCTGAAGTAGGAGGGGGGCCTCTGTGCAGACTCTGATGTAAGGGGGGGCTTTGTGTAGACTCTGATGTAAGAGGGGGGCCTCTGTGCAGACTCTGATGTAAGGGGGGTCTCTGTGCAGAATCTAATGTAAGAGGCAGGGCCTCTGTGCAGACTCTGATGTAAGAGGGGGGGCTCTGTGCAGACTCTGATTTAAGAGGGGGGCTCTGTGCAGACTCTGATGTAAGAGGGGGGGCTCTGTGCAGACTCTGATGTAAGAGGGGGGCTCTGAGCAGACTCTGATGTAAGAGGGGGGCCTTTGTGCAGACTCTGATGTAAGGGGGGCTCTGTGCGGACTCTGACGTAAGGGTGGCTCTATGGGGACTCTGATGTAAGGGTGGCTCTGTGAGGACTCTTATGTAACGAGGGCCTCTGTGCGGACTCTGATGTAACGAGGGCCTCTGTGTGGACTCTGATGTAAGGGGGGGCTTCTGTGGGGACTCTAAGGGGGGCCTCTGTGCGGACTCTTATGTAAGGTGGGCCTCTGTAGCTTACATAATAATGTACATAACATAATGTACAGGGTGCAGGGGTCAGAAGAATGTCATGTACAGGGTGCAGGAGTATGTAATGTACAGCTTGTAGGGCTCAGGAGTGGGTAATGTACAGAGTGCGGGGGCCAGGAGTATGTAATGTACAGAGTGCAGGGGTCAGGAGTATGTAATGTACAGGGTTCAGGGGTGTGTAATGTACAGGGTGTAGGGGTCAGGAGTATGTAATGTACAGGGTTCAGGAGTATGTAATGTACAGGTGTCAGGAGTTTGTAATGTACTGGGTGCAGGGGTCAAGAGTTTGTAATGTACTGGGTGCAGGGGTCAGAAGTTTGAAATGTACTGGGCGCAGGGGTCAGGAGTTTGTAATGGACAGGATTCAGGAGTATGTAATTTTACAGGGTGCAGGGGTCAGGAGTGTGTAATGTACAGGGGTGAGAGTCATGGTACAAGAAGGGTGAATGAAGGTGTTCACTGTACACTCTGTTAGAAAGAGGCCCCCTCCTGGTTCCATTATACTACTTTGTAGTCTCTAATGGGGCCTGGAGGAGAAGCTTTCTACCAGACGCTCTGTTGTACTTTGTACGAAGTGTGGGGGCGAGGCCAGGGGCGGGTCATGGACAGGGCAGGGGTCGGTCATGGGTGGGGCCTGACAGGGGGCCCTTGCTTTATTTGTTCCAGGGGCCCTGAGTGTTGTCAGTCCGCCCCTGCCGGCAAGTATACCATAATGCTCTCCCAGTCAGGGATCTCTGCCCGACAGGAGCTTCCTAGTTCCTGCCCATCATGACGTCATTCAGAGGCTGGGATGGAAGAGGAGGAGTGCTGTTGTGACCTGCGGGGAACGTCCACTACAGTGGGTGAGTGAGCGGCTGAACATTGCTGCACTGCTTTGATCTTAATGAAGTGGTTAATTTTTTAAAAAAAATTGGGGTAGGGGGTTAATTAATCTACAATGATATTTGTTATATGCAGCATGGAGGGGTTTAATGTATTGCTATTGGTCACTGATGCATTTGTGACCAGTGGCAGTTAATTAACCTCTTTGTGCTGCATTAGCAGCAGTGGTGTCAGTGTAATTAACCCCTTCATGCTGCAGCATAAAGGAGTTAATTAGCACTGCCACTGGTGTCACTGCCACTAATGCAGCATAAAGGGGTTCATTAACTGCCACTGGTCACAAATGCATCAGTGACCAATAGCAATACATTAACCCCCTCCATGCTGCATATTCTAAATAGCATTGTAGATTAAAGTGGTTGTAAATGTTGTTTTTTTATATAAAAATAACAAACTTGTCATACACACCTGATCTGGCAAAGGGTTTTGCACAGAACAGCCCAGACTCTTCTTCTGGGGTCCCCCGCCGGCACTCCAGGCCCCTTCTCTTCATCCCACCTCCTGTCACCTTAAAATCATCTCATAGGGGACTTTTTGTCTTTTATATATTACCAAAAATTTGGGTAATTTATTGTGTTTGTTTGCCCTAAATTTCACTTTAGTGTGTTTGTTTTTTTTTACAGAAATTTTACGTTTCCTAGACCTTTGCAAGAATATCGTGTAAAAAAAAAAAAAAAAAAAAACGACCACTATTTTATTGTCTAGGGTGTCTTCTTTCAGGAAGTATATAATGTTTGGGGGTTTTGTGTAATCTTCATGCCTAAAATGATTTTTTAAACGTGTGCAAAAATGGCTCTGGCTAAGAAAAGGTAAATTAACGTGGATGACAAAAGTGGGAGTTGGGAGGAGGCAGGGAAGAGGGAGAGTGGGGCAGAGTTGCTCCACCATGGGCCTCTGGGTTATACTTGACCTGGGCCAAAAAATGCCAGTCAGCCCCTGGCAGGGGCTCTGGAGGGCCACATTGTCCTCCCCCCCACCCTTGTGATCATAAAAAATCTTAGACTGTTTTCCTAATCCATCACTTTTCCACGCTCTATGGGGGCCACTTGACTGGACTTGCCCCCCAGGCCTAAGGCTGCCAGCCCTCCCCTGATTATAAGACTTACACCTATAAAACATTATGTTCACATCCGCAAACAAAACCATCCTATGATTGTTCACAACCTTACTATCTATCTAGCTCAAAAGCCTCCCAGCTTGATAGGAGATCCAATAATTCCTGAAAAGGAAAACTTATTAAACACACACATATATACTGTACAATATCAGGAGCAAAGCCTCATTTCTAGAGAAAATGAGCCTCTCTTCCCATCATCTAACATCAAGAAAAAAAAAAATCTTTAAGGAGTCCATCCCTGTAATATGATCTCTTCAAATAAAGAAAAAATCCGGCTAGCAAAAAGAAGTCCTTGGATTTAAAACACTGAACAGAATATGTAGATCTTGACCATGCAGATCTCTTTACACTGACACTAACCAACCCAAAGTTCTTTTGTCCAAAGTTACCAATAAAACCGGGGATCTGGCAATGTCAGTGGTTTTCCCGTTTTATCCACGGTGGTGATGAAATAGACAACATCATCTTTTCCGGGCCTGCAAATGACCACTTTGTCAGCATAGATGTGCCGACCGAAATTCCAGTGCATGAAACATCCACTAAAACGTTCATCCATCTTAACGGAACATTAAGTCTTTCGGAAAGGCTTAGGCACAGACAAGTAGTCCCAAACAGCTTCACTGTACCAAAGTTCCCGATTAGTTTCAATCACTTGGACTCTGATGACTCCGGTTCAGGTAACCTCTGAGGTAGGCCTCGACCACGGCCGCGGGAAGCCTTCACATATCCCACCTTTCTTTGAGCAGGTACAACAGGAGTAGGTGTAGTGGATGCAGAAATCAAAGTAATGTCCCCTGAGGAGACGACAGCAGCAGTGTCTCTTTCCGGAACATTGTCAGCAACAACAGGCAAAGTGGTGGCCTGTCGTTCTCTCTCTGTAGCGGTAGCAGCTTCTACTGTGGCGATACCTGTTGTCCAATCCATCCGATAAGCATGGGGCGATGTGGTAGGTTGCTCCACCACAAACAAGTACTCTCCACATTGCGGACATCGGCCAAACGGACGGAGATGTACGGCCAATCCTTCACATTGGTGGCAGATCATGCACAGTCCCTCAATATCTTCTGATGTATACAGGACAAACCTCCCCTGCGACTTCAAACGAACTCCAGTATCTGTGAGCAGAGTTCCAGATAGCACAGCATTTATCACGGTGCTTGCAGGGAACATTCTCGGTCCCATAATTGGCTGCATCGCCGGAAAAGACATGGCCACTCTTATCTTCTCAGCACGATCACAAGGCCTCTCTTCTCCTCTGGCACCAAACACATACACACGTCCCACGCAGGAACAAGTAAGGTAGACTCCTCCCACTTGTTCTTCTGATCATGTAGCTCCCGGGCCTTCACTGGCGCCCGCCATCTATGCATTCAGAAAAAAAGTCCTGCAGTTTAACCTTTTCTCTTCCTGAAGGATTTTTTCAAAGTCCAGCTCTCTCCGTAAACTTCCGGTAAAACACTTCTCTGGATTGCGAAAATTGACGGTCAACAAATCCCGGACGACGCCCCCACATGTAGCACTAACTCTCGATGGAGCTGCTGGTTTAAGTGGGCTTGTTACCTTCACTTGCCTTCCCTCTGTTTTACCGGCACCGGGTCTAGGGTTCCGTTGAGTTTACCTCTGGACGATACACACACCAACACTTGAGTACGTTTTCAATGCTTTATTAAACAATTTACTAAGGAAGTAGCAGGAAAGAGGCAGAAAGGAAACTGCAGAAGAAACTCAAATATCTTCTTGTAAGATTCTTGACAAATGTCCTGGTAGAATTTGGATATTACAATAGAATGCGCTCCCCTCGTGGGACACACTCTTTTCGCGCCTGGATAGGCCTCTCCCACTTGCCTAGCAGCCAGTACGTAGCACGAACAAAAGTCTCTGCCACAGACTTGTTTGGGGATAAACCTGTACAATCCTCTGCCACAGGATGTATTGGTCTTTCTGCAATGAACGTCAGTCACAGTGCTTGAACCTTTAAGCCAACCCGGCAACACTATGCTGTATAGTTACTTTAGGATACGTCCTCCAACCGAAACACCAGGCCCCTCTCCAGACCAGCACACTGCATGATCCTTCAATGACGGGTCCTCCCCTGGGATCTCCTCGGTTGTCCAGCTTCTTCACTCGGGATAGACAGCTCAGGACCATTTCTCGGCTGCTGTGGTAGGCCCCAGACAAGCTTCTGGGCCCACCCCTGCGCCGCAGCGACGCGGGCCTCTGGAATGGAGGACCACGAGATTGCTCTCTAACGCATACCTGTCGACCAGGAGGGCCAGCAGGGGGCTGTAAAACGAACCCCACAACATGGCGTCTGTCCCATAAATACCCTCGCCCAGAATGCAATTCGGAGGACCACCTCCACCGAGTTGTCTCCGGGACAGAAGAGCATCCATACGCTTTGACACGTTGCCTTTCCAACACTGACTAGTGATAACAGCGACACCCACCGGTCAGTATGGAAACACACTGTCACGTACCTGGTAGGTTTTGAGCCTGAAGTGCAGAGAGAGACCTCCCCTACACCTCCCACTCCTGCTCCCCTGGAATGGAGACAGGGGGCCAGGAGTGAGGAGTGGTATGGGTGCCTGGCAGGATCCACAGTCGTGGAGTTCAGTAGTGGTGGCACCCTCTGGAATCTGAAGCCAAGAGAAGACTGAAGGCAAAGACTGGACTGCAGGGTGGACCAGGAACCCAGCAGGTAAGAGCCGGAAACACAGGACTGGAACCAGTAACAATAGCAGGTAGTAGACTGGAACGCTGGACTGGAACAGACAGCAGGTAGGAGCCTGGAACGCTGGACTGGAACAGACAGCAGGTAGGAGCCTGGAACGCTGGACTGGAACAGACAGCAGGTAGGAGCCTGGAATGCTGGACTGGAACAGACAGCAGGTAGGAGCCTGGAACGCTGGACTGGAACAGGCAGCAGGTAGGAGCCTGGAACGCTGGACTGGAACAGACAGCAGGTAGAAGGGTCAACAAGCCGGTAGTCGGTAACGGTCGGGCAGCAGAGGTACCAGGGATAAGACAGCGAATGGTCAGGCAAGCCAAGAGGGTCTGGTGCAGGCAGATAGCAGGATGGTCAATGGGAAAGCCGGGTCAGATAGCAGGATACTCAGATCAGATCAGGTTACACACACACAACGCTGTAGAGCAGACAGCGGAGATGGTGTGTGATAGACCGGTTTAAATAGCCCGCCTGATACCAGCGGGAGGGCGCGCGCACGTGCCCGTGCGTGACCGCACCCGTGAACGCGTGCGCATGCGCAGTGGAACCCGTGGCCGTGTTCCCGGGCGCCTGGATCCCCGGTTACTGGCAGGATCTTCATGACATTGCCCCCCCCCAAGGGGCAGCCTCCGGATGCCCCTTTGAGAAAATTTCTCTGGATGGGATCTTTTAAAAGATTGTAACAGATCTTCAGCATGAATATTATCTTCTGGTTCCCAAGAATTCTCTTCTGGGCCAAACCCCCTCCACTTTATCAAAAATTGATTCTGGTTAGCTCTTTTCCTATAGTCCATGATAGCCTCCACCTCGAATTCCTCCTCCCCATCTACCAAGATTGGATCAGGAGGATCCGTACTTCGGCCCGGGAATGGGTTGGAGACAGAGGGTTTGAGTAGGGACACGTGAAAAACTGGATGTACTTTTAGTGAGTCCGGGAGTTCAAGTTCATATGCAACTTCATTAATTCTCCGTTTAAGGGAAAACGGATAAAGAAACTTGGGGCCCAATTTTTTGGATGGGCAAGCTAACCTGAGGTTTACTGTGGACAACCATACCTGATCCCCAGGTGCAAGTAATAGCTCACCTCGCCTCTTTTTGTCGAAGGTTGCTTTGTTATATTCCTGGGTCCTGGTCATGGTCTCCTGTAAAACTTGGTTGTTGGAAGAAAAGAAATCCAATTTCTCCTGGACTGCGGGTACTGTACATTCTGGAAGAGAGTTAGGCAAAAATGAAGGGTGGAAACCGTAATTTGCAAAAAACGGAGTCTGTTTGATAGCAGAGTGAATAGAATTGTTATAGGCGAATTCGGCCAATGGAAGAACAGAAATCCAATCATCCTGGGCAAAAGAAGAAAAACATCGCAAATATTGTTCAAGGGTCTGATTTGTTCTTTCTGTTTGCCCATTCGTCTGAGGATGATAAGCTGATGAAAATGAAAGTTCAATGTTTAAAGTTTTACATAGAAACCTCCAGAATCGGGAGGTAAACTGTACCCCCTGATCTGAAACTATATTGACTGGTACCCCATGAAGCCTGATGACTTCTTTGATGAAAGCTTGTGCCGTCTCTGTGGCTGAAGGGGTGCCCTTCATTGGGACAAAGTGAGCCATCTTCGACAACCGGTCCACTATGACAAAGATTGAAGCGAAGCCCTCAGCCGGGGGTAATTCTACAATAAAGTCTATAGAGAGCATTTTCCAGGGTCTATCTGGGACAGGCAAGGGCTTTAGGAGTCCCCATGCCTTTGTTCTGTGCCCCTTGTTTCTGATACAGGTGGTACAGGACTCTACAAACCTTTTACAATCCTCGCATAGCTGAGGCCACCAAAAGGTACGCTGTACCAAATCCGTGGTCTTAGCCACGCCAAAGTGTCCAGCCAATGCATGATCATGGCAGAGTTCTAATACTGCAACTCGTAGTGTCTCAGGTATAAAGATCCTATTCTCATGCCACAGTAACCCATCCTTAACTTGGAGTTCCGCTCTAATGGAAGATTCCAATCCTGCGGAAGCCTGCTTAATTTGGGAAAGCAGGTTTCCCTGAAGCAAAAGGAAGTTCCCCGGAGCCAGAATGGTGTCTGGAGGAGAAATCTCTTGGGGTTTATGAAACATCCTGGATAGGGCGTCAGGTTTGGTATTTTTGGAACCAGGGCGATAAGTGACATGGAAGGAGAACCTGGAGAAAAAGAGAGCCCACCTGGCCTGACGTGGCTTCAACCTCTTTGCAGATCTCAAATACTCCAGGTTCTTGTGATCCGTAAAGATTAGAACTGGGTGAGCGGTGCCCTCCAACAGATAGCGCCACTCCTCTAATGCTGACTTGATTGCCAACAACTCTCTGTCACCTACATCATAATTCCTCTCTGCTGTGGACAATTTATGAGAAAAGAAGGCCACAGGGTGCAGCAGGGCCTTAGTTCCCTGTCTTTGGGATAGCACTGCCCCTACGGCGATTTCAGATGCGTCCACCTCTAATATGAATGGCAGAGAGGAATCTGGATGTTTGAGTACAGAGGCGGAGGTAAAAAGACCTTTGAGAGTCTCAAAAGCTTTTTGGGCTTCAACTGACCAATGGAAGCGTGTACCTTGTTTTGTTAGTTGGGTGATAGGTGTAATGATAGCTGAAAACCCCTTAATAAATTTACGGTAAAAGTTAGCGAACCCAACAAACCGCTGGATTCCTTTTTTGTCTGTCGGGACTGGCCAATCTAGAACTGCAGTGACCTTTTGAGGATCCATCTTGATGCCCTTACTAGAAATGACTAACCCCAGAAATGGAATACTTTCCTGTTCGAATTCACATTTTTCAGCCTTTGCATATAGACCATGTTGTCGAAGTCGGCTCAACACACTTCTGACGTGCCTGCAATGGGATTCAAGGGAACAAGAGAAAATTAATATGTCGTCTAAATAGACGATAACAAACAGATCAAGAAAGTCACGTAACACATCATTGATAAAGTACTGAAATGTGGCAGGGGCATTGCACAGGCCGAACGGCATCACGAGGTATTCAAAATGTCCATAGCGGGTACGAAAAGCGGTCTTCCATTCGTCTCCGTCCCTAATACGAACTAAATTGTAGGCCCCGCGGAGATCAAGTTTGGTGAATATAGTGGCCGACCCTAACCTTTGGAACAACTCTGGCACCAGGGGGAGAGGGTACCGATTTTTCACAGTAATCTTGTTTAGTTCACGGTAATCCACACAAGGTCTGAGGGTCTTATCCTTTTTCTGCACAAAGAAGATGCTGGCACCTGCGGGGGACGTGGATGGACGAATGAAGCCTCTTTTAAGGTTCTCATCAATGTATTCTTTCAAGGCCCCTTGTTCCACTTCAGTTAGAGGAAAGATTCTTCCAAACGGAATTTCAGCACCGGGAAGTAATTCGATTGGACAGTCATAGGCCCGGTGAGGAGGTAACACCTCGGCCCTTTGCTTGCTAAATACGTCCAGAAAGTCATGATATGCAGCAGGGATGGACAGATGTAGACTAGGGTCTGTATCCAGGCAGAGCAGAGTAGAGTCTTTCTGGGCATTCTGGGTTCTGCAGAACTGCTGACAATAGGAAGACGGAAAGGTAACCTCACCCGTGATCCAATTAATGTCGGATTATGTGCCTGTAACCATGGCATACCGAGGATTATGGGAAACAGAGGTGAAGTGATAATATCCAGGCGTAGCTGTTCTTGATGTACGTTAGAAATGGAGACGGGTATTGGGATGGTCTCCTGGGTGACAGGTCCAGATTTGATAGCGGTTCCATCAGCTAAGTGGATGGAGAACCCGTGGGCTTTGGGTAACAGAGGTATCTGATGTTGGGTGGCAAAAAGAGAGTCCATGAAACAACTGCAGGCTCCGGAATCAATAATAGCGGTTATTTGCAGAGTCCTTCCTGGAAGCTGTAGCAGAAGAGAAAGAGCGAGGTGAGTGTTATTTCTAGCCAGAGGTGCAACATAGTCCATGGACAAAGATAAACACTTACGGAGTTTGATGGGACAGTTCCTGACATAGTGCCCAGGTTCCCCGCAATACAGGCACAGATTATTTGTTCGACGACGTTGTCGTTCCTCCTGGGTGAGAGAAGGCCGTAGGACTCCTACTTGCATTGGCTCAGGTCGATTAAACATGGAGACAGGTGGTGCTGGTGCTGAATGATGGGGAACCTTAGGGGTAACCCAAGTTGGACGGGAAGACCCCATTGCTCTCTCAGACCTACGCTCTCGTAGACGTCGATCGATCTGAATGGCCAGATCGATTAAGGCATTTAAAGTCAGTGGTGTACCCACCCTGGCCAATTCATCCTTCAGAGAGTCAGATAGTCCCATCCGAAATTGATAGCGGAGAGCCGCATCATTCCAATTAGTGTCCGCACTCCACTTTCTGAATTCAGCCACATAGTCCTCTGCCGCCCGGCGACCCTGTTGAAGGGTATGCAGGACTGTCTCCGCAGTTACGGACAGCTGGGGGTCATCATACAACTGACCCAGTGCGTCAAAGAAAGTAGAGAGGTTGTTTAAGGATATATCATTTTGCTCCAAGAGGCGATGGGCCCAGGTTTGGGGGTCCCCAGAAAGCAGAGAAATTACATAGCCCACCTTGGTAGCCTCCAGGGAAAAGGTACGTGGCTGAAGAGCGAAGAATAATTCACAGGAGTTACGGAAGGCCCTGAACTTGTGGCGATCTCCGGAGAAACGTTCGGGTGTAGGAACCTTTGGTTCTGGGGGAAGCATCACCACCGTTGAGGAAGGCCCAACTGAAGGAGCAGGAGCAGAAGGAGCCCCCATGGGGCTGGACAAAGTTAATACTCGTTCCTCCAACCTGGTATATCCTTGCTGCAGGTTCTTGACTGCTTCAGTCAATCCTGCCAGGTGTGCACAAAGTTCCTCCATAGGAGAGGTTCCCTGCTCAGGCTCTGACATGGCTGTCTGCTACTGTCACGTACCTGGTAGGTTTTGAGCCTGAAGTGCAGAGAGAGACCTTCCCTACACCTCCCACTCCTGCTCCCCTGGAATGGAGACAGGGGGCCAGGAGTGAGGAGTGGTATGGGTGCCTGGCAGGATCCACAGTCGTGGAGTTCAGTAGTGGTGGCACCCTCTGGAATCTGAAGGCAAAGACTGGACTGCAGGGTGGACCAGGAACCCAGCAGGTAAGAGCCGGAAACACAGGACTGGAACCAGGAACAATAGCAGGTAGTAGACTGGAACGCTGGACTGGAACAGACAGCAGGTAGGAGCCTGGAACGCTGGACTGGAACAGACAGCAGGTAGGAGCCTGGAACGCTGGACTGGAACAGACAGCAGGTAGGAGCCTGGAACGCTGGACTGGAACAGACAGCAGGTAGGAGCCTGGAACGCTGGACTGGAACAGACAGCAGGTAGGAGCCTGGAACGCTGGACTGGAACAGACAGCAGGTAGGAGCCTGGAACGCTGGACTGGAACAGACAGCAGGTGGAGCCTGGAACGCTGGACTGGAACAGACAGCAGGTAGGAGCCTGGAACGCTGGACTGGAACAGACAGCAGGTAGGAGCCTGGAACGCTGGACTGGAACAGACAGCAGGTAGAAGCCTGGAACGCTGGACTGGAACAGACAGCAGGTAGGAGCCTGGAACGCTGGACTGGAACAGACAGCAGGTAGGAGCCTGGAACGCTGGACTGGAACAGACAGCAGGTAGGAGCCTGGAACAATAGACTGGAACAGACAGCAGGTAGGAGCCTGGAACGCTGGACTGGAACAGACAGCAGGTAGGAGCCTGGAACGCTGGACTGGAACAGACAGCAGGTAGGAGCCTGGAACGCTGGACTGGAACAGACAGCAGGTAGGAGCCTGGAACTCTGGACTGGAACAGACAGCAGGTAGGAGCCTGGAACGCTGGACTGGAACAGACAGCAGGTAGGAGCCTGGAACGCTGGACTGGAACAGACAGCAGGTAGAAGGGTCAACAAGCCGGTAGTCGGTAACGGTCGGGCAGCAGAGGTACCAGGGATAAGACAGTGGATGGTCAGGCAAGCCAAGAGGGTCTGGTGCAGGCAGATAGGATGGTCGATGGGAAAGCCGGGTCAGATAGCAGGATACTCAGATCAGATCAGGTTACACACACACACAACGCTGTAGAGCAGACAGCGGAGATGGTGTGTGACAGACCGGTTTAAATAGCCCGCCTGATACCAGCGGGAGTGCGCGCGCGCGTGCCCGTGCGTGACCGCACCCGTGAACGCGCGCGCATGCGCAGTGGAACCCGTGGCCGTGTTCCCGGGCGCCTGGATCGCCGGTTACTGGCAGGATCTTCATGTCACACACACAACGTCAGCCAAGCTGGAACAGAGGCAAACTTAACCTTCCTAACGAACAAGTTACTGAATTTACCTAACATATGGTAGATCACAAATCTACCAGCGCTACACTCTATTTACCTTTTTATTTTTATTAATAAACAAGTGTGATTTTACTGTACTTCTGTCTCGGTCTGGTTCATGGTTTCTGACAGTAGGCGAAGGCCATAAATTTAGAAGCTACAGTCAATCCACTTGTTGGTAATATTTTTTCCAGATTGGATGAGCAAGATCACCGCATGGATCAGTTTGCCATGGCGTTACAAATGCTCCTGAGTTGCACGGCTCACCTGGAATCCCCCACTGTGGCTGATCCGGTACAACCTAAGTTGCAGGCCGTCCCTGCTGCTGCGCCAGTCTCTGTGCAGGCTCCCGCCTTGAGTATTACCTCTATAAGAGGTATGTCTGGTTCCGCCCCACTTCCCCAGCGATTTGGGGGCGATCCAGTTCAATGCAGAGGGTTTCTCAACCAAGTTGAGATATACTTTGAGATGCTGCCCCAGGCGTTTCCCATGGACAGAAGCAAAGTAGGGTTTGTGATATCTTTGCTTTCTGAGAGAGCCTTGGCCTGGGCTAACCTGTTGTCTTGAGTTACCCTGAGTTTGTGGCCTCCTTTAAAAGGGTATTTGACGTTCCAGCACGCTCCGCTTCTGCTGCCAAGTGCCTCATGTCCATCAAACAGAGTGCAAGAACTGTTTCCGACTACGCCATTGAGTTCCGTACTCTGGCAGCAGAGGTTGTTTGGAACAATGAGGCCCTCGTGGCTGCTTTTTCTCATGGTCTCTTGGATTCCATCAAGGATGAGATAGCAGCCCGAGATATACCCACTGAGCTGGAGAGCTTGATCTCGTTTGCCATCCTCATTGACTCCAGGCTCAGAGAAATACTCTCTTTTAAGGAAGCCCCCGGCAGCAGTGACAGCACGCTGCTGGAGGGCTTTGCTTCAAAGGTAAGTTTCTCATGTGACAATAAAATCGTGCCCACACTGCAAGGGCTTGTTTAGGTCCAGGCAGCATGAAAAAGGAAGATTTGCTTACTTGATCTTCCATCCTGTTAGACTGGTCCTCAGAGTCTTCTCCTCCATGCTCCAAGGTCTTCTGATGTCATCAAGACTGATGCAGAAACCATAACACTAATTCTTCCCTTTGGGGCCCCCTTCATTTTATTGGGTCCTTCTTCTAGACCCCCTACATACCATACAACCCCCTACATTCCATAATGTCCTTCTTCCTATTGGGGACCCCCTTCATTCCATAAGGTCCTTCTGATAGGGCCCCTACATCTCAAACATCCCTTTCATTCCTTAGGACCCCTTCTTCCCACAGGAGCCTCTTCATTCTGTGGGCCCCCTGGTTGCTAGTATTTTCTAGCCCCCCTCTACCCCCTGGTGTCCCCCTGTCACCTGCCCGAAGCCTGGCTCTGCATTATATATTTTAAAACAACTAATGCGCACACCTATTTTTGATCAACCGCAGTAGTAAGCAGCTGCCAACATCAAACAGGTTACCACAAACCCACAGATAAATTGAATATATAGCAAAGGATGTGGCGCTAACTAAAATAACATCAAAAATCCATTCGGTGCAAATAATGATTCAAATAATATGCAAAATCCAACATAGCTAAAAGTTCATCAAAAGTGTCAATTAATATTGAAATGTGCATAAAAATATTTTCAGCAAAAAGTTCATATATAAACCATGCTTATAATTAAAACCATTATATCCCAACTATGTCTATGGTATTAAAGTGCAAAAAGAGTGCAAAAAAAAAAAAGGGTTTTAATTATAAGCATGGTTTATATATATATATATATATATATATATATATATATATATATATATATATATATATATATATATTTATTTATTTATTTATTTATTTTTGCTGAAAATATTTTTATGCACATTTCAATATTAATTGACACTTTTGATGAACTTTTAGCTATGTTGGATTTTGCGTATTATTTGAATCATTATTTTCACCAAAATGGATTTTTTATGTTATTTTATTTAGCGCCACATCCTTTGCTATATACAGTATTCAATGGCTGTGCCGGGCCGGCCGGTTACCTGGGCGGGTACCTGCAGCACCGTCATCCTCCGGCTTCCCTCATCTGCTCCGGGGACCTCTGTGCCTGTCGGCTGCTCTCAGGACATCACACGGCGGCCCCGGCTCATTTAAACTCACAGCAACCGTTACCGCGGGGGCCCGCCGGAGATTGCCGAGTTTTGTTGGCTGAAGCTGAAGAGATGTCAGAGAGGAGGGGGGCGGGGGAAGCCGAGTGGTCACAGAAAAGGACGAGTGTGGGCTGGAGGTGGCCGAAGATGTGTGCAGTGCTCTGAAAGCGCCGAGCGGGGGCGAAAAGAGCCGAAGGGCACCGCGCTGCGCTCAGAAGCTGAATACCTAGCCATGGGCAGTACAGCGGTGCTCAAATTACTCGCGCAGCGATTTATTTGGCAGGCTATCACTGAAACCAGCCCACTGAGCCATCGGCCCACCGGGAAACTCCCGGTAGTCCCGATGGCCAGTACATGCCTGGGTCCTGTCATGGACAGACCTTAGGTGGTGTTGTGTCGTCCCCAGTTATCCAGAAGGATAAGCCCCTGGTTTCGGTCACCCTTTCTTGGGCTAAGTCATCTATCGAGATACAGACTCATTGATGCTGCCTTTGTATCAAAGCACTCAATTCCACTGCAGCTGTGTGACACTCTACTTGCCATTGAGGCTCTTGACAGGAGACCTCTACAGCCTGCCCGGTTGACTCATGAGACGGTCATGTTGTCCATGGCCGTAGGGGCTCTTCACCATGAGATAATCCAATTCCAAGTGATTTCCTCTCCTAAGTTTCCGCTGGTTATTGGTTATCCTTGGTTACAGAGGCACAACCCCTCTTTTGATTGGCTCCGTGCTGAGGTTCTCTCCTAGTCACCACAGTGAAACATGCTTCTGAAAGGTAGCCAAGGTCCTGTGTACCTCTTTACTCTCCTCCCTGCCAGAGGAGTACCGTGATTTTAGCAATGTCTTTGACAAAGGTCAAGCCGGTAGTTTGCCTCCACACCGGCCATATGATTGCGCAATTGACCTTCAACCTGGTGCCACTCCCCCTCGTGGCCGGGTTTACCCTTTGTCCGTCTTGGTGGATAAAGCCATGGAGGAGTATGTTGCAGACTCACTTTCTCCGGGTTTCATCTGCAAACCTTGTCTCCTGCTGGTTTCTTTGAGAAGAAGAGGAGCAGTGAACTGAGACCTTGTATTGATTATAGGGGTCTCAATCGTTTCACGATTAAGAATGCCTACCTGATCCCGTTGATTACAGAGTTATTTGACCGCCTCAAGGGAGAAACTGTTTTCACTAAGCTCCGAGGTTTATCTCGATGATATCCTCATATTTTCCAAGTCCCTGGAGAGCCACCACACAGATGTCTGTCGTCTGCTTTAGAAATTAAGAGAGAACAATCTCTATTGTAAACTCTATTGTCCCATGGACAGAAGCAAAGTAGGGTTTGTGATATCTTTGCTTTCTGAGAGAGCCTTGGCCTGGGCTAACCTGTTGTCTTGAGTTACCCTGAGTTTGTGGCCTCCTTTAAAAGGGTATTTGACGTTCCAGCACGCTCCGCTTCTGCTGCCAAGTGCCTCATGTCCATCAAACAGAGTGCAAGAACTGTTTCCGACTACGCCATTGAGTTCCGTACTCTGGCAGCAGAGGTTGTTTGGAACAATGAGGCCCTCGTGGCTGCTTTTTCTCATGGTCTCTTGGATTCCATCAAGGATGAGATAGCAGCCCAAGATATACCCACTGAGCTGGAGAGCTTGATCTCGTTTGCCATCCTCATTGACTCCAGGCTCAGAGAAATACTCTCTTTTAAGGAAGCCCCCGGCAGCAGTGACAGCACGCTGCTGGAGGGCTTTGCTTCAAAGGTAAGTTTCTCATGTGACAATAAAATCGTGCCCACACTGCAAGGGCTTGTTTAGGTCCAGGCAGCATGAAAAAGGAAGATTTGCTTACTTGATCTTCCATCCTGTTAGACTGGTCCTCAGAGTCTTCTCCTCCATGCTCCAAGGTCTTCTGATGTCATCAAGACTGATGCAGAAACCATAACACTAATTCTTCCCTTTGGGGCCCCCTTCATTTTATTGGGTCCTTCTTCTAGACCCCCTACATACCATACAACCCCCTACATTCCATAATGTCCTTCTTCCTATTGGGGACCCCCTTCATTCCATAAGGTCCTTCTGATAGGGCCCCTACATCTCAAACATCCCTTTCATTCCTTAGGACCCCTTCTTCCCACAGGAGCCTCTTCATTCTGTGGGCCCCCTGGTTGCTAGTATTTTCTAGCCCCCCTCTACCCCCTGGTGTCCCCCTGTCACCTGCCCGAAGCCTGGCTCTGCATTATATATTTTAAAACAACTAATGCGCACACCTATTTTTGATCAACCGCAGTAGTAAGCAGCTGCCAACATCAAACAGGTTACCACAAACCCACAGATAAATTGAATATATAGCAAAGGATGTGGCGCTAACTAAAATAACATCAAAAATCCATTCGGTGCAAATAATGATTCAAATAATATGCAAAATCCAACATAGCTAAAAGTTCATCAAAAGTGTCAATTAATATTGAAATGTGCATAAAAATATTTTCAGCAAAAAGTTCATATATAAACCATGCTTATAATTAAAACCATTATATCCCAACTATGTCTATGGTATTAAAGTGCAAAAAGAGTGCAAAAAAAAAAAAAAGGGTTTTAATTATAAGCATGGTTTATATATATATATATATATATATTTATTTATTTATTTATTTATTTTTGCTGAAAATATTTTTATGCACATTTCAATATTAATTGACACTTTTGATGAACTTTTAGCTATGTTGGATTTTGCGTATTATTTGAATCATTATTTTCACCAAAATGGATTTTTTATGTTATTTTATTTAGCGCCACATCCTTTGCTATATACAGTATTCAATGGCTGTGCCGGGCCGGCCGGTTACCTGGGCGGGTACCTGCAGCACCGTCATCCTCCGGCTTCCCTCATCTGCTCCGGGGACCTCTGTGCCTGTCGGCTGCTCTCAGGACATCACACGGCGGCCCCGGCTCATTTAAACTCACAGCAACCGTTACCGCGGGGGCCCGCCGGAGATTGCCGAGTTTTGTTGGCTGAAGCTGAAGAGATGTCAGAGAGGAGGGGGGCGGGGGAAGCCGAGTGGTCACAGAAAAGGACGAGTGTGGGCTGGAGGTGGCCGAAGATGTGTGCAGTGCTCTGAAAGCGCCGAGCGGGGGCGAAAAGAGCCGAAGGGCACCGCGCTGCGCTCAGAAGCTGAATACCTAGCCATGGGCAGTACAGCGGTGCTCAAATTACTCGCGCAGCGATTTATTTGGCAGGCTATCACTGAAACCAGCCCACTGAGCCATCGGCCCACCGGGAAACTCCCGGTAGTCCCGATGGCCAGTACATGCCTGGGTCCTGTCATGGACAGACCTTAGGTGGTGTTGTGTCGTCCCCAGTTATCCAGAAGGATAAGCCCCTGGTTTCGGTCACCCTTTCTTGGGCTAAGTCATCTATCGAGATACAGACTCATTGATGCTGCCTTTGTATCAAAGCACTCAATTCCACTGCAGCTGTGTGACACTCTACTTGCCATTGAGGCTCTTGACAGGAGACCTCTACAGCCTGCCCGGTTGACTCATGAGACGGTCATGTTGTCCATGGCCGTAGGGGCTCTTCACCATGAGATAATCCAATTCCAAGTGATTTCCTCTCCTAAGTTTCCGCTGGTTATTGGTTATCCTTGGTTACAGAGGCACAACCCCTCTTTTGATTGGCTCCGTGCTGAGGTTCTCTCCTAGTCACCACAGTGAAACATGCTTCTGAAAGGTAGCCAAGGTCCTGTGTACCTCTTTACTCTCCTCCCTGCCAGAGGAGTACCGTGATTTTAGCAATGTCTTTGACAAAGGTCAAGCCGGTAGTTTGCCTCCACACCGGCCATATGATTGCGCAATTGACCTTCAACCTGGTGCCACTCCCCCTCGTGGCCGGGTTTACCCTTTGTCCGTCTTGGTGGATAAAGCCATGGAGGAGTATGTTGCAGACTCACTTTCTCCGGGTTTCATCTGCAAACCTTGTCTCCTGCTGGTTTCTTTGAGAAGAAGAGGAGCAGTGAACTGAGACCTTGTATTGATTATAGGGGTCTCAATCGTTTCACGATTAAGAATGCCTACCTGATCCCGTTGATTACAGAGTTATTTGACCGCCTCAAGGGAGAAACTGTTTTCACTAAGCTCCGAGGTTTATCTCGATGATATCCTCATATTTTCCAAGTCCCTGGAGAGCCACCACACAGATGTCTGTCGTCTGCTTTAGAAATTAAGAGAGAACAATCTCTATTGTAAACTGAAGAAGTGTGAGTTCCATCGGGAACAGGTTAAATTCATGGGCTATGTCATTTTCACTGCTGGTTTTTCGATGGACCCAGAGAAACCTTCGGCCGTCCTACAGTGGCCTCGACCCCTGGGGTTACGTCCTCTGCAGCATTTCCTGGGTTTTGCCAACTATTATCAGAAGTTTATTTGTAACTTCTCGTCTCTGGTCAAGCCCCTGACCGATATGACCAGAAAGAACGGTAACCCACAGAGTTGGTCTCTGGAGTCCATTAAGGCCTTTGAAAGTCTCAAGGCTGCCTTTGTTTTTGCTCCTGTGTTGGCACATCCTGATCCTAGGTTAACTTTTATCCTTGAGGTTGATGCTTCTGAGGCTGGTGTTGGTGCCCTTCTGTCTCAACGTCCTACCTCTGAGAGTGCTATGCATCCTTGTGGCTACTTTTACAAGAAATTGTCACCTGCCAAGTGCAATTACGAGATTGGTGACAGAGAGCTGTTGGCAATCATTTTAGCCCTGAAAGAATGGAGACATCTCCTCGAAGGTACCACTGTGCCGGTTCTCATTCTCACTGACCATAAGAATCTCACATTCTTGTCTGAGGTTAAACGGCTCTCTCCCAGAAGGGCGCGATGGGCTCTTTTCTTGTCAAGTTTCAATTACATTGTCTCATTCTTACCCGGTACTAAGAATGTAAGGGCTGACGCCTTGTCACGACAATTTTCCTCCACTTCCAAGTTGAAGTCGGTTCCGGTTCCTATGATTCCTTCTGATCGTATTCTGGCTACGGTTCGCACCAGTCTTACTTCTCCTTTCGGTGACAAAATTCTTGCTGCTCAGGCCGATGCTCCTCCTGAGAAACCTTGTGACCGTTGCTTTGTCCCAGAGTGTCTCCGTGCTGCTGTAAGTCCCAGCCCACCCCCACTATTCACACTCCCCTCATGCCACTGACAGGCATGTTCCAATGCCGGAAAAAATTATGTCTCATGCACATTTGTTTATCACGGGCAAAACTTTCACAACTAAAGGAAAGACATATGCCATTAAGGAGTTCCACAATTGCTCATATATTGCCTGACATGTCCTTGTGGTCTCTCTATGTAGGGAGGACCATCCGTGCCGTACGCCAGCGATTTGGTAAACACAGGATTCGTTGAGCAGGGATGTAACAAACATAGTGTTCCCAGACACTTTCTGACGGAACATAAAAAAATCCACTGTGGGTTTACAGGTTTGGGTGATTGAGGCCATTTCCAGAGATCTTCCTGCTGCAGAGTGTTTTAAATGGTTGTGCCAGCAGGAGACCTTCTAAAACTCTTTAGGTACCCTTTCTCCAGGAGGTCTCAATGAAGAGATTGAGGTACATACTTTGTTATAATACATACATGTATAGACTAGCTTTTTTAATATTTTTCCATTTTTTACAATGGACTCGTACGGTCATCATCTCCCATCTGGATATCGTTGTGCTCTTATGCCCCGTACAGACGGTCGGACATTGATCGGACATTCCGACAACAAAATCCATGGATTTTTTCCGACGGATGTTGGCTCAAACTTGTCTTGCATACACACGGTCATACAAAGTTGTCGGAAAATCTGATCGCTTTGAACGTAGTGACGTAAAACACGTAAATAGGGTCTATAAACGGGGCAGTAGCCAATAGCTTTCGTCTCTTAATTTATTCTGAGCATGCGTGGCACTTTGTGCGTTGGATTTGTGTACACACGATCGGAATTTCCGACAACGGATTTTGTTGTCGGAAAATATTATAGCCTGTTTTCAAACTTTGTGTGTCAAAATGTGTGATGGAGCCCACACACGGTCGGATTTTCCGACAACTAGGTCTTATCGCACATTTTCCGTCGGAAAATTCGACCGTGTGTACAGGGCATTAGTCTGCGGTTGGGGGTGGTGGGATCGTAAGCAACCATCTTTGATATGCATTGGTATGTATCTGCATATATGTGGTCATGCAGTACACACTTATATACATCATAACACCCCCAACACATTAATTCTGTACAACATCAATGTTGCACTTTACTATTAGGTATATATACTTTTAACAATCTGCTTATTTATACCTCTTATATAAATTTATTTTTTATTTTTTTGACATCCAGACATTGTGTGTGTTTTTTGTTACATTTTTTATCTGTTCTTTGCCTGTTTTTTTGTTTTTTTCAGCTCAACATGTGCTCCGTTTTACATTAGTTGCTAACCCACTCCAGTCCCACAACAAGTTTTTAGAAAAACTTTTTGCAATAAAAAATATTTTAATTCTCCCATTTTTATTGTTTTGGGTCCGCTGGCCGTAGTAGTCCCACGGCCGCGGACATCATGCTTATGAGAGAGTATATATATGAAGACCAGTATGATGGCCTGAATTTATGGGAGGAGCCCGGGGGGTATTTAACCAACCCACTCGCTTGTGGTCTTTTTCAGTTTCCTGTGCACGTCACTACGCCTCTTCGAACTCGTTGGCGTTCGTGAGTTGCGCGTTCGAAATTTCAGCGGCTTTCGGTTCCCGTTCGCAGTTTCTGAGAGGCTTCCGTTCCCGTTCGTAGTTTTTTCGTACAAACGTGTCTGGCTCAGCTGTCGCAGGTAGGGTTTAGTTGGCATTTCTTCATTTCATGTATCACCATTTGCTAGATACCGTGTGTCGCTCAAACCCCGATACGGAACTTACGAGTCATTCCTTAAGAAACCCTGCATGTAGCCGTAGCACTCAGCCACCGATTCGTGCCTCTATCATTTCTAAAACATTTTTCATTCATTTTTACGTACCTCACTGATTCAAATGCAGTTGCATCCGCTTCGCACCTGTTTGTCCAGCCATGTCTCAGTTGTTCTTGTCCCATGTTTTATACCATGCTCCACAGTCCGGTTTGTTATCAGTCGCAATTACGGCACACAGATTCGTGCCTCTGTCATGGCTTATCATTTTAATCATTTCACTCATTTCACCTCATGTACCGCGCTCCGATTCGAATCTAGTCGCATCCGAGATGCACCAATTCGTCCCGGTGTGCCCCAGTTGTTATTTGGCCTAATTTCAGTACATGCTCCAGACTCCGGTTGTTGTCAGTGGCAGTTTGCGGCTCTCTGATTCGGGCCTCTGTCATGGGAAATAATTTCACTGTCACATATCACGTCCTGCTTCGAATCCAGTCGCATTGGTGATGCACCGATTCGTTACGCGTGCGGCAGTTATTTTTCTGCCTCATTTCAGTACATGCTTCAGAGTCCGGCTCGTTGTCAGTCGCAGTTTACAGCTCACCGATTCGTGCCTTTGTCATGGGAAATCATTTCACTGTCACGTATCACGTTACAGTTCAAATCCAGTCGCATCTGTGATGCACCGATTCGTTCCAGCGTGCCCCAGGTATTTTCGGCCACATTTCAGTACATGCACCAGAGTCCGGTTCGTTGTCAGTCGCAGTCACGGCATGACCGTTTCGTGCCTCCGTCATGGCACGTGCCTCTACCATGACAAATCATTTCATTCATTTCACTCATTTCACTGTCACGTACCGCGCCCCGATTCGAATCCAGTAGCATCAGAGATGCACCGATTCATCCCGGCGCACCCCAGTTGTCTTGGCCTCATTTCATTCTGTGCTCCACAGTCCGACTCGTCGTTTGTCGCAGTCAAAAAAAAAAAAAAAATGTTTCGGCCTCATCCAGCACCTGCACCAGAGCTTTGTTCGATATCAATCGCAGTCCTGGAACGACCGATTCGTACCTCTGTCAGGGCAAACATTTCATTCATTTCACTGTTACGTACCGCGCTCCGATTCAAATCCAGTCGCATCTGTGATGCACCGATTTGTTCCGGTCTGCACTAGTGTTTTTCTTCTTGCCTCATTTCAGTACATGCTCCAGAGTCCGGTTCGCTGTCAGTCCCAGCTGCGGCATGACCGATTCGTGCCTCTGTCATGGCAAAACATTTTTTTTTTTTTTTTTTTTTTAGGTTTTAAATACTGTTTATTGAAAAAGTACAAAGGTATTAAATCGGCAATCGCCAATAATGATGTCAGAACAATGTAAATAACATTAGTAATGAGATATACATGTACCTAAAGCAGGTGCGGGCTCAAAACAAATGTAAAACAACCGACAAACTTTAGGGTAGCATCATAGACTCTATCTCATAGAAAAAGGCTGCTGGAAGCCAGAATAGAGTAGCTGGAGCTTGCAGGTACCAGGACTCCCCCGGAGCAGACCACGCACCCCGAATGGGATCCTGCTGTGCGTGGACCAACCGAATGGAGTACTGGGGGATCAGAGAGACCCTGCCTGGACCTATCCTGAACCCACGAACAGCCTATCGTGGAATAAAACATAAACTCTGTTGTAGCGATTAGTATCGTTATGAGCCCAACAATAATGTAAGAAATAAAATCACTCAAACCGGGGATTGTCCCCAAAATTTGAGGTGGTACATGCTGGTCAACGAGGTTTTCATTCAGAGAGAGTACAGCATCAACAAGCAGCTAAAGGAAGAGAAAGAAGGGAAGGAAAGTTCTGCATGGTCTGTTTCTCTCAACCTGTGCTAATAACTCCTAGTGGAGCTTGGAAAGAAGACAGTCAAAGGAAAGGGATAGAGGGAAAAAGAACAGAAGCACAGAAGCGGGGAAAGAGAGGAAGAGGTCGGGGAATATTAGGAACAGGAATCCTCGCGGAGAGAGGGGGGGCCGTGGCAAAACATTTTAATTCATTTCACTCTAAGGCAACATTTCATTCATTTCATTGTCACATGCCGCGCCCCGATTTGAGTCCAGGGTATCCGTCAGGCATCGATTCATCCCGGCAAGCCCCAGTTGGCTTGGCCTCATTGGCACAGTCACAGCACACAGATTCGTGCCTCTATCATGGCATAAACATTACACTCATTTTTATTTAATTTCATGCACCTGTTGCTTAAACACGTTACAAGTCACTTTTAAAAGTCAGATAGTCAAACCCTTCACCGGCTGTCATCTGTCATTTTGCTCCAGGTCAGTCAAGTTCTAAAAAAAAAAAAAAAAAAAAAAAAGAAAAAAGCCACACCTGTCTTCTTTCGAAGTTCAGTCATGGTCCTGATTCATACGTTAAAACCTTCGCCTCACTACTATCCCCCCTTATAGTCGCACAATCCGATTCATGTTGGTTTCATTTCATACACTTTACAAACCGATTTGTAACAGGATTCATTGTATGCAACTTACGAATGATTCGTATCGGTTTAATTTCATACACGCTACAGTTCGATTCAAATCTAGTCGCGGCGGTGGCACAGCGATTCATATCGGATCCATATTCATACTCTTCACAGTCCGATTTTATATTGGATTAATTTCCATACACTCTACAATCGGTTCGTATCAGATTAATTTCATACAACCGATTCGTATCGGATTCATTCCATACACTTTACAACCGATTCATATCGGATTAAATTTCATACACGTTCAAGTAAACTTCTTGCAAACATTGCAGGCGTGCATTCAAGTATAACTTCTTGCAATCGTTGGAAGTACACATCTAGTTACAACTTCTTGGAATCGTTGCAAGCACACATCCAAGCATAATTCTTGCAGTCTTTGCAAGCACATGCAGTAATACGAACTTCTCACAGTCACTACAAACACATCTCCAGCGACATAAACTCCCTTGCAATCGTTGCAAGCACAAATTTAAGCACAACTCTTACACTCATTACAAAATAGGCATCTTAGCATAACTTCTTACAATCATTGCAAGCACGCATCCAGTCACAACTTCTTGCAATTGTTGCAAGCACACATCTAAGCATAACTTCTTGCAATCGTTGCAAACACGCATCCAAGCATAACTCCTTGCAAGCACATGCAGTAATACGGACTTCTCACAGTCACTGCAAATACATCTCCATTGACATAAACTCCCTTGCAATCGTTGCAAGCACGTATTTAAGCACAACTCTTGCAATCATTGCAGGGCTTGCATCTTAGCATGACTTATTGCAAACACATTCCCAGTGGCACACAATCAGCCACACATCATTCTTCAGTAGCACTTAATCAGCCAATTGTCTCCAGTGGCATCTTCATACGAGCCACTCACCATTTTCTGTATCATTTCTCGCTTAGGTCAGTTGAGTTCAGGTTCCATCCCGCACCAGGTATCGTATTGCCACATGCAGCTGGCTCCTTCTCATAACACTATCAGGCTATACCTAGCCAGCATCCAACATTTCCTGTCCTTACAGGACCCCAGAGAGCCGTCTGTGTTTACGGCCCATACAGTAAGATCCCTTCTACGTGGCATCCAGAAGCATCAGCCCATAGCTAAACGGCAAACGTTTGCCCATCACAACTACCATCTTTAGGGACATTTCAAAAATCCTCACACGTTCCCCAGTCTAGTCATCCAAGCAGCCATCTACCTCGCCCTCTACGGTTTTCTACAGCCTAACAAATTCACTTTTAGTGGCACTGGCAGCCAGGTACTATATAGACACCACTTGACTCACTGATAAAACCATTATGTCCTTCAGCTTGTGGTCTCCAAAACTCAACAATCCGGAACTGAGGTTTACAATAACCTCTTTTGAACTAAACAACTCCACGCAGGCCAGCCTCCCCCTTGACAAGCTGACCCATATCAGGCCAGTTCCCCAAGACTTCACCCATACACGGGAGTGTACTAAGAAGCAGCTTCAGTCTCTCTTTGGAATGCTTAATTTTTCAATACGGGTCATTAAAGACAGCAAGAGATTGGCTGCCTCTGCCCTATGTGTTTTCCTTGGCTAGTAGTCAAAATGCTGATTGATTACTGGTGTTCTGTGAAAGATCCCTGGATACATACAAACTTAAAGTCAGACAATGCAAGTTCTTAACCCATGTACCATACTCAAACTACTTCCTCACATCATAGGTCTCCCCCAATAGACACTACTATAAATGTCAATTATACCTTCATGTGCAAATATATTACAACAATGTGTAAATGTACAAGCTCTGTTCCACAAAAATACTTAGCGTGCATATAATGTGCAACAAACATTTGCTGTAAAGTTCAGGAAACAATTTTGTTTTTCCCAACCTTCAATCCATACAGTACAATTCTTTAGATCCAGGGTGAAATTAATCTTTTTTTTTCTTCTATAAACAAACACTTCCAATTCGCTGAAAATTTGTGCACACACCTAGATAGAATTAAAAAAACTAGATTAAAATCACCTGTCAAATCAATAAATCTGATCTCAATGTGCTTATATTACAAACACATTCATCTTAAATGACAGTTGATAACCACCAGTAACTCTCAAGAATGACATGTGACAAAAAGGTGAAACCATCATGGCATAAGCAAATTTGTTAATGATAAAAACAAACATAGAGACTCATACAATAAAAAGGTGCTATACCTAGGTAAAATTGCTACAAATGTTTGGTCTGGAGGAGCACCCAGAGCTGCTCCAGCGCTGCTTCCCTTACTGTGCCTCACCCAGGAACACATCACACATAGCAAGCATCACCAAAAGAAATGAAGAGGAAGAGGAGGCATTTGAGTTATTTTTCTCAAGCAAGTGCTAGGAGCTGGACACAGGAACATACTAGCAGGCAGGGGTGGACTAACCATCGCGCAATTCGGGCACGGACCGAGGGCCCGTGGCCAGTAGGGGGCCCCATGACAGCTTCCACTTCAATCTACCCGTCAATCACAGCTAGCTGACGGGTAGATTGGGTTAGAGTTGCCACCTCATCCCTTTAAACCCAAACACATGTTAATTACACAGGTTCTGTGGCTGATTAAGGTGGTAATTAAACTCACTCGTTGCCTTATCTGCATTTAATTAGCCTCAGAACCTGTGTAATTCATATGTGTTCAGGTTTAAAGGGATGAGGTGGCAACCCTAGATCGGGTCCCGAATCACTGCTCCCTGCTAAGAGACTTATGCAGTGTAAACAGACCTCTTGTGATGCGCTCCTCCCCGCTGGCCCCTCCTTCCCTCCCATCCACCCCAGGTGCTTGTATTTGTCATCACCTCAGATGGACGGGAAGAGAGGAGGGGCCGGCGGGGAGGAGTGCATCACGAGAGGTATGTTTACAGTCGCTTCCTGTGCTACTCTGCATCTAGGAAGGAAAGTGCAGCAGCTGCTGTCCTGTGTCCCTCTATGTGCCCAGCATCCTGCTCTGTGCCCAAAAGCCCTGAACGCTGCCCCATTCCCTGATGTCTGCCCATACCCTGCTATCTGCTCCATGCCCTGATGTCTGCCCATGCCCTGCTCTGTGCCCCCATGCCCTGTTGTCTGCCCCATGCCCTATAGTCTGCCCATAACCTGCTATCTGCCCCATGACCTGATGTCTGCCCATGCCCTGCTCTGTGCCCCCATGCCCTGCTGTTTGCCCCCATGCCTTGCTCTTTGCCCCATGCCCTGCTGTCTGCCCATGCCCTGCTCTGTGCCCCCATTCCCTGATGTCTGCCCCATGCTCTAATGTCTACCCCATGTCATGCTCTGTGCCCCCTTGCCCTGCTCTGTGCCCCATGCCCTGCTGTCTACCCTATGCCCTGCTCCGTGCCCCCATGCCCTGCTGTCTGCCCCATGTCCTGCTCTGTGCCCCCATGCCCTGCTCTGTGCCCCATGCCCTGATGTCTTCCCCACACCCTGCTCTGTGCCCCATGGCCTGCTATCTGCCCCATGCCCATGCTCTGATGTGTGCCCCCATGCTCTGATGTGTGCCCCCATGTCCTGCTGCCTGCCCCCATACCCTGCTGCCTGCCCCCATTCCCTGCTGCCTGCCCCCATAACCTGCTGCCTGCCCCCATGATGTGCCCTGTGATGTGTCCAATGACCTACTGTGTGCCCTGTGATATGCCCTACTGTGTGCCCCATGATGTGCTCCACTGTGTGCCCTTGTGGTGTGCCCCATGTTGTGTCCTACTGTGTGCCCCATTCCCTACTATGTGCCCCACTGTGTGCCCAATTCCCTCCTGTGGGCCTTGTGATGTGCCCTGAGCCCTATTGTATGCCCCATGATGTGCCCTGTACCCTGCTGTGTGCCATATGATGTGCCCTGCTGTGTGCTCCTTGATGTATCATTCAGTGCCCCATAGTGTGCTCTTCTGTGAACACCATACAGTGCCCTATATGTGCCCTCTTGCTTCATGTAATATACCCTGCTGTACCCCATAATGTATCCTCTTGCCCCCACGTAATGTGCCCTGCTATGCCTCATAATGTGCCCTGCTGTGCCCCATAATATGAGATTTATCCCTCCTAATGTGCTCTGCTGTGCCCCTTAATGTGCCCTCATGCTCCCATGTAATATGCCCTGCTGTGTCCCATTATGTGCCCTCTTGTCCCCATGTAATATGCCCCATAATGTGCTCTGTTGTGCCCCATAATGTGCCCTCATGCCCCTATGTAATATACTCTGCTGTACCCCATAATCTGCCCTCCTGCCCCATGGAATGTTCCATGTTGTGCCCCTCTGCCACCCCCATGTAATGTGCCCCATAATGGTCCCTGTTGCCCCCCCCCCATGTAATGTGTCCTACTGTGCTCCCCCCAACCTGTAATGTTCCCTGGTGTGCCCCATAATGTGCCCTGCTGCTATCCATGTAGTGTTCCCTCCTGCCCTCCACACACACATATTGTGCCCTCCTGAATGAATGAATGAATGAAAAATTTATAGAGCGCTGCAAATGCGAACTGAATCGCCTCAAGGCGCTAATGCGTTGGTGTTGTCAGCTTCTAGAAGAGGAAGGTCTTGAGTTTTTTCCTGAAAGCTAGATGGTTTTCTTCCATGCGGATGTGGGGCGGAAGTGCGTTCCATAGTCAAGGACCTTGGACTGCGAACCTTCGTTCTCCCTTTGCTTTGTAGCGGTATTTGGGAATGAGAAGGAGGTTTTGATTAGATGATCGAAGATTGCGATTGGGTGTGTAGTGTTTTATTATCTCTCGAAGGTATTGAGGCTCGTTTCCTTGTATGCATTTGTGGGTGAGGCAGAGGGTCTTGAATGTGATCCGATTCTTTACGGTTAGCCAGTGTAGGTCTTGCCGCCGTATTTTGGATGAGTTGTAAGCGCGCAAGCTGATATTGGGGTAATCCTATATAGAGTGAGTTAGCGTAATCGAGTCGGGAATTGATGATTGTTCCAACTACTGCTGCTTTGTCCTCCTCTGGGATGAAGGGGATAAGTCTATGTAACAGGCGGAGGAGATGGTGGGATCCACTGACTACCGATCCTATTTGTGCATCTATTGTCATTTCTGAGTCAAAGATAACTCCGAGACTCTTGACTTTGGTGCTCGGAGAGATGGTCTGTCCTAAGATGGTGGGAGGTGTCCACAGAGTCTTGTTTTTGGCATTTTGGTTAGCGTGTAGGAGAAGAAGTTCTGTTTTTGAACCGTTGAGTTTGAGGGAGCTAATGATCATCCAGTCATCTGTCATAGTGAGGCATTTTTCTAGTTGTTGATGGTGGTCTTTTTGTCCGGTGATGCGAGGGTACAGTTGGGTGTCATCAGCATATGAGTGGAAGGAGAGGTCCGATTTTCTGATGATTTTGAGGAGTGGGCGGATGTAGATGTTGAATAGGATTGGTGATAAGGGTGAACCCTGCGGGACTCCACAGGAGATTGTGCGGGTTTCAGAGGTGAATGCTCCAAGTTTCACTATCTGAGAGCGATTCTCTAAGAAGGATGCAAACCATTTTAGACCAGAGTCTCTAACTCCTGCTACTTCTGTGAGGCGGGCGAGTAGAGTGTTGTGGTCCACTGTGTCAAATGCTGCACTGAGGTCTAATAGTACCAGGAGACATGATTCTCCGTCATCTGCTGCTTCGAGGGCATCATCCCATATTTTGAGAAGTGCTGTTTCTGTGCCATGCCCTGGGCGAAAGCCTGATTGCAGAGGATCCAGGAGTTGGTGTGTGTCCAGGTGGCGCTGTAGCTGTTGTACTGCCGCTTTCTCCATAATCTTGGAGATGGTGTTGAGGCTTGCTATTGGTCTGCGGTAGTTGGGGTCCTTAGGGTCGAGATTGGGTTTCTTTAGTAGGGGTTTGATGATACCTTGCTTGAGAGTGGTTGGGACAATCCCCTCTTTGAATTACTGATTTATGAGGTGTGTTATAGTAGGGGCCAGAATGTCGGAACACTCTTTCAGGAGTTTTGTGGGAATTATGTCGTTTGGGGATGTGCTGTCTCGAAGACTTCTCATGATGTTTCTAGTCGTGTCAGTGGAGATTGGTGTTAAAGAGAGATCTGGTGGTTTTGTGATGTTCGTGTCGATATCCTCTTCTTGCTTTGGGTGAGTTGTTTTTTATTTGGTGAATTGATTTCTGAATATTGTCGATTTTGTCGATGAAGAAATTTGATAGCTCATTGCAGAATTCTTGAGTATCGTTTGTTGGGGGCTCTAAGCAGGTAGGGTTCATTGATTGGGCGACTATTTTGAAGAGTTCCCGTGGTCGGTTTAAAGCAGTTGAGATGGTGTTTGAAAAATGTTCTTTTTTGGCTTGGAAGATTGCTTTGTGGTATTTCACAGTGAGTACTTTGTATTTTGTATGGTTTTCCTTGGTAGGATTTTTTCTCCATGCCCTTTCAGCTCTTCTACATTCTTGTTTCAGTAGTGTGAGGGTGTCATTAAACCATCTGGAGTTTTTTTTGCGGATGAGTGTTCTGCGTTTTGGCGCCACGAAGTCTGCTGTTTGTAGTAGTGCCTTGTTTAGGAAGTTGAGTGTTTGTTCCGTTGAGAAGTTTGAGTTTAACAATGGTATTTTGTTTGATAAAGTGGTTTTGAAGAGTTCGGAGTGTAGTTTCTTTTGAGATCTGTTCCAATGTGTTGTTGTTATATGTTTCTGTTTTTGAAGGGTGGTGTCGGTGGTGATTTTAAACTTGATGGCGTGGTGGTCCGTCCAGGGAAGCGGTGTGTTGTCGAATATGTTGATGTCCATATTCTGTTCGAAGATGAGGTCTAGAGTGTGTCCTGAACCATGCGTGGGAGCATTTATCAGCTGTTGAAGACCTAGTTCTTCCAGTTGGTTAATGCAGGCGGTCGCGATAGGGTCTTGGGTAGAGTTTGCCCAGAGGTTGAAGTCCCCAAGTATCAGAAAATTTTTGTTTTTCAGGGTGTGCATTGAAATGAGTTCAGTGAGTGGTGTAAGGAGATTGGTCTTTGGTCCTGGTGGTCTGTAGCATAGTAGTATGTGAATGATGTCTTGGGGTGTTGTTTGAAGCCGCAGGGAGAGTGTTTCCATAAAAGGCACTGAGTTCTGTGAAGTTGGTTTGGTGAACACAAGGTGCGATTTGAAGATCACTGCTAGGCCACCTCCTTTTTTTTCTATTCTATGCTGAGTTAGGATGCTGTAGTTCTCAGGCACCAGTTCCGTTAGGATGGTGTTGCAGTTGGGTGTTAGCCAGCTTTCTGTAATGAAGAGGCAATCTATGTGGTTTTCGATGATGAAGTCGTGGATTTCCAGCCTGTGTTTGACTGCAGATCTGGTGTTGATCAGGGCGCATGCTAGTTGCTGTGGTTGGGAAGACCCTGTACTATGACCCCCTGTGCTATGACCTGCTGACTTCAATACTTTGCCATGGTTCCCCCATGCTCTGCCCTGCTGCCCCCTGTGTACTGTGCTTGTTTGACATCCAATGCTCTGCCCTGCTGCCCCCTGTGCACTGTTTATCTCAGGTTCAACCCAGAATTGAGGCGTCCACGCAGTGCAAGCTAGGGGGTGGGGCTCTGTGTGGGTGTGGCTTGAGTGCGGGCGGGGACACAGGGGGCCCCATGATCTCCTGTTGCCCGGGGGCCCCATGAGTTGTCAGTCCGCCCCTGCTAGCAGGTAAGTTATCCCTTTGTTAGCTGCGGTGTCAAGTGACCGAATGCCAAGGAGAAGCGCCCTGTCCATCATAGCAGCTAGCATTACAGGGCACTTTAAAATGTGGGACAAAGTACTTCCTTATATGCATTTTGTTCTATTGAGAACTGAATAATGTAAAAAAAAGATACTTCTTTAAAGATAATAACGTGACTAGATAATTGAGAAAATGTTCCATGATTGCTAAATTTCCCCTAAGATAAGTTGATTTCAGGGGTCCATGTCTCCTCACTTCCTCCTCCTTTGTCTGGCGTGATGCCGGAGCAGATGCGCGTGCCCGGCGGTCGCGATGACCACCGGGCACCCGCGACTGCTCCACACAGAGACAGAACGGAGATCTGTCAATGTACACAGACAGATCTCTATGTTCAATCTGTTGTTCATACTAAGTATGCAAAACTATCGGTCTCCTCACTCGGGCAGTCCCATCCCTCCACAGTTAGAATCACTCCCTAGGACACACAATTAACCGCTTGATCGCCCCCTACTGTTAACCCCTTCCCTGCCAGTGACATTTACACAGTAATCCGTGCATTTTTATAGCACTTATCGCTGTATAAATGCCAATGGTCCCAAAAATTTGCCAAAAGTGTCCGTTCTGTCCGCCATAATGTCGCAGTCCCGATAAAAATCACTAATCACCGCCATTACTAGTAAAAAAAAAATAATAAAAATGCCATAAATCTTTCCCCTATTTTTGTAGATGCTATAACTTTTGCGCAAACCAATAAATTTATGCTTATTGTGATTTTTATTACCAAAAATATGTAGAAGAATACATATTGGCCTAGACTGAGGAAAAAAATTGCTTTTTTAAAAAAAAATTGGGGATATTTAGTATAGCAAAAACTACAAAATATTGTGTTTTTTTCAAAATTGTCGCCCTTTTTTTGTTTATAGTGCAAAAAATAAAAAATGTAGAGATTAACAAACACCACCAAAAGAAAGCTCTATTTGTGAGGAAAAAAGTACATCAATTTTGTTTGGGTACAACATCGCACGACTGCGCAATTGTCAGTTAAAGAGACGCAGTGTTGTATCGCAAAAAATGGCCTGGTCATTGAGCAGCCAAATCTTCAGGGGCTGCAGTGGTTAAAGAGGCTTACCAGATCAAATGGACCAATCGGCATATGCGTAATGGATCTAGACAGGCAATGGTGAATAAACACCTAGTAACAGGTATCTTTACAGCCAACCTCCATACGATTCTCCATGCATCAATGGACAGAAACAATTGACTCCCGCTATGTCTCAAACGTCTGTAGTGGAGCAGCTATGAATGGCCTTCTCTCACACACATGAATATTTTCTGCCATCCATGAATAGTATACTCATCCAAAAAGACAACAAAACACCTCCACATAGCATAAAACTATATGGTTAAAGGAATTTAACCCCTTCCCGCCGACCGTACGCACATATGCGTACTCGGCTTTCCGGGGTTATACCGGGATGATGCCCGCAGCTGCAGGCATCATCCCGGTACCGTTGTTTCCAGCGGGCGATCGGCTACCCGTGTATAACAACCGATGCGGCTAAAAGGCGCTTGGTTGTTATACCGGAGGAGCGGGAGGGGACATCCCCCCCTCCCGCCGCTGTTACCGGGCCTCCCGTGCGATCGGGAGGCCCGGTGTCCAATCTGGAATCTTCGGCGGCTGGGGGCGGGCTGGAACGAAGCTGTGAGCGGCTTCGTTCCAGCCTTCCTGTTGTAAACGCGGAAGCGACGTCATGACGTCACTTCCCGTTTACTCGGCTGCCAATGGCGCCGAATTTAAAAAAGTACACAGTATTCAGAATCGCCGTTTTCGGCGATCTGAATACTTTAAAGTGTAAAGGAGGGATGGGGGGTCTTTTAGACCCCCCATCCCTCCATAAAGAGTACCTGTCACCACCTATTACTGTCACAAGGGATGTTTACATTCCTTGTGACAGCAATAAAAGTAAAAAAAAAAAAAAATTTTTTTAAACACAATTTTAAAGTAAAAAAATAAATAAAATAAAATAAATAAATAAATAAATAAATAAATTTTTTAAAGTGCCCCTGTCCCCGCGAGCTCGTGCAGCGAAGAAAACGCATATGGAAGTCGCGCCCGCATATGTAAACGGTGTTCAAACCACACATGTGAGGTATCGCTGCGATCGTCAGAGCGAGAGCAATAATTCTAGTACTAGACCTCCTCTGTAGCTCAAACCTGGTAACCGTAAAAAATTTTTAAAGCGTCGCCTATGGAAATTCATAGGTACCGTAGTTTGTCGCCATTCCACGAGTGCGTGCAATTATAAAGGGTGACATGTTTGGTATCTATTTACTCGGCGTAACATCATCTTTCACATTATACAAAAAAATTGGGGTAACTTTACTGTTTGGATTTTTTAAAATTCATGAAAGTGTCCCTTTTCCAAAAATGTGCGTTTAAAACACCGCTGCACAAATACCGTGTGATAAAAAATATTGCAACAATCGCCATTTTATTCTCTAGATTCTCTGCTAAAAAAATATATATAATGTTTGGGAACTCTAAGTAATTTTCTAGCAAAATCACGGATTTTAACTTGTAAACACCAAAATTAAAAAATAGGCTTAGTCATGAAAGGGTTAATATAGTTCAGAACACTTACATTTCAGCTGATACAATGGCTGTCAGGAAAGACGTCTGCATAGTACAGCTGCCGTTTCCAGACATACATATTTGTGCAGGTGCCAAAAAGGAATGAGCGGAACAGTTACGGGCACATATGTGAACACGCATTCGCGAACGTGCTCGCGCGCCTCTCACCTGGACTGGCGCCAAACGGCCTATTTAAACAGAGCTACAGTGCTGTTTCATTGCTGCTTGGTCTACAGCGTTTGTGTATGTTCTGATTCCTGTGTTTAACTTTTGATCTTGATCCGGCTTGCTCACAACTATTCTTGTCTGCTACCTGCTCCGATCCCTGGCTTTATCCCAGACTCTGTCTCTGCCTGCTGCTCCTGTTTACCCTGCATCTGTTGCCAACCCTGCCTGTGCCCCAACTACACTTCTGCCTGCCGTTTATGTCTGATCTGCCTACCATTTACCAATCTGGCTTGCCTGACCCTGCTTCCAGTTCCTCCAGCCTGCTACAGCTCCTTCAGTCCAGCTTGGCACCTCCAGGTTCCTGCTTCCTGTTCGTGCATCCACAGTCTGTCATCAGCCAAGCCTGCCAGCCTGTCTGCTGTCCCATCTGCCTGCTACCAGCCTACCTTCCTCTACACATCAGGCTCACCAACCAGGTATGTGACAATAGCACTTTTCAAATAACTTTCAGTACAAAGGAAGCAAAAACTTCAAAACAGGCCTCGACCCGATGCGTTTCGTCTACATAGACATCATCTGAAGTGTGAGACTGTCCAAGTCATTGCGTATAAATAGAAAATGTGACCCCAATCAGATGAGCGACCTGTGACACTGAGTACGTAAACAATCCAATTAATTTCCTGGTATGAACTAAGATGGAGTGGGTGCGTGCGCATCAAGCTTCATTTTGACAACAAGGTTGCCGCATCCCTCGACCATGTTGTATACATGATCAAATTAATTTCCTGGTATGAGATATTAAGGCGTGTGTGGGTGCGTGTCAAGCCTCGTTCTGACAACGAGGTTGCTGCAACCCTCGACCACGTCATCAGTGCACTTCACATACAATTCGGAAGACAGCTCATCACAGGCAAATCTCATTCCAAGGCTCATTGTAAAATTGTACACTCATGTCAAAAAGTGAACAGATAAAAATAAAAGTAAACAACATATGAAACATATGAAACATATTCTATGCGCATCATAAAAAACAAACAATATAATATTTGATTGTAAATGTGATGTACCTAAAAATAAACACATATTTCATAGCCAATATGTGAAAATATTCAAAAACTGTATGTTAAAAACAAAAATCGAAAGAACACCCACGTCTATATGGATTATGCTCTATTAACGAAGGCATTAATATCCCACTCCACATTCATGCCGAATAGGATCACAATAAGATCACAACTCATAAATTCAAAACGTTTCAAGGCGTGAGCCCCACCTCTCCAAGGAGGAATGTATTTGTCTATAATTAAAAATTCTGTACCTCTCCGGTTCTCGGTTATGATGTTTTAAATAAAGTTTTATTATGCTGTGATTGGTTGCTCCTTTTTTAATCTCAGCTATATGCGCATTAACCCTTACAGAGAATGGGCAGATAATCCTACCGACATATTGTTTCCCAGTGTTTATTAAGAATGTGTTAAATTTGTGTTGGATTAAAAAGGAGGTAAATAGAGACAATTTAAATGTGTCTTCTTTATTTACACAGGGCTTACCAACCAAAAGAGACTACTTATAGAGCTCTCTGAGAATCCAAACACACCTCTCCATGGTCATAACCCTTATCTAAAAATCATTTTCTTATAACGAGAGCCTGTTGTTTAAAATTATGGGTATGGGTCATGGGTATCAGTACAGTTCCGTCGCAGACGTAAAAATTGACTGAGGGGAATAGACTGCAACTGACTGTGGTGACAACTGTGGTGACAACTATCGATAGGGATAAAACTATTGTGGTCCATGGGTTTGAAGTAGGTCTTGAACTTCAACTACCAATTACTAATATCAATTTCCAAATCAAGGAAATGGATCCTCTCTTTAGTAAATTCATATGTCAATGAGATTCCTCTGTCATTGGTGTTTAACTGTGCAAATAATTGATCTAGGGACTTTGGGCTACCATCCCACAGGAGTAGGATGTCATCTATATACCTGACCCAAATGACCAGATTTCACAAGTGGTTTTAACCATTTTAATTAATACATTTCTGTGGATTTTTTTTTGTTGGTGTGACCCGATCCAGACAGACTGCAGTGAACAAACCAATTAATATAATTACAGTTTTCAGTAGCCTTAACACATCTGCTTCAAAGATATGTTGTTTATTTTTTTTTTATTAGTTCACTTTTTGATATGAGTATACAAATTGACAATAAGGCTTGAAATGTGATTTGCCTGCAATCCTGGAGCGAGGCTTGATGAGCTGTTTTCTGGATTGTATGTGAAGTAAGCTGATGACGTGTTTGAAGGTTGCAGCAACCTCGTTGTCAGAACGAGGCTTGACATGCACCCACCCGCGCCATTTTAACTCATACTGGTAAATTAATTGGATCATGTATATGACGTAATCAAGAGTTGGGGCTTGACACGCATGCACCCACGCCATCTTAGTTTATACCAGGAAATGAATTGGATCATTTACATACTCTCTGTCTCAGGTCGGTCATCTGATTGGTGCCACATTTTCTATTTACACATAATGACTTGGACAGTCCCAGATGATGTCTATGTAGACAAAACGCTTCGTCGAGGCCTGTTTTGAGGTCATTGCGTCCTTTGTACTTGAAAGTTATTTGAAAAGCGCTATTGTATCAGCTGAAATGTAAGTGTTCTGAACTATATTAAATTCCTTTAACCATACGGTTTTACACTCTGTGGAGAAGTTTTGTTTTCTTTTTGGATGAGTATACTATTTGTGAATGGCAGAAAAGATTCATGCGTGTGAGAGAAGTTGAGGGCCATTCATAGCTGCTCCACTACAGATGTTTGAGACATAGCGGGAGTCGATTGTTCCTTTCCATTGATGCATAGAGAATCGTATGGAGGTTGGCTGTAAATATACCCATTACTAGGTGTTTATTCTCCATTGCCTGTCCAGATCCATTAGGCAAATGCTGAATGGGTCCATTTGATCCGGTAAGCCTCTTTAATTTCCGTTAGTTGTGACACCCTTCACAGAGGTGACCCCTACTCACTATTGACATTAGTCCCCTAATATGTGGGTCGCGCTTGCAGATACATTCAAATTGTGTCATCTGGGTCAGCAATGATCCCTCTCTAAGAAGTGGCATGTAGAAGTTTTTAATTTGTAGATAGAGAAAGAGTTCTGTTCTAGGGAGTCTGTAGGGAATGTGTGAATAGCATTAGTGGAGAAAAGTTTGTGCAGTCTGAAAAGGTCAGCATTAGACCAAGCCATAAATGCACAGAGGGATTCCCAGGCCGGGTAAAATGCAGGGTTCCTGAGGAAAGAAAGAAGGGGGTTGTGAGGAGATTGTAAATTTCGAGTGCTTCTGAATTTATCCCAGATAGATAAGGAGTGTTTTGTAATGGGGTTCAAGATGAAAGCTCTGTCTGATGAGTGAAGCCATAACATGTTCGCTACAGAAATGGGATCGCAGTCGACAGACTCAACTGCAACCCACAGTGGCGTTTCCCTGCTGCGTGATATTTGGGCAACTACGCGAGTTGGGCTGCGTAATAGTAAGAAGAAGAGTTTAGGATTCCTAGGCCACCACTAAGTTTGGGAAGAAATACAGTGCATTTGGGGATACAGGGTTTGATGTCTCCCCAGATGTAGTATATCAGTCTGCATTGTGTGAGGCATATAAAAATAAGATGGGACAGGAATGGGAAGTACTCTGAAGAGATATAAGAATTTGGGTAGTATTGTTATTTTAGCGGCATTGATTCTGCCCATCCATGATAGGGGAAGAGTGGACTATTGGGAGATGAGGCTAGTGACCTGCTTTAGCAAGGGTGGATAATTAGCAGTAAAGAGATCTGTTTCAGAGGCGGTGTGTTGTACCCCCTAAGTATGGAAGGTGATGTGACACCCAAGTAAATGGTAGGGATGACAAGGCTTGCTAAAGTTCTGAGGTTGATAGGGAAATATTAAGCGCATTTCATTTTTTGTGGTTAACATGGAGGCCAGATATTTGGCCAAAACTCTCTAATAGTGAGAGTAATTTGGGGGCGGAGAAATGGGGGTATGATGAAAAAATGAGTATGTCATCAGCAAAAAGGCATACTTTGTGCTGCTGGCCACCAGGTTCTATCCCATTAACATCAGGGTCCGATCTAATCAGTTGTGCCAAGGGTTCAATCAGCAGAGCGAACAATAGTGGGGAAAGGGGGCAGCCCTGCCGCGTGCCTCTCCTATTGACCAGCATTGCAGATTTGTAGCCAGCATACTTAATGTATGCTCGCGGGTTAATGTATAGAGAGAAGACCCATGTTAGGAAATTACTCCCAAAACCCCAGCTTTGAAGGGTGTAATGTAAGTATGGCCAAGTGACAGAGTCAAATAATTTCCCGGTATCAAGGGATAGAAAACATGTTGGGATACATCTGGTTTTGGCAGCGTGAGAGAGTAAGAGGGCACGCTTAATATTGTCGCCAGCTTGACCAAATGGGACAAATCCAGTTTGATCACGGTGCATTAGTTGACCTATGATGGTATTCAAATGGGTTGCACGAATTTTGGTCAACAGCCTAATGTCGAGGTTTAGAAGTGAGATGGGGCAATAATTTACTCAAGAAGAAATGCCAGATCATGGCTTGGGTAACATGGAAATTATTGAAGTTAATGTCTCAGATCTAAATGAGTGTCCCTGCAGTAGTGAGGTGAAAGCGTTTGTTAACATGGGCGTCAAAATGGGAACAAATTGTTTATAATAAGCTGCCGAGAACCCATCCAGTCCTGGTCTTTTTTGTGGGTTCAATGTTTTGATAGCCGTTGCCACTTCTGTATCTACAATAGGATACTCAAGTAGATCTCATTGTGTTTGGTTAAGTGTAGGAAGGGAAATACGAGATAAAAATAGCATCTGCAGCAGAAAGGTCTAAGTCCAGAGAAGGCGAATAGAGTTTGGCGAGGTTAGAGCAAAAAACTTCTAGTATTTTCACAGGATTGCTTGTATAGGTGTTATGGGTCATTTCAAGTTATATAGAAGTTGTAGGATGGTGTATTGCTCAGAGTGTGCATGCCATAGGTGTGTCAGGTTTATTAGCCTTGAGATAGCATAGATGTTGACGTTTGCGTATAAGTTTATCAGCAGAATCAGTTAGGAAAATCAAATCTAGTCGGGCCTTTTCAAGGTTAGAGTTAGTGGTGGGATTAGGGGCGGACTGGAGTGCAGCATGGCATGTGTTAAACTTAGCTTCCAGTTTCTGATATAAGTTCTTACATTCTCTTTTAAGGGTTGCTGCTTGTTGAATCAATCTGCCATGAATTACTGGTTTGTGAGCTTCCAAAAGTGTCAATGTGTTTATATTTTCAAGTTAGTGCACTTCACCATTCTGTAGAAGGTGATGGATTTGAATACCTATGTCTGGTTGGTTAATTGATAATGGGTGTGAAGTCATCCCCGGTGGAAAGTCTGGATTCATTAAGACTGGTGATAGTGGTCCAGGAACTGAAGAGAGTTTGAATTTGTGGCATACTTCGTTAACACAGTGTAGGGAAGGCCTTATGACAGGGTGTTCTGTTAGGTCTTTTGGGATAAGAATCCAGATCCACCGTATATAACTTATGGGAAGTTTAGAAAAGGAATGTTATAAGCATACCCAGTCTTTTATTTGGGGATGAATGTGCCAGTTTATGATGCGCTGCACATGGCACGCCCAATAGTAGTATTGGATGTCAGGTAGGCCTATTCCTCCCTTAGTTTGGGGTTTGACTAATTGGGTATAACTGATTCTAGGGTGATTCTGATTTCATAAAAAGGCTCTGCAAATTTTTCTAAAAGATTGTATGAATGTTTGGTAGTCGGATGGGTATCGTTTGTAGGCGGTACAGTATGCGTGGGACAATGTTCATTTTAATGATTGCCACTCTGCCAAACCAAGAAAAATGTGATTTGTTCCAATTTTTAAGGTCTTCTGTGATATTCTTAAGTATTGGTTGATCATTTTTTGAATATAGATTAGAGAGATTTGTTTGTAGCTAAACTCCTAAGTAGGTCACAGCTTCTGATTGCCACCTGAATGGAAAGTTTTTTTTTCTTTGAGCTCGCAACGCTGTAAGCTTTATGTTTAGAGCATGCGATTTTGAAAAATAATATTTAAGTCAAAAACCTTTAGAAGGTTGGGCAGAGTTATGTGAGGCTCTGAGAGGAATGCAGCGTACAGACAATCAGAATTTCCGACAACAAATGTTCGATGTGAGCTTGTTGTTGAAAGTTCCGACTGTGTGTAAGCTCCATCGGAAATTTCGTGTCGGAATTTCTGACAACAGATGTTTGAGAGCTGGATCTCAATTTTTCCCACAAAAAAATCCGTTGTAACTTCCGAGAGTGTGTACACAATTCAGACGCACAAGATTCCACGCATGCTCTGAATCAAGTACGAGATGGAAGCACTCGGTCTGGTAAAACTAGCGTTCGTAATGGAGATAGCACATTCGTCACGCTGCAAATTTTTAAATCTTTTAATGCAGCGCATTCTCTTCTTCTTTATAAAGCTAGAATAATGAAGTTGTTTTGCTGCTGATATTCACACAGAGTTCTGACAAACTGATTCCTTTATTATTTCTCGTGATCTCCTGAATAATCTTTATATTTTGTTTCGCCAGATCTCCAGAATAATGTTTAAATTTTTTTTTATAGTGATCTACTTTATTTATTTTTTTTATCAAGATCTCCCGATTTTTTTTTTTTAATGTTTTTTTTCTAGTGATCTCCATATTTTTTTTTGTTGTTTTGTGTGTCAAGTTACAACAACACCGTTATTATTTTATATTTTTTAACCTCAGGGAGATTGGTTGGTGTTGGTGTCTCTTGGTAATTTTAATTTGACCTTATATTTTTGAAATGTACCTGCCTACTCACAAACAAACTGTCCTTTTTGAAGTAAAACACATAGCCAAGTATTTGTGAAACAAAATAGACATTTATTAGGAGTCATAACAAAATAAAGAGGAAGGCAACGCTGGATAAACTGTTAAAATTGGCAAAGTCTTTGTACCCCAGGGCAGACATCAATTATTTGACAGGCAAAATTGGTAGCCTGAGGAGTCCATTTAATAGGGAGCACAATCTGGTCCTGGACTCCGAGAGATCGGGAGCATCAGCAGATGACTTATCTGAGGCTGTGGTCTTACAACAGCCTGCATCTTTTGCCTGACCAGACCGAACCCAAGCCATCACTCTCAAGACTTCCTTGCACGCTTCCTTCCAGGCTGTGGTTGTGGTGTTGGAGTTGTGGCAGGGGGTGGAGGAGAAGTATGGTCCAACTCACATACGTGACTTTTTTTGTGAGTTCGCCCATCACTCCCTTATTTAGAGCCTGATAGATGACTTCCTCACAAATGAGGCATTGGCCCACCTCCATTTCCTGCATTTTGCTGGCTGCCATGCAGGCATAGGCCTCTTGAAGTTTGGGGGTGGTTCTGAGGGCCGCAGTAGCGGAGGAGTGCTGACTCCTCCATGTTACTCCCCTTCCTGGGCCTTTTTGTTGGCGGAGGGGAGGAACCTGCGATTCGGTCAGGCTACTGGGCACAGCCACCTCCTGGCTGCCACTTTCCATGGCCTACTCCTGGCTGAGACTTTCCATGGCCTCCTCCTGGCTGAGACTTTCCTGTGTATGAAAATGGGACATAGTTTTAATTTTTTGGTCATCAATCACACACAATTTTGAGCTTATGACTGTTGCAAATTCAATGTTAACAAATAGAAAAGACTATCATTCTGACCCCAGTATTTTTCATTTTTGTCCCAATCATTTTTGGCTACTACTGTTGATTGATATGTAAACCACTTTGTTAAATCAGAAATTAGTGATCAATAATAACATCTAGTTAACATCATTAATTTTGTGACAAGAAATATGTTGAACAATGCTATACCTTACTCAAGATGGGCTCCTCCACATCTTCCTGAGTGGAAGGCCCAGGTTGTATGTTGCAAGCCTCATCTGATGTGGAAGGAAGAGTGGAAGGAAGGGTTGAGAGTGATGGCCTGATTTCAGTCTGGTCTGACAAAAAATGCAGTCTGTCATAGTACCAGAGCCTGGGGACATAAATGTCATCTGCTGCTGTTCCTGATCTCATGGAATCCTGGACCTTCTTGTGCTGCCTATTATATGTGCTCCTCAGGCCACCAATTTTGCACTTCAAATAGGGGATGATTGCCGTGGGAATCACCGGCTTCACCAATTCCAGCAATTGATCCAGCGCTGCCTTCCTCTTTATTTTATTATTATAAAAAGGGTGTTTCACCTGCCACAGACAGGGCAGCTCTCTGTATTTATCAATGAAGTTGGGGAGGAAGTCATGGTCGTTGTGGTCGTTGGATCTATCCATTTTATCTGCAAGACACAACACAAGACAAACCCTAATGTCAGGCTAAACTCTTCGAATCTTGTCCCAATATAGGCCTCAATCTAGAAGCAGTATAGGCCACTGATGCCCCAAGTTAAAATTGTACCTTCGTTAGCACGATCGGCGCTTACGCTACTCCGTCCTCCACTCACAGATCGTACGTACGAAGCACGCATGTTACGCTTTATATACACTGCGCATGCGTGAAACTCCACCCGCCCCTGACCTTCTTTCTAGTATATTCCCCGCCCCTTCTCTTTCGGCGCAGTGGGAGAGCATACGGCGGAGACAGAGCAGGTCCATACAGAGGAGAGCAGCAACGACAAGGAAAGTGATAAAGATGGACTCGCGCCGTGGAGAAAAATAAAATTGTAAATAAATTGCAAATAAATTATAGAACAAATATCAAGTGTACATATACGTGTGCATTTACACACTCATCCACATGTACATATGTAATAGGGCTGCCGCTGTAGTGCGAGGTGAGTACCCCAAAAAATGACAACAGAAAATATATACTTAGCGCTGCTTCTCTCAATCATAAATGTGCATACACTCGCATCAAATATGTGTCATATGACATATAACAAAGTGCCAATATAGTGCAAAAAAAGTGCATTCAATAAAGTTCAAAAATTCTAAAAAAATTATAAAAATAGGGTGCAAACAATAAAGTTCATCAAGTGTGAGGCTGGTGACATATTGATGTAATCTTGGTGACTTCCTGTGCTCCCCTCCTGGATCCCCACTCACCAGATAAAGATGAAAAATACGCCTGTGTATATCAAGATGGTGTCTCCTCTCCAGCAGATATGTAGATTGGTTGTGCCTCAGAGAATGAAATCTCCTCTTCTTCACCACTTGATTGTAGAGCCTACATACTTTACTTAGTCAAAGACGATCGGAGTAGTAAAGTTTGGACAAGTGAAGAGAAGAGGGCATATAGTGTAATACTGCAAGGTTTATTAAAAGGTTTAAAATCATTACACTTACATCAGAATCTTTAAAATGTGCAAAATTTGCCGCCTTGGCATCCAAACAGCCTTCACAGATTATCCTTAGCTTGACATGTTTCGCCCCTCCCACTGGGCCTCATCAGAAGCTTAGTCTTTGACTAAGTAAAGTATGTAGGATCTACAATCAAGTGATGAAGAAAAGGAGATTCCATGGTAATGGTAATGGTAATTAAAAACCCTCTGGTCAGGGGTGATGGTCCTCATAGGGAACGGCTGCATCAGATGTTCTCCTAGCCAAAACGCTTCATCAGGTAGGAAAACAAATGGAAGACCACCTACAGTGTCTTCCGCAGGTAGCAAGCCCAAGCCACTATTCTGGAGCTGTCTGTAGAACTCCGTGTGGGTGATGACTCCACCATCCGACATCCGCCCATTCTTTCCCACGTCCACATACAAAAACACGTATGTCGCCGACACCACCGCAGACATCACTATACAATTAAACCCCTTGAAATTATAATAGTATGACCCCAAGTTGGGGGGTGGGATGATGTGGACGTGTTTCCCATCGATTGCCTCTCCGCATTTAGGAAAGTCCCACTGCTGGGCAAAGTGGGATGCCACAGTCTGCCATTGCTGTAGGGTTGAAGGAAACTGTGGAGTCAAACAAGAAAAACAAAAATTAGTAGTACTTTTACACATAACATTGCAAGCAGATTAGACACAAACATTCGTGGCCAACATCAGTATAACATTTATTTTAACCACTTCAGCCCCAGAGGATTTTACCCCCTTCCTGACCAGAGCACTTTTTGCGATTTGGCACTGCGTTGATTTAACTGACAGTTGCGCGGTTGTGCGACATTGTACCCAAGCAAAATGGACGTCATTTTTTTCCCACAAATAGAGCTTTCTTTTGGTGGTATTTGATCGCCTCTGCGGTTTTTATTCTTTGCGCTATAAACAAAAAAAGAGCAACAATTTTGAAAAAACGCAATATTTTTTACTTTTTGCTATAATAAACATCCCCAAAAATATATAAAAAAACTATTTTTTTCCTGTTTAGGCCCATATGTATACTTCTACATATTTTTGTTAAAAAAAATCGCAATAAGCGTATATTGATTGGTTTGCGCAAAATTTATAGTGTCTACAAAATAGGGGATAGTTTTATGGCATTTTTATTTATCGCGGCAATCTGCAATTTTTTTCGGAACTGCGGCATTATAGCGGACAGATCGGACATTTTTGACACTTTTTTGGGACCATTGTCATTTAAACAGCGATCAATGCTATAAAAATGCATTGATTACTGTGTAAATGACACTGGCAGTGAAGGGGTTAACCACTGGGGGCAGTGAAGGGGTTAAGTGTGTCCTAGGGAGCGATTCTAATTGTTAGGGGGCTGGACTTCAACTCACAGGACAGTGATCACAGCTATCGATGAGAGAGAGCTGTGATCACTGTCCTGTCACTAGGCAGAACGGGAAATGCTTTGTTTACAAAAGTATCTCCCTGTTCTTCCTCTCCGTGACACGATCGCGGGCACCCGGCGGACATCGAGTCCGCTGGACCCGCAGTCATGGTCACAGAGAACGCGGCGGGCGCGCCCTTTTGCCTACCAGCGCCATTCTGCCAACGTACATCGGCGTGCGCTGGTTGGCAAGCGATTAAGGAGTATTTAAAGACAAAAGTATAAGGTCCACTTATCAGATTCCTCACCCCCTCTGATGGCCCATTGTAAAAATTTTAGAGGGGGGATGTTTTGGACAGGAAACCCTCTCCATTTCATTTAGAGCTGAATGCACAAATAATGTGTGCTACTTTGGCCAGCCCCTCCTTACTTACACTATTGGCAGCCCACTGGACAGGTAAGAAGTGTCATAATACAAAAATAGGAATACACACTGTACAAACTGGAGCACATTTTTACATTCTACAATTACCTATCAAGATAACAGGAGAACAAAACTTTAAACAGTACCATTTGAAAGTATTCAGGCAGGCCCCTGCACTACATGCTTTGGTGAATTAATCCATAAATATGAACACAAAAGAGGTAGGTATAGTGTGTATGGGTTTGGCAAAGTGTGCAGATAGAGGATTGGTTTTGGTTGACTTAGCGGTTGGGGGGAGGGAGGGTTCCAAATGAGTTTGGGCCCCCCCCAAAAAAAGCCTCTTGCACTCTGTCTGAATTTAAGGACACAAATAACCTTTTAGCGGGTGTTTAGGGTAAAACACTACTATGGAGCTGACAAAATACATTGTTAAGTGACTAGGCTAGGTGTGTATGGGCCCAGGATAGCATGCTGGGTAGGTTAGTGAAGGCAAATATGCACGAAGGACAAAAGAGGAGCATTAAAAGCTTCCAGCATGCATGAGGACAAAGAGGACATTCACAGCATTTTACAATCATGGTAATTAGGGAATGATGAAATAAATACAATACACTAGCAAACATCAAATACATAGAATGTGATGTCAAAGGAGAAAACTTACCCTAATATAGTCCTTCTGCAGGACCTGAATGATGGCAGAACAAGTCTCTGGAATAATGATTCCCAGAGCCTGGGGGGAGATGCCTGTTGAGAACTTGATGTCCTGCAGGTTTCTTGCTGTCGCCAAGTACCGCAAGGTGGCCATGAGCCTTTGTTCCAGAGTGATGGCTTGCCGCATGCAGGTGTCCTGCTTGGTAATATAAGGGGACAGCAAAGCCAACAGACGGTGAAAAACGGGGTCCGTCATCTGGAGATAATTCCTGAAATCATCAGGATTATTCTCCTGAATCTCCCGCAACAAAGGTATGTGAGACAATTGGTCACGCTGGAGCAACCAATTCTTAGTCCAGGAACTCCTCCTCCCCCTGTTCATGGACTGGACTTGGGTCAAAGTAAGAACCCCAACACCAAGCCCCTGCACAGCACGAACTCTACGATGAGTACGTACCCACAACATGGCTTCAAAACAGTCGGCTGGTCAGAACGAATTAACAGAATGCACTGAAAATCAGAAAGGCCTGAGAAGAGCGACCAGAAAATCAGAAATGAGCAGACAAGAACGCACTGAAAAACAGATACGAACTGACTACATGCACTGAAAAACAGATACGAACCCACAAGCACAAACTGAAGAGCAGTAACGAACTGAAAAGCATGAGGCTGAAAAGAGCGAGTGGTCTCTCACCAAACTTCTAACACGAGATTAGCAGAAGGAGCCCAAAGGGTGGCACACTTGGTATTGAACTTCTTTTTTCTAGTCCCGTCGTACGTGTTGTACGTCAGCGCGTTCTTGGCGATCGGAATTTCCGACAACATTTATGCGACCCGTGTATGCAAGACAAGTTTGAGTCAACATCCGTCTGAAATAAATCCACGGTTTGGTTGTCGGAAATTCCGATCATCTGTATGCTGGCAGAAGAGTAGGAAATCGTCTGCGAAAGCAGCTAGTTTATATTGCTTACTAGTTACTGTTATTTCTTTAATGTTTGCGTTTTCGCGAATTTGCCGCAGGAAGGGTTCAAGAGTGAAAGTGAATAATAGGGGGGATAAGGGGCAACCTTGGCAAGTGCCATTCTTGATGGAGAAGGTGATTGACAGGAGACCTTTTACACGGACTTTCGCTGTGGGGTTAATGTATAATGACAGTATAAAGAGTAGCAGTCGGTTGCCCAGACCTATGGCATGTAATACTGCTTCTAGATAGTCCCAAGCCAACTTGTCAAACGCCTTCTCAGCATCTAATGATAGTAGGAAGCCGGGTTGTTTAGATTTGGTGAGCCAGTGGTGGATCTTTAGTTCTTTGAGTGTGTTATCCCTAGCCTCTCTACCTGGGATAAATCCAGCTTGGTCTTTTGCTATTAGTTTTGTGAGTAGGGGTATTAGGCGGGTAGACAAGATTTTTGCAAAAAAAATTTAATCCGTGTTCAACAGCGAGATAGTTGGAGACCAGTTCATAATCTTTGCCGGGTTTTGGGATGACTGAAATATGGGCTTCTAGAAGATTGTTGGATGGTGGATTTGGTTATGATAGTTGGTTAAATACTCTTAGGAAGGGGTTTGCTAGTAAGTCTGAGAAGGTCTTATAATAGGTCAAGGAGAAGACATCAGGGCCTGGGCTTTTTCCTAATTTCATTTGTTTGATAGCCATCTTGAACTCTTCGATTATTAAGTGGCCATCTATTTTGTGTGCTTGTCTTTGGGTGATTGGTTTTGGACTATATTGTGCTAGGAAGTCTTCAATGATAGATTTACAGGGTCTGTTGTCTTTGGAAGGTTTTTTGTTAGGAGGGAGGTTGTAGAGCTCTGCGTAATATTGGGCAAAGTGATTTGCAATATCATCGCTATTAGATAGCACTGCCCTGTGAGTGTAAGTATAGAGCGAATTGTGATTCTTGCTTTTTTGCATTGCAGGACTTTAGCAAGCTCATAAAACAGCTTTTGGGATAGAGCATATTTCCTTTTGACTTTTTTTCCTAGTTCCTTCCTTAGGTGAGCCGTGCATGGTCCAATTCTGTTTGGGTTTGTGGAGCTCTAGTCAGTTTGTGTGCTTCTTTAAGGTTTTGTATTTGTTTTAAAAGGGTATGTATGGATTCTTGTTTATTCCGTTTGCGAATAGCTTCTATTTTCAGTAGTTTGCCTCTGATTACACATTTGTGTGCTTCCCATTGAGCCATGGGGTTTGTTTCCGGAGTGTTGTGTTAGTGTCAAAAAAGTTATTGATGTCTTTATTGATTATGGAAGTGTGCGAAAGGTCGGTTAGCAGTGACGCATCCAATTTCCAGGTTTTGCTGAATTGCATATGTTCTGGGAATTTGATAGTCCTAGTGATTGGGTGGTAATCTCAAATAAACATTGGTTTGATGGTTGTTCCAGAGAGAAATGGATGGTCTTTTTGTGTAATGAATATGTAGTCTATTCTAGAATGGCGATTGTGAGGTGAAGAGAAGAAGGTATATTCCTTCACACCTGGGAGTAAAGTACGCCAAGAGTCATGTAAGAGTAAGTTTTGTAGTTGGATCCTTATTTGATCAAGGGCTCTATATGGTAGCTATGAAGTTCCCGATGATGTATCTTCAAATGGGTTTAAGGCTACGTTGAAATCGCCTCCGAGTATAAGAAAACCCAGATTGGAAAGATGCTAGGGTTATTGAGATGTCACGGAAAAAGCTGACTTGGGCTGTATTGGGGCTATAGATATTTGCTATTGTGATTGGTCTATTCCATATAGAGCCTTTGATGAATATGTAGCGCCCATCTTCGTCTATTACAGAGTCAGATATTTCTATGGGTAAGCGTTTGGAAAGTAGAATGGAAACACCTTTTATTTTGGCTAGTTACTAGTTGCGTGATAGACTTTAGGGTAGTCTATGTTTGTCAGAATGGGGATGTTGTCAGACTTGAAATGGGTTTCCTGGAGACAGATATCTGCATTAATTTTACTCATATAAAGTAGGAGCGAGATCACTTTTTTGGAAGATTTAAGCCTTTTGCATTAAGTGAGACTAATTTAATGTTCATCAATTTTGTGTTAGAATGTGGAGGAGTCATTGTGAGTGTGTACATTTAGTTGTAATCCTATGTGGCGAGAGGGAGAGAAAAAAAAGGGTGGGGAGAAGAATTATACATGGAGATTAGAAAGGGAGGTCATATAGGTAAGAGGAGGGGTGGGTTTGGATTTATAGAGGTGGTGTGGGGTAGGAGGTGGTCCGACAGCAAGGATAGGCCAGCTATCCTGCTTTGAATGGGAAAGAGTGCCAGAGTGGGTCAACACAGGTAATCAAATTGTGCTGGGTTAGGAGGTGGTACGGCTGGAGAAGATGTTGATGGATAGTGCATGGTAAAGAGAGGGCTGGATATCAAATATCGACGATACTCAGGTCCTTGTGAACAATGGGATAATCGTGATGAGAGATGAGGGGAAGATAGGAAATGTAATAGTGAGTGTAGGATTGGGGGGTTCAGTTAGGAGTGTGAGGTAAGTTAGGAGTGCTATTAAAGGTTAACAGTGAAAGCTTAGAGGGAAGATGGACCTGTCAGCCACCTGCTCAGCGAGGTCCAACAGCGAGATCCCCTGCTGAGCAAGTGGATTCCGCTTAGTGGAGGCGTCTGTGTGAAAGGGGCCTAAGATCTGTTACTGCAATGCAGAGTCATGCAAAGTGTAGTCTGTTACAGTGCCATGTGGTTTAAATGGTACCACAATGCTCCTAGCCCGTGTACTGTATTGCAGTGCATTGTTGTACAAAAGGGTAAATGTCTGTTAAAATATGCGTTGCAGTGAATTGGCTGCCATTTTGATATACATGAGCTGCCTTAACCGCTTGCCGACCAGCCACCGCAGTTTTACTGTGGCAGAATGGCACGGCTGGGCGAAACTACATTATGTTACGCCGCTTCGCCTTTTGGCCACTAGGGGCGCGCACACCCGTAGCATGTGCCAATCCCGATGCAATGCGATGCCATGACCGCTGGGCTCCTGCGATCGCCTGTGGCAGAGCGAGAACTGGGATCTGTGTGTGTAAACACACAGATCCAGGTTCTTTCAGGGGAGAGGAGACAGATCATGTGTTCATACTATGTAGAAACACCGATCTCTCTCTCCTCCTAGAAAGTCCAATCCCCCCACAGTTAGAAACACACATATGGAAGACAGTTAACTCCTTGATCACCCCTAGTGTTAACCCCGTCCCTGCCAGTGACATTTACACAGTAATCAGTGTATTTATAGCACTGATCGCTGTATAATTGTCAATGGTTTCAAAAATGTGTCAAAAGTGTCCGATGTGTTTGCCATAATGTCGCAGTCCTGATAAAAAATCGCAGATCGCTGCCATTACTAGTAAAAAAAAATAATAATAATAAAAATGCCATAAATCTATCCCCTATTTTGTAGACGGTATAACTTTTGCGCAAACCAATCAATATACGCTTATTGCGATTTTTTTTTTTACCAAAAATATGTAGAAGAATACACATCGGCCTAAACTGAGGAAAAAAATAGTTTTTTTGATAAAAAATGAGGGATATTTATTATAGCAAAAAGTAAAATTTATTGTGTTTTTTTCAAAATTGTCGCTCTTCTTTTGTTTATAGCACAAAAAATAAAAAATACCACCAAAAGAAAGCTCTATTTGTGAGGAAAAAAGTACGTCAATTTTGTTTGGGTACAGCGTCGCATGATTGCGCAATTGTCAGTTAAAACGATGCAGTGCCGAATCGCAAAAAATGGCCTGGTCATTGAGCAGCCAAATCATCTGTAAAGGCAGAAGGTTTTTTTTATCTTAATGTATTCTATGCATTAAGATTAAAAAAAACTTTTCTGTGTAGCAGCCTCCTCCCAGCACCACTGAATTACTTACCTGAGCACTTTCTCTCTCCAGCGATGTCCTCCTGATTGGCTGAGATACAGCAGCAGTGACACTGGCTCATTCAGCCAATCAGGGGAGAGAGGGGCGGGCTGGGCTGGGGCTTCATGTCTGAATGGCTACAGGGAGCTCTGACTTGGCTCGGGTGCCTCCATAGAAAGCTGCTGGCTGTGGGGGCACTCGATAGGAGGGAGGGGCCAGGAGCAGCAAAGAGGGACCCAAGAAGAGGAGGATCCAGACTGCTCTGTGCAAAACCAACTGCACAGAGGAGGTAAGTTTAACATGTTTGTTATTTAAAAAAAAACAAAAAAGGAGACTTTACAATTGCTTTAAAATAATAATGCTCCCTATGTTTATATAACAATGAAAGGTGCTTATGACTATCAAGAATTATTCAGCTATAAATTTCCTTCTACTTCATGTTTGTTTCATGTTTTATCCAACAGCACCTTTAGCATTACTCACAATTCTACTTCCTCCTCTCCTCTTCCTTTCTCTGTTGGAGTCCCCCAAGGTTCTGTCCTAGGACCTCTCCTAATTTCAATCTACACCTCCTCCCTGGGTCAGCTGATAGCCTCCCACGGCTTCATCTACCATCTCTACACTGACGACACTCAAATCTATTTCTCTACCCCTCAACTCCCTTCAGTCTCCTCACATATCACTAATTTACTATCAGATATATCAGTCTGGATGTCACACCACTTCCTCAAACTTAATCTATCCAAAACTAAACTTATAATTTTTCCTCCCCCACGTGTCTCTTCCCCTGATCTCTCTGTCAAAATCGATAGCACAACTATCAGCCCATCCCCACATGCCAAGGTCCTAGGAGTAGTCCTGGACTCTGAACTCTCCTTTAAGCTTCACGTCCAATTACTGTCCAAATCTTGCCGCCTCAACCTCTGCAACATCTCCAAAATACGCCCCTTTCAAACCAATGACACAACAAAGCTCTTAATTCACTCCCTGGTCATCTATAACCTTGATTATTGCAATTCCCTCCTCATTGGCTTACCTCAACATACTCTACCTTCCCTTCAATCCATCATGAATGCTGCTGCCAGACTCATCCACCTTACCAACGGCTCTGTCTCTGCTACTCCTCTCTGTCAATCCCTCCACTGACTTCCACTCACCCAACTAATGAAATTCAAAATACTAACTAAATACAAAGCCATCCGAAACTCTGCCCCTAGCTACATCACTGATCTAGTCTCAAAATATCAACCTTATCGTTCTCTTCATTCTTCTCAAGACCTCCTGCTCTCTAGCTCTCTCACCTCCTCCCATGCTCGTCTCCAGGACTTTTCCAGAGCCTCTCCAAGCCTATGGAATGCCTTACCCCAATTTGTCATCTATCTCCTACTCTATTAGCTTTTAGACAATCCCTGAAAACCCTAATCTTCAGAGAAGCCTATCTTACCCACACCTAACAACTGTACTTTCATTTTGTCCATCTGATCATCTCCCAGAGCTACTACCCTTGTTCCACTTGACCCTCCCTTCTAGATTGTAAGCTCTAACAAGCAGGGCCGCCCTCTGATCCCTCCTGTATTGAATTGTTTTGTAATTGTACTGTCTTCCTCCATGTTGTAAAGCACTGGTGCTATATAAATCATGTATAATAATAATAATGTTTGTCCCAGAATGCGTTCCAGAAACCTGTTAAAGATATCAACCCACAAAGGAAACAAGGGAGAAACAAATTATGTTTGGTCCCCTTAATTTCAGGAGCAAGGTAACAATACAGTGCACCTAGTAATTACTCCTTACTGTAGATCCACAGGCTGATCTGCACATTTTATCCACCAAATCACAATGGAAATGATAGAATGCAGAATGTCACACTTTCACAACATTTTCAATGATGAATTGCTGTTAGAAATGATCAGAATACTTAGACACTAGGGATGAGCTCGCGTTCGACTCGAACATCAGGTGTTAGCTCGTTCGCCGAACGCCCCATAATGCACTTCGAGATAGCTGTATGATGATTGGCCAAAGCATGCACCTGACCTGCATGCCTTGGCCAATCACGCGCGCTCTGCTGAGAGAGCCATAATTGGCCAATGTCAGGGTGCCTTTGGCCAATCATGGCTCAGGGGGACTAAGTCCATGCCTCACACTATATAAGGCTGCTTACATATCGGCCGCGTGTAGTGTTGGTGGCGTTCACGGAGAGATAGCTTGAGTTAGATTAAGCAGGCAGGTTATTTAGTTAGTGGCAATGTATTTGAGATATATATATATATATATATATATATATATATATATATATATATATATATATATATATATCTACATATATAGATATATATACATATACAGTCAGTCTAATATATATATACTATATATTAGACTATAGGCTATACTATATATTAGACTATAGACTATATATAGTATCTCAGAAAAGTGATTACACCCCTCATATTTTTGTAAATATTTTATTATATCATGTTGTGACAACAATGAGAGAAGTGACACTTTGCTACAATGTAAAGTAGTGAGTGTACAGCTTGTATAACAGTGTAAATTTTCTGTCCCCTCAAAATAACTCAACACACAGCCATTAATGTCTAAACCACTGGCAACAAAAGTGAGTACACCCTAAGTGAAAATGTCCAAATTGGGCCCAAAGTGTCAATATTTTGTGTGGCCACCATTATTTTCCAGCACTTCTTTAACCCTCTTGGGAATGGAGTTCACCTGAGCTTCACAGGTTGCTACTGGAGTCCTCTTCCTCTCCACGACGACACAACGGAGCTGGTGGATGTTAGAGACCTTGCGCTCTTCCACCTTCCGTTTGAGGATGCCCCACAGATGCTCAATAGGGTTTAGGTCTGAAGACATGCTTGACCAGTCCATCACCTTTATCCTCAGCATCTTTAGCAAGGCAGTGGTCATCTTGGAGGTGTGTTTGGGGTCATTATCATGTTGGAATACTGCCCTGCAGTCCAGCCTCTGAAAGGAGGGGATCATGCTCTTCTTCAGTATGTCACAGTACATGTTGGCATTCATGGTTCACTCAAAGAATTGTAGCTCCCCAGTGCCTGCAGCACTCATACAGCCCCACACCATGACACTCCCACCACCATGCTTGACTGTAGACAAGACACACTTGTCTTTGTACTCCTCACCTGGTTGCCGCCACACACGTTTGACACCATCTGAACCAAATAAGTTTATCTTGGTCTCATCAGACCACAGGACGTGGTTCCAGTTATCCATGTGCTTAGTCTGCTTGTCTTCAGCAAACTGTTTGCGGGCTTTTTTGTGCATCATCTTTAGAAGAAGCTTGCTTTTGGGATGACAGCCATGCAGACCAATTTGATGTAGAGTGCGGTGTATGGTCTGAGCACTGACAGGCTGACCCCCACCCCTTCAACCTCTGCAGCAATGCTGACAGCACTCATACCTCTATTTCCCAAAGACAACCTCTGGATACGACGCTGAGCATATGCACTCAACTTCTTTGGTGGACCATGGCGAGGCCTGTTCTGAGTGGAACTTGTCTTGTTAAACCGATGTATGGTCTTGGCCACCGTGCTGCAGCTAAGTTTCAGGGTCTTGGCAATCTTCTTATAGCCTAGGCCATCTTTAAAATAGAG